>NC_092878.1:92915199-93227699 GCF_028372415.1 Notamacropus eugenii
TTAATTTCTTTTAATGCTCTCATTATTATTATTGATAGCATTTCTAGAACTATGTTAAACAACAGTGAGGAGAGTGGGGATCCTTGCTTTTCTCCTATATTTACTTGGGAATGTTCTAGCATGTATTCTTGATGCCCATGATGCCTTCTTTTGTTTTTAGACTGATACTTTTTAATAATATTGAAAAAAGATCCCTTTGTGCCTACATTTCATAGCCCTTTTGTAAAAATGAATGTTACACTGTGTCCAGGGTTTTTTCTACATCTATTGAGATAATTGTGTGGTCTGGGATATTTTTGTTTTTAATATAATTAACTATGTTGTTTGTTTTCCTAATGTCAGACCAAAATTGTATCTTTGGTCTTTGAATCCAATTTGGTCAAAATTATCTCCTGGATCAATTGATGTAGTCTGTTTGAAAGTATTTTATTGAAAATTTTAAAATTCACATTCACTGATGATATTGGTCTATAAATCTTTCTTAGCTTTATCCTTTTCTTATCTAAAAATTAAGGCTACATTTGTCTGTTTAAAAAGAGATTGGTAGAAAGTTTTTTGGAGGGCAATTTTTTAGAGTAATTTATATAGCATTGGTATGGATTATCCTTAGAAAAAAGTGCATCAAATATGGTTTTTTTTAAATTAATTTTTATTTATAGCACTGGTTCTCAAACTTTTTGCTTTCAGTATGCTCTTAACACTTTTTTAAAAAAGTTTTTTCCCCTTTGTTTTTTAAAAAATTGAATACAACAAAGACCTTTTGTTTATGTCAGTGGCATCTATTGCTATTTATTATATTTGAGATGAAAATTAATGAAATTTCAAAACTTATTACATTTAAAAATAACTATAAAACCACTATCTAACAAAATATTTAAATGAAAATAACTATATCCCCCTATAAGGAGTGGCATTATTTCATTTTCTTTTAATTTTTCCAAACCTCTCTAATGTCTGACTTAATAAAAGACAGCTGGAATTTCATATCTGCTTCTGCATTTAATGTGTTGTAATATGTTGCTTTGATTCAAATATATGAAGAAAATCTGTCCTCATGTACATATGTAGTTGTAAAGGGGAGGGGTAAATTAGTAGGCAATCAACATCTTAATATGATTGTAAAAATAGTTTTGTCCTCACAGACTTTTTGAAAGGATCTCAGTAACTCTGAGGAATCCATGGACAATAATTTGAAAGGTACTGTTTAAGTTTATTTTTCTTTGCAGATTGGATTATTTATTATTTTTATGTAGTCTTCTGTTAGTTTGGATATTTTACATTTCTGAAGGGATAACTAAATTTCTGTTGTCATCTCAGTTTTATTAGTCCATAACTGTGCATAATTGGCTCTTCTGATTATTTTCATTTCTTTTGGTTCAATTGTGATTTTATTTGCTATTTTGCCTTGATTTTATGCCCTCTTTTTAATATTTTAGCTAAAAGCTTATAAATTTCACAAATTTTTTCAAAGAACCAGTTTTTAGATTTCTTCATCATTTTTGTAGTTTTTTTAGAATTCTAAATTACGTATTTCTCCTCTGATTGTTACTATCTCCTCATACTTATTTTGTTTTTTCCTCTCTTTTCCCATTTTGCTAACGTTTATTTTAGTGCCACAGTTTTCCCCTGATAACTGCTTTAGCTGCATCTCAGAAATTTTGGTATGTTGTTATCCCATTCAAGTTTTATTTCACATAATTATTAATCATTTTGTGACTTGTTCTCTCACCCACTTATTTATTAAGTCTCCATTTGAGATTTTATCTTCTAAATTGAATACTATTTTTATGCTTTGCAGTCTGCAAGTATATGTTTACTATTTATTTCCTATATATTTGTGCCCTGATAAACGTCCAAGTTTTGCAAAAGTTCCACATATTGCTGAAAAATGTGTGTAATGTTTAGTTGTTCCATTCCAAAGATACCATAATTCTTTTAACTCTAATTTCTACAATTGATTCACTTCTCAATTTCTCCCTTTATCTTTCTGTTATATATCTTTGGCTCACAGAAAGGGATATTAAAGTTACCTACTATTATTGTTTTGCTATGTCCTCAAATTCAGTTTATTTTTATTTATGAATTTAAGCATTATGAAATTTAGAACATATGAATTTAATATTAATTTTTGGTTTGCTTTTGATTGTTCCTTTTGGCATAATAAAATTTTCTTATTTATTGATTTACTGCTTATATTGTAAATTGTTTTTGTCTTTTCTGATAGTATATTTTCCACTCCTTTTTAGATTCACCTGATGTAGAGTAAATTTTCCTTCTTTCCTCTTATTTTTATTTTTTCCAAGTTTTTGCTTTTTAGATGTTTTTTTTTGTCAGCAAAAGATTATAGGGGTTTATTTTTCTTATTCAAAATGTCATTTATTGCTAACTTATTGAATTGCTTAGTCCATTCACATTTAAAGTTATGAGAGTTAGGTGTAAATTTCTTTCATTAAAATTTCCTTCATTTCCTTAAAATTTCCTTTATTTCACAAATTCTGTTTCTTGAATTAGAATTCTTTACATCTTCTTCCTCATTTTATTTCCTCCAAGAATGTTTTTGTGTAATTCACTTTTAGACAATCTAATTCCCACATACTTTCTTTCTCTCACAGTCAATCCTAATCCCTTGTGCCATCTTTCTCCTAATTTTAGAGTTTTACTTAGCATCAATTTCTTTTTCTTTGTTCTCTTTATTTCATTATGTATTTTTCTGCTCTCTTTTACTTCTCAGTTAAATGGTCCATTCATCATCTCTGCCCTGCCCCTTTTCTCTTCTCCTCAGACTTTGTAAAGCTGTTTTTTTTTCTTTTCTGCTCTTTTTTCTAAGAAGGATTTATTTTTTTAAAATCTTATTCTCCTCATTAACACATTTTAAAACTATTTAAATTTTTATTCAATTCATGGTGTTTATATTTATTTCTTCTTTAGTATCTTTCTATTCTTAATAGAATTAAAGCTTCTAAGTTCCCAAGCTAATTTTGATGATATTCTGGTTCATCTTCTTCTGAGTCAAAATATTGTCCATGGAGGAAAAAAACTCTAAGAAGAAATTATCTTTGTCTCCTTTTATCAAAAATCTTTCAAAATTAACCTCATTATAAAGTCCTCATCTTCCAGTACAGAATTTATCCCTCTATTGATGGACCTTTTCTTTAGTGGACTCTACCCACCATTACATTAGAATCTCCCTTCTTACTCCCTGTTCCAGTTTGCCATTTGACCCATTCTCCTGTAGTCTTTCTTCTCACTGAGAGACTCTAGGAACACTTTTTTTCTTTTGTGGTTAGCTATGGACTTGGTTCCTCTTTATCTTCTATCTCTTTTCATCTCTCTTATGCAATATTTCATCTCATTCTGCAATTTAGTCTCTTAAAATATTCACCAGCTGGATAGTTTGTGAGATTTAGTCCAGTGTATTTCAGGCTGTCTTTCAATGTCATCTCTAATTTTAAAATGCCATTTTCTTCTTATTGCCTTGTGTACTTTTAAAATAAATCTCTTAATTGGTACTCTTCTGGTTTTTTTAATCTCATAAGTTCATGAGTATTTTTCTTGATAACTGATTTGGTTTGTGCTTTCCTTTGTAGTTATATTTATTTAATTTTCTTATATTTCTCTTGTTTTGGAGTGTTTGCAAATCAAATAATCTGCAGACCTGATTTTTTTCAGGAATGTTTCAAATGCTTCTCCTTTATTTAATTTCCATCATTTTCATTGATGACTAGGCTTAAGTTTGTGGTATGTAGCATTTTGTACTTTATTTTGATGTCTTTTTGTTTTTTGCAACATACATTTCATTTCCTTCTGAAGTTTCAGGTAAGTGCGTGCAAACAATTCTTGTGCTATTTGAATTTTCTTTCCTTAATTTAATTTAAATTTCTCTTTGTCATTTTGGAGAATTTGTTATCAGAATTGTTTAATTTAATTAGTCCAATTAAGTAAGTAAGTATTATTGATTAATTAATAATTCAATTCAATTAATTAATATTTAATTTAACCTTTTTTTCTGAAGGTAATTTTGGAATTCTTTTTACGTTTTGTTATCTGTATTCAGAATTTTAGGTAGTTCAAAATATTATTTCTTAAATTACATTATTAAGTTTCTTCTGGCATGACAGAGGCATAATAATGCATGAATTATCTCTGTCTTTTAGAGATCAATGTGTTTTGCTTGTATACAGAGAGCATGGGTTCTTTTAAAATAATTGTTTTTCATTTCTACTCTTCCAAATTTTCCTTCGCTTGAGTGTATTTGTATTCTCAATCTTGGGCACTCTTGTTTACTCACTTGCAGAGACCTGACACTGTGGACTCAAGGTTATTTTTTGTTAATGTAGAAAATTATTTCTGCTCTGTAGGTCATAAATTCTGCCATTTGTTCTCATCTAAATTCTTTTCTCAGGTTTCTGATTTGTCTCTTGAACCATTAGGGGGTGTCTTTCTGAGATTCCATGGTCTCTTTTGAATTTAGAGTTCTGTGTTTTATCAGGTGGTGGTTCGAATTTCTAAAAGATATATTAAAATGGTTTAAAGGAAGCACTTAAATTATGGCAGTTGGACTGCCATACTTGAGCATCCTGTTTCTAACGTCATGAGCTGAGCCAACAAACAGTCTTAGCCATGGTTTGTCTTCCAACTTAAACAGGCCCTTCGCTCAGGAGAGAGGTGATCTAGAGATTAAGCAGAAACTAAAGACCAATAGACATAAATGCTTTCATATTGAGAGGGTGACCTCGGAATTGCTTTAGAAATATACCTTGCATTTGTAGGAATTCTGACAAGATTTAAATCAGTTTAGAGTTGTGGTTGGTAAATGACTCAGTCCCAAATTTCGGGATAATTAAGTTATTTAATATTTATAGAATCTCATAAATGTTTTACTAACTTGATTTTTTTTTGAGAGTTGAATCATCATTTAAACATATGAATTATAACTAGGGTTAGGCATATGCTCAGCTGATTTAAAATAGAGGGACTCATGTGGTAGATACCAGAGCCATACTTTTGTGAGATTGGAGACTTGAAGCCCATATTAACATGTGTTGGCCTACCATGTGGTTGGGAGTGGCCTTTTTATTACTGGCTACGTAGCTGGAACTGGCTGCATCTTTAAAATTACATGATAAGACATCTATCTATCTTTTCTGGCTGTATCCTGAGTAAGTGAGGACCCCATGATGTAACCAGAGAAGGACCTTTCAACAACCTTCTCCTTCTCCTAGTCTAAGGGCCCCTGAGAAATGGACTTGGGGTTTAGTCTGTTGGGATTATTATTTTCAGCTCTAGCTATATGGAATTGATTACTAAACACTGGAATTCAAAACATGGGGTACGTGGAGCCCAAGATTCTAGGCTAGAAGCCATGGTTCTAGTATACAAAACCAAGGTTGGCTTTGGACTTGGACCTTGGTGAGACTCATGCTACATAAGAATGGTGCTGAACTGTGGCCTTCTTCCCTCACCAGAGACAAAGGACAGGTGTTGAGGAAAATGTTTCGTATTTTTTCTAGCTATTCCTTTGAAGTAAATATGCCTTGGTAAGAGATTTTCTCACTTATAAATGATAAAATGGAACTGGGACACTTGTACCACTAAAATTGAGGGCACAATTTATGGAGTCTTAAACCAATGGAATCCTCCAACCTCTTTAAAAGTTGAAATCTACACACCTTTCAGGCAGTGGGGGCCAGAGGATGTCACAAATATTGTTACCCTCATAGCTATTTGGCTTCTCTTGTCTGAAGCAATACTTAGGCATGAAGGGACTAAATGTAGGATATTTGTAAGCACTTCAAGCTGCTGTCAAGATCCATTTTCTGTATTTTAACAGAAGAAAGACCAGGAAGTTCATACACAATATCAACAGAGTTGCCTAACAAGTCAAATCTAGGGAGATGACTATAAATGAGTTTTTTCATGAGTCTTACATGAATTTTATTATTTCACGACTTGCCTTCTGATTTTTGGATTCTCCTGTCTTAGAAGCATGTAATGGAGTACAGTGTATGCCAAAATCTTATTAGAGACCTCCGAGTCTCCATAGTTTCCAGAGTCAAAGGTGGAAGAGATCTTCACAATGAGTGGAATTGAATGATATGAGATATAACAAGGTTGGAAAGAGTTAGTGGTCATGAAGAAGGGAGGATGAGAGAAGGCTGGTGGCTTACAGACACTAGAAAATAAAATAAATATGGATTGGAGGACATGATGAGGAAGGCAAGGATTGAACATTTTTTAAAAGATATGGACTATGATAGCAAGTGTTATAATCTTTCTAAAGTCCAATGATTTTTTAAAATGAGTTTTAAAAATTTAGCTGTAGAGTTATATCTTCTAAATATAACACCCCTTCTGAGATGTTTCCTCTCTTCCATGATATTCATAAGTATTTTATCTGATACATATCTACAAATCCTAAAGAAAATAAAATAGCTTTTAGGGAGTCTACTTCACGTGTCATTTACTCCTTGCTTTGAAGCTTATTTCATTACTTTTTAAAAAATCAAACTTTTATTTCATTCTTGTTCATCCAACACAGATTAGAATCACTTTGAACATCAATAAGCAAGCTACACAAACTTCTATAGCTCCCTGATACTCCCTGCTCAAGAATCCAGTGCAAGATGGCTAAATTTCTTGTAACTAACTTTTCTAAATTTAGTTAATCTAGTTCTGAGATGGCACAAAATTTTTTTGGACACATGTCTACTCCAAACCCCCACCCCCAGCTTGACCATTAAGACTTGTCACTCTTCACTTTCATACTCCCAAAATAATGATCAATGAACCCCATTGCATAATCTTCAAGAACCTAGGGTCATTTCTATTTGCAGTATGGTATTGGAGGAGGACTTTGATAAAGGTACCTTGAAAGAATAAAGAAAACTTACATTATCTTTAAAAAAGCAGTAAAAAGATTCTTAAAGAGTCAAAATGAAGTCAAAATGTGGAGTTGTGATCTATCTCATTAAGATGGCCATTGATGGAAGCAATCTCTACAAAAATTCTCCAATTCCTCATCCTATTGTGGAGGCTTCATTTGACTTGAAAAATTTTGAGAGAGGCAATGTGGTGTAATTGCTGGTTTTAAAGTCAAGAAGACCTGAGTTCAAGTTTAACCTCAAGACATTTACTAGTTGTATGACCCTTAATATCTTAATCTCAAATTACTTAATCTTTGTGGTCTTCTTTATCTTTAAAATGAATAGCTTGGAGTTAATAACTTATAAGGTTCCTTCTCCTTCTAAATCTATGATGGTGAGTATGCTTCCAAGAGAGATTATCTGCTGTCTAAGGAAAAACAAAGCTAAATGCAGAGGGAAATTAATCAGATTTCCTATTAGGTGATTAAGTTCTTTGGTCACAGAAGTCCCCTAATTCTTCTGCAATGTATTAAGAATCATAATTTTTAAATTGTGTACAAATATGAATGTAATCCTAGGCTCAAGAATAGGGCTGTATAAGATTTCATAAGATTCTCCTCATTATTGGAGACTGATCTCTTACAGTTCCATATGTGCATTAAGAGCAGAGTTTGCAAGAGTTTATGAAAGGAGAGCTCCTGGTCTTTTGACTTTGAGAGAGGACACAGGTTCTTGATTATTATCAGAGAGAGGTCCCCAGAGTTACAAAAGTTTAATATTTTAGCATAAAACTTGTGTACAAATCCCTGATATTTTTTTACAAAAATGAAGATGAAATGCATAAATGACTAAATGGAAGCTAAATGGAAGGACAGTTCTCCTAGTAGAAATGAATAAAACAAGCTAACAGTTGTTTTCATTAGGTTTTAAAGATAACGAAGCAAAATTCCATGGGATCCTTGGTTATTCCACTCTTGAGGAATAATGACTATAGACTACTGTGACAATAAAGATAGTGCATGTGCCATTTCTTACATAGAATGATGAATAAAAATTAGATAAAGAAGCTGATAATGTGTTGTACACTAGATTAATATATAGTTGGCTATTTTGTGATGTCAGTGTGAAAGTGGGCAGAAGGGAAGATGTTGAAAAACATGATTTAGGATCAAAAGATGAAGAAAGGCAAGATTAAGAATGTTATACTTATTGAATACAAAGGACATTTTTATATCATTGAAGAAAATTTGCATAAGATTAAGTACATATTAATGTGCTTGTCAAAGGTGCCATATTATTCAAGTTGATATTACTCATGATATCATTCATACACATGAAGAGATTAATATATATTCCAGTAATCTACAACTTGAATGTTGTGGTTCTATTAAGTGATGACAATGTATTTAAGATTGATAAAACTATAGATGATGATGAACTATCTCCCTAGAAGATACTATATTTTATGTAGTTTTTTGCATATTATCATTTTGGTGGCATGTTTTAAACAGACAACAGTTTTCCAAGTGAATATTCAATACTTATTATCAGGAGGTGCTTACCTAAGCCACTACAAGATAGGAACCTAAAATAGGAGGCTGAAGATAAGAGGAATCAGAGATTCAAGAAGCAGAAATAATAATACCATCACACACGGTGCTGCTGCTGGTAGTGGCCATAGACAGAAGCAGTCAGTTGTCAGAAGGCTTGAGATCAGAGACTTAATTATTGGGAGAGACAATTGATTAACTTGGTCAAGGGCTTCAGTATCAACGATTGTGCTCTGGTCCCACCTAATGTTGCCAAAGGATATAAACTGCTACTTCTGTTTTTAGAAGGAAAAACAGAGGTGAAGACAGTCTTTGCAGCTGCTTCATGTCCATAAGAACTGACTTAAATATGTCTTGCTTAGAGTCCATCTGAACTGTGTTACTTTAAACTTTGTTCTGATTAGACAGTGTATTATCTAGGTGAGTGTATAATTATCTGGTCTTGTTTGAATAGCCCAGAGATAGCTAGCTGGATGAGATCTACAGGAATAACCCTTTTTAAAGATGTTTGGTGACTCTAAGGAGCTTATAATTGCTATAAAAATATAGAAGAGAAATAGATTTGCTCAGCTGAAGGAAGCTGTGCACCAACAATTACTAAGCAAAGAAGCAATGTCTTCTGCACAGTTGTTCTTTAGTGGACAATGGCATAAAAGTCTGCATTTCAGATTTCTGAATCATCCCAAGTTCCTGGGTTTTCTTTTCTCAGGTTCTTCTCCACTAGGTTCACTCTCACAGGCACTAAATGCAGTGGTTGTAGACTGTGACCCCAATCTATCTATGGATTGTGATGTGCTTTATTATTTAGGCTCTTACTTTAATATATGAATATAAGCAATGGTATTATTATTTCTCTTGGCTTATTGTGAAGTAAATGGTTATTTTTGAAATCCCAAAGTATTAGTGTGATTAGTTGGTTTGTATAAATATAATGCTAGGTGCTGTGTTGCTTATACTCTTCTGTATGGTTTGTTATATTGTGACTGGCTAGCAGTATAAAGAGAAAATGCATTGGTGGGCTCCCAAGAGTGGTACTTAGGGGAACTAGATTTCTCCACCACAAAGTTATACCCAGGTCCTTAGAGAATATGAGTGCAACCATGAGATCGTGATCCATCTTTTGGTACACATACCTAGAGTCAATGCATGTTAGAGTGAAAAAACTAATCTGGAGACTGAGCAGGTATGTAAAGGGTGATATGGTGAGGGTCACAGTCCACCTCAAGGGACTATCCTATGCCACTGGAATTAAATCTACAATAATTCTTTGATCTTTTTAAACTGAGTTCACATGATTTGGTTTTCAACCCTGATCTTCCACTTGTAATTTTTATCTTTTGCTCATTTATTAATCAGGTGCTTCATAGGATTTAGAATTAGAAGGGACTTAGGTCATAAGCTCATTTTAAAGACAAAGAAATTGAAGCAAAGAGAGAGAAATTGATTTGTTGAGCATCACAAAGCAGAACTAGGATTTGGCCCCTTGTCTTTTGACTCCAAATCCAACCTGTTTTCCATTTGCTTCTAAAATTTAGATTGAACTAAATATCTTTCTCCAAGGATAAACTCAAGTTAGTAAACATTGATAAATCACTTTTTGTGTCAGGCACTGTGCTAAGCAAGTGGGATTTAAATAAAGGTAAGAATGTTCCCTGCTCTTAAGGAACTAACATGAATATTTTCATTATGTTTATATACTTTCATTGAATTTAACACTAACAAAATAAGCATTCGGTTAATTATATGTATAGGTGTTCTTCCCTGGTCTTCTCTGAATTTGTTAACTTTTGTAGAGAGATTGGGAATTTTTTTTAATGGTACACATAGCATCTGTCAATGCAGTCTGTGGCAGCATCTTGTCTTTGTCCACAGTTTTTATACTTTTTGATCCCAACAATTTTGATCCCAACAAGGGGCAAATTTGCATTACCGTTTCTGACAGAACTCAGGCTGGAATTTTTATTTTTCCTTTTTTGGGGCAGAGAAAGAGGGGATAGCAACAGACCATAGGATGCTAATTTGTCAGCAACCCTTTACAATTTCCTTTAAACTGATAACATATAATTGGAATCATTAATATCTGGTTCTAGGATTCTTTACAAATCCTCACTTGAAGCTTGAAAATGAATACTTCTTTAGTTGAATTTGAAAATTAATGTAACTTAATCTTCAGGCAAAAGGCAGTTGACAGTATCGACAGTGACAGATTAGATCATTCTGCATTGTTTTGCCGTTGGCCTAATTTTGATGAGAAACCATGATATTATTGACTGTGAGCTGAACTGATCATGTTATAGACCAGGGATTTCTCTTTGACTGATCAGCTGCAGAGAGATAATTCATCTTTGTCTTATTCTCTCTCCTATACTAACCTGTGACAATGTTTTTTTTAAAGTTGTCCACTTGGAGGGAATTTTAGGAAGTTGTAGTCACTTTCAAATTTGTTTCTCTTCGCCAGTGCTGAAGACTTGTAAAATTACCTTGACATAAGTCTATCCATAGGTTGGATATGAGGTGGGCATATTTGCCTACTCAGATGGCTCAGAATAGTATATGATTAATACAACAAATTCAAGAAAGTGTTTTATTCCTCAAAATGCAAAACAACTTGAAGCTTCTTTATGAATTACACAGTTTTCTATAATTCATTGTAGCAAAGGATATAATTTACACTCAATTAATGTTTGATGTTAAGATGGTCTAAAATCAGTAACATCACCTTTCAGAGTATTTTTAGAGCACAGTTTTGCTAACTGAATCTTTTTACACTTGCTCTGAATCATTAGCATATTGAAGTACACATCATACATCAACATCTTTGTACTTTGCTTTTGAATTTTACTGATTTATATTTTCCTAATTATTGAAATCCATGTTGTCTAGTTAGGCTGATGACTATCTTCTTCACATTTTTGTAGAACTATACTTCCCCTGGCTCTCCTAATACAAAGGGGACATTTAGTAGTTCTGATAAAACATTTTTTTATAAAGTTCCTTCCTCACAAGACTCTGTGATGTACCAGTGTTATTACCCTCATTTTAAACATGAGTGAACTGAGGGGCTTAGAAGTTAAATGAATTGTTCTCAATCACTTGCTTTCTACAAGACAGCATGGTACAGTAGAAAGAGGGCTGCTTCTGGAGCCAGAGGCCCTGGGTTCAAATTCTGTGCGTACTACTTAAATAGTAATTACTTTGAACCATTCATTTAACCTCTCTGCATTCATTCCCTCCTCTTTTAAGTGGTGTTGCATCAGATAACCTTTGAGGCACCTTCCAGCTCTAAATCTCTAACCTACAATGATATAAGCCAGTAATCAAACCTAGGCAATCTTGGTGTCAAGTTCTATGTTAATTCTACCATCATTTGCTCCTCTTATGTTTGGTTTTTAAGACATAACTATTTTTAGTAAGTGTTTTATTTGATGCCAATTTGATAATAGTGGAAACACGTTTCCAAAGAAAAGCACTGAAATGTCAAACATCTTGCACTAACCTGCAGGTGCTTATATTCTGTCACTAACAAGTGGCTATTGTCTGTTTCAAGTGCAGACTAGACTCCCTCCTAGAAAATTCCATAAAGGGTATCATTGAATGATTTCTCACTACTCTTTAGTTTATCATTATATTAATGAAATATTCTTCAAAGAGAAACAAAAACAAGAAAGCAAGCATAACACTTCATTGGGGAAGAAATATATCAAAGTTATCTGAGGAGACAGAAGGAAATCCTTACCTGTGTCAGGAAGTTAGAAGGTAGAAGAATGCCACACAGAGGAGAAAGGGAAGAATGGTCATAGAACTTTTGTTAATAAATGATTGGTTCTGTTTGAAGAGGAAGGAGCCAGAAACTCCTGTGTAGAAGTTACCTGCTTATTCTCCAAGGAATGATACTGTGAACCCACAAGCACTATAAGGTGAGAGATTATCCAGGGCTAAGGGGCTCCAAGGCAGTTATTGTTGACTCTCTAGCAATGAAAGAGGAGTCTTCTGTCTTTCCAAGGCATGTATATCAGATCTGACAGTACCTCCTGAGACCTGTCAGATTTAATGATTATTATATTCACGAGGAGTCATGTGGACACAAACGATGCTGTTGGAAGGAAGCTAAAACATTTCCCTCAATGACTATTTGATAAGAACTGGAAGTGCTTTTGTTAGCAATGTCTGCTGACATCAAGAGATTCAGGAGGGAAAAGTAGAGTTGGGGAGTAAAAAGATGGTTAAAAAATGTTGTCTGAGAACATTTGGTTGCCTGAACATGGTTTAGATGATGGAAATGAGAAATGGAAATGAGAAGCTCTTGGTTAGTGATGGAGTGGTACAAGTTTATTTACCTTGAGTTCTATAAATCTAATTTAAAGGGTTTAAAAGTGAAAATGAAGGGAAAGAGAGATAACTGCATACACACATATGGAGCTAAATACTAGAGTAGAGGTAAGATATAGAAAGAATAGTGATTGAGAAACCTAGAAATTCATAAGATGCAAGATCCAAGAAAGAAATCAGTCATAAAATCTGTGGCTTCAGATGTCTATAACATAAAGTGTTACTGATAAGCAAGACATAAGAGACATGCAAAAGTAAGGGAGCAAATTTGATCTTCTGGTATTATTGAAGTCTGACGGAATGAGGCAATGATTTGAAAATGGACTGGAAAGATAGACTTTAAAGATATAAAAGAGAGTAGGGTAAAGCAAAAGAAACAAAGAGAGATTAGTGATTATTTATGCATACTAAAATACATGAATAATGTGTACAGATCTAGGGAGAAAAGGGGATAAAAATGATAAAAAACATTTGAGTGTATATCAACAAAGTCAGAAACAGAAAGAGCACTGACACTGGAGTGCATTTGAGAAAATCAGGATGGAAAGAGGAAATAGATGACAAGTTCAGGAATTGGATCAGAGAACTGGCAGAGGCATGATATAGTTATGAAAGATTTAAATGGACATCTGCTGGAGTTTTCTTTTGGATAAATACAGAGCTACAAATATTTCCAGACTTGCTTCACTCATCACTTCATCCTCAAAAAACATGGAGGAAGCAACAAAGGGAAAATTATTTTCTGGATCTGATTCTCATTTATGGAGAACTAATTATTAGTATAATGGTGGGGACTTTGAGGAAAGAATTTTGATAGAGAAAGAAAAGCAAGTTGGCCATGGTTTGACAGGATTCCCAGCTTTGGTAATTCAAAGGGTTCACAGAATGGAAAGATAGTATAATATTGCTAAAATTCTGGGACGTTATGAAAAATCAAAAGAAAAATTATTCTAACAAAGGTAAGCGATGGTTTTCTCAAAAGAACACTAAGAACTCAACAACCAACTTAGATTTTTAAAAGGCATATACAGAAAATGAAAGCTTAGACACAATACAAAAGTAGTGTATTGCAGTCTTCTAAGACTGAGGTCAGGGGTGCTCAACTTGAACAAGAGCTACAAAAGTTCAGGAAAAAAAGGCTTTTAAAAAGCTCTATTTAGGAAGAGGGTAGAATCAAATAAGGAATAGACGATTGATTGGGATGGATGGGACAATGAATACCAAAGACAGGAATGAGGCAAATCTCCCCAAATCTGAATTTGATTCTGTTTTCTTTGACAAGTAATATGATCTTTGCATTGGAAAGGACAGAGCAAAATGTCTACCAGAGAGTTGGTATCCAATACGCTCAAGGAGATAACAAGAGTTGTAGCTGATGAAATCAGATCACCTTACCTAAATGCTCTGCAATCTAGGGCAATGTAAGGGGGGGGGGGAGAAATTCCTAACAATGACAGCATTCCAAAAGGCAGTCATTGGTTTCCTCACCATGGAGGCCCTCAAGTAAAGGCTGAATGACTCTTTACAAGGAAAATGGAATTCTTGCTCTATTATGGATTGGACTAGACACCTTCTGAAAACCCTTCCAACTCTAAGGTTTTGTGATTTTTCTGTCATTTAAAAGAAAAAACAAAAATATTTCTGTGGTGTAGCTGAAATAAATATTGCTTTTGGTTCTGTAATATAGCTTGAATCTTTTCTGATTCTTATTTTAACTAAGGAATTATGTCAACTAGCAAAATATATCTGCAAAAGCATACTTTAGTTATACACAACTAAATATTTTGAAAATGCTTAAATATAATTTGCAAGTTCACAATCACTCAATTCATGAATTTCAGCAGCAGCAACTGCAAATATAACTAAATAAAAATGTTTCCATCTATTTTGATTAAATGACAAAGAAAACAATATTTAAAAAAATTAGCATTCTCTTAAAATTAGGCTAAGTGGATCTGAAGATAGTCTCTTCAGGGGTAAGAAACCTGCAGCCTTAAGGCCACATGTGGCCCTTTAGGTCCTCAAGTGTGGCCCTTTGACTGAATCCAAACTCCACAGAACAAATCCCCTTAACAAAAGGATTTGTTCTGTAAAACCTGGATTCAGTCAAAAGTTCATACCCAAGGACCTAGAAGGCCACACAAGGCCTCAAGTTCCCCACCCCTGGTATGCAGTCCTGGAAATGGAGGTTTCTCGCAGGCTAATGCTGAGGAAGCCTAAGTTCTAGAAGAGCTTGCCAACACTGGAATTGAGTAAGGTCCCGGAGATCAGCCGAGCATGTGTCCTCTTAGGATGACACTAAGTTCAAAGAGGCTCCTCACCAGACCATTAAGTAGTAAGATTACATTTTTTTCAACTGTAGCATTGGCTAAGTCAGAAAGATGTTATGGCCTATGAAGGTGAAATTATATATCCCCCAAAGTACTAAAATCAGTCTCCTTGGCTACAGGTTTTCATGATAGTGATTTATAGTATTATGGGTATAGGCTATTATTGCTTCTTCATTGTGACTTCTCACACAAACACACATTTTTATAGAAATTGTCACATGGTATTCGTTTTCTAAAAAGAAAAAAGAAAAACCTGATAGTTTTGTCCAATGTCAGTTAGCATATAGAGAGCATGTAAAAGGATAATGGACTGAGTAAGCATAATTACGAGTTTATAGTACATTTTCACTTTATTTTAAACATACTTTGCATGATATAAAAATATTGATCACAGTGAGCTTTAACAATTGTTATTGCTAGAAACAGGAATGCTGCACAATATTTTTAGTGGAAATAAATTATATAGTCATTATCTTTTTTAAAAATCACAAAGAAGAAAAAACCTAGGCTGTTTGGTCATTGGCAGAAAATGGGTCCTTAAATGAGTTCTTTACGCAAGTGAGCCCCATCCACAGTGTTCAGGAAAAATCAGTTGTGTCTTTATCATGGCCCCAACAAGGTCTCTGTTTATCAAGAGTTCCAAATGATAGCAATACAGTCTGATTTTCATCATAGAAAACTGTATGCTCAACTGGCAGATGATGCTGTTTACTAGTTCATATGTGGTCTTTTCCAATGTGAAGGTACACAACGACATACTTCTTCACTGAATGAAAATCTTGGCTCACAACGCTTCACTTTACCCAGACATGGTAGTCTGTAACAACTAGGGGAAAAAAAGCAGAAGGAAAAAAATACCTTGGTTAAAAACAGTGAATATTTACTCATATTATTTACTCATATTATTCCTGTCAAAAATCATATTCAGATCACAAATATTTCATTAATATTATCAAACTTAAAAGAGAAGGGGAGAACTCTACCCAAAGTATTAGAAGACGACTTAATGACTAGAAGGATGTTAATGAAAACCCACATGGTGAGTACATTATGAAAATCAAATTTTTTTGAAGTACAACTCTATTTTGTAATGATAGTACCACGTAACAGAATTTAGGAAAGGAAATATTTAAGGGCTTCTGATTTACTGTGACCACATAATCATGGCAAAATTTGCAGGAATTTGGGGACTGGAACGAACCCCAGGCTTTTATGTGTTCTAACAGAGTCATTCTGTGACTTGGTGAACAGCCACACTCTCCCTCCTCTCCTCCAGTAAGCAGATGGCTGCAGGATGTCTCCCAGCAATCCTCCCCACACCCTTCCACCATGATCTTCATGGGAAAAACATAAAACAAGGAGGAACAGGATTTAGGGAGAAGAATAAGAACTCTACTTTTTTGTTTTACATAATGGAGAAAGTAGGAACCTCCACTCCAAATTACAAGAAAAAAGTTTGTGGGATGGATAGAAAAACAGAATCCCAAAATATACTGTTTAAACAGGAGAAATTCAGAGAATTTAATTTGTATCAAAATGTAAATATTCCTCTAAAAACTATTATCCTCACAAATTCACAAAAAACCAACTTGACATTGATGATAATGAATAAAAAAATACAAATACAAATATTAACAGAGATTAACAAGGACATTACATTATGCTTAAAGCTTACATTCAAAAGAACATCCTATTTTAATTACAAATATACCTTTGTGTTGTAAAATGTGTAAAGACAACTTTGCAATTTTATGAGAACTAATCTTTAAAAATATATGTAGCAGTAGTGGGAAATTTTGACAAATGGGAAGCCATTCAGTTAGTTTATCAGTCAATATACATTGGGCAAGCACCATACAATAAAAATCTGATGGCCTGAGAGTTGAACAGGAGGAAGAGAGTAGGCTGTATCACATTTGGGAAATCACATAATGATCTCAAGTTTCTTCCTGACACAAAAGCCCATCTGTTCAACACCTATATTCTCTCTGTTATGCTATATGGTTATAAATCATAGCCTGGGTAACCACAACCACTGAAGCAACAGAATTAGGGGTGACTCAAAGGACAATGGTTTGACTTAGGTTTAAGCAGTTTACTCCTCATTTCCATTGACTATATATTCATATGCATAAATCATTCAACAAGTACCTGTCATGCTCCTACTTGGTTCTAAGCATTGGGTGAAGCTTTGGGGAAACAAATAAAAGAATGAAAAGGTCCTCATCCCTAAAGGAGCTTATAAGGGGACATACACATACATACAGAATATCTACCAAATAAAATTTGGAGAGAAAATACTAGAGCTCAGGGTATCCAGAATGGTTTCATGTAACAGATTAAGTGATGCATGTCTGAGCTGAATCTTGAAGGAATCAATGCATTCTAAGAGTTGGAGGTGAGGAGAGAGTACATTCTAAATACAGGGGCCAGCCATTGCAGAGGCATGCAAGATGGATTATCACGTGAGAGAAGCTGCAACGAGACCAATTAGGCTAAATCACAGAATAAGAGAACAGTTATTATATGTAATAAGACTGGAAAGGTATTTTAGGACCAATTTATAAAAGGTTTTGGAGGCTAAACAGAAGAGCTGGTATTTGTTATCCTAGAGGCAATGGAAAGTCACTGGAATTGATTGAGTACCAGAGTGACATAGTTGTCAGATCTACATTTTTGGAAAGTTGTTTGGCAGCTGTGGGAGTGGAGGATAAATTGGAACTGGAAGACATAAAATTCAGGGAGACCAATTAGGAGAGTGCTGTAATATGTAGTTGAAATAATGAGGGTCTTAACTAAGTAGCCATGTGAATACAGCGAAGGGGCCAAATGTGAAAGCTATTATGAAAGGGAAACTTCATCAAAGATAGTAGGAAGGATAAGTATGACTGGATAAGAAAATGGGATGGTCATACATATGTTAATCATAAGGAAAACAGTCATCTAAAGTATTTTACTGGTATTCACAACATTTATTTTTTTTCAACTTAGAAGATGGTTTTCAGTGTGATGAGTAGATCCTCTGTGGTAAAAAAATGAATAGATTTCAATTTATACCAGTAGAGGAAGTATTCACATTGACAGGATAACAGGCCAATCAAAGTATCACAATGATATTTGGATATTTTCACTCTATTTTATCACACAATGACAAATCTAATGAAATATGAATGAGAAAGAATTATAGAACTAAAGGAGAAATCAATGGGAAATGAAAAAAAGATATATATATATTTCCAACTATACATGGAACATATTGCTGGGTTTACAATAAAAACCCTATGACAAAAAAAGAAAAAGAAAGAGAAATTTAGTTGAGCTTCAACTTAAAAACAAAACATAGAAAATGAATGAATCAGTATATGAAGGAAAAAAGAATAATGGTATAGATGGAGACTAATTGAAAAATTTTTTAAATGGTATAAAATAGAAAACTAAGAGGTTTTTAAAGAAACTCAAACCAATTGTTAACCAAGTAGCAAATCTATTTTTTAAGAGAGAAAACTCCAATTTACTAACACTAAAATGAGAGAAAAATGTCAATGAAAACATAAATTGGGAAAATTATCAGTAACTCTAACATATAGCTCAATGCTAATAAAAGAAATAGCATATTTAATCTCATTTGTTTTGATGAGAAAAAACCCAAATAAATGAAAGAAATTACAACAGACAGCACTGATGGGTTTGCTTCTGCCAAGTTAAAATTGTACAAAGTGGAACAGTTGATCAAGAATTGTACCTGAATTCAAGAAGATGTGAATTCAACTGTCACCTTTGCCATATGTTGGCTGCTTGACTCTACCCAAGTCAAATTTAACTTTTAGTGCTCCCAGGCAACTAGGACAATAAGTTATGGAGGGAGTACTGATCTGCATTGGTAGATGAAGTTCCCTTCTAGGAATTCCCTCTACTAATGAAATCATTGGTCTACTCCTGCCATTCCTCCTCCAAGTAAAATTTTGCATGACCAAAAAGTCTTAAAAAGAAAAACAAATATCAGATTGGGGGAAATGTTGGTAATAAATATATCAAATAGCAATGAGGACAGAAGATGTAGAAAGATAGCATGACACGGTGTATAGAGAGATCGATCAGGTCTCTAAAATCTGGTTCAGGTAGCTTCTGAGGCAATCTGTGTTACATGGGCCAACTTGCTTAATCTCTAAAGGTAACTTGTAAGTTGCAGAGAAAGTACCAAGTCACCATAACGGTAAGAATTTTTCTCCTTAGAGAATTCTCTGTAATGACAATTTCTATTCCTAGCCCTCTCACTATAACAGTTAAAGTTCTGACACCCAAAACTTATAAGAACTGATATACATCTATAGGAATATCAAATTTTTAAGTGGAAATAGTAAAACATAAACAGGTAATTTTTGAAGGAAGAAATACAAATTGTCAAAAACCACATGAGAAACTATTGAATTCTTTAATCATCAGGAAAATCTAAAGCAAGACAACTTTAAGATGTAAGTTTAAACACATTAAATAAGTAGAGATAATTTTAAATTATATAAGCTATTGTAGAGAAATCCTCTAACTTGTTATTGGTGAGGGAGCACAGACTGATGTACATTTTTTGGAGCATCAAGTGACAATGTATAATAAAAGACACAAAACTGATCAGAGGAACGTTTAATCCTATGGTCCTATTATTTGCACTTTATCCTAAAGTTACAATTGAAAGAAAAAAAGAACTTATCTGTTTAAAAATATACATAGCTAGAGACTTTATTTTTAATAATGTAAAAATGGAACTAACCTACATAGCCTACAATTAGAGAATGATTGAATAAGTTATAGAACATTAGTATAGCGGAATGTTATAGTGTCATAAAAATGATCAATGTAAAAATACAAGGTAATATGGAAAAACATATGAAGTAAAAGTGAAATTATATGTATGTAATTAGATTAGATATAGATAGATTACAATTATATTTTAAGACCAAAAGACACACACACACATATTCCATTTAGACAAAATGTAAATAATTCAAATTTTAGGGTTTTCAATGATTTCCTGCATAAACTTCTGCTCCCAGGCCTTGTCACACAGTGTGGAGGTAACTGTGTTCTTAAAGGTTGTGACAGAGGAGTATACACTCACTCAAGTACTCTTCATCCTGGAACATCACTGGAACCCTGGAATTCACACCTCAGCAGTACTCTATGACCCTTCTGATTACTGGAAGGATCTTCCTAGGACCTCCATTTAAGTTATGTGGCACCCAGGTCAGTCTTCTCTTTATATCTCCTCTGGCTGGGGTCCAAACAACTCCATCCCACCTGTTCCTCCCCTCCACTTCTCTTATCCTTTTCAGCAATTCCTTGAGGACAGAAACTACCTTTTTTGTTTGTATTTAAATTCCCATTTATCACAGTTTCCAACAAGTGTTAGAGCCTAATAAATCCTCCTTGACAGACTGGCTTTGAAGTTGTCCTGTGCAAGAAAGGCTATGAGTGTAATCCCATTGACAGATTGAATCTCTTAACCAAGGACCAATTAATTAAATACACACAGATTGATTAGCCAAGTGGTCCTCTAGTTGAAGAAAAAAAAAATTGGCCTTGCCAACACATCCTAAAAACAGGAAAATTTCAAAAGGCCTTCAGGTTCATGAAGTCCCTTTATCATTCCATAGTGATCCGTAGTGATGGAGTAGCCATTCAAAAACAGAAAAGGTTACAAATTACTATTAATCACATAATTTTTAGGCTGTCTATAAACTTGAATTTAGGTATTGATACTCTAAATGTAAGATACTTGTTCAATTACCAATAAAGTAAGATATTACTGGAAAAACTGAACAATAGGAGTAGTAATATATTTGCAAGAAACTAACCAAAACATTGGGTAGTTGGGTGGCACAGAGTTCTAGGTCTGGAGTCAGGAAGACACATCTTCTGGAATTTAAATCCAGCCTCAAACAGTTACTAGCTGTGTGACCCTGGGCAAGTCACTTAACCCTGTTTGCCTCCATTTCCTCATCTGTAAAATGAGTTGGAGAAGTAAATGGCAAACCACTCCGGTATCTTTGCCAAAGAAAATACCTAATGGAATGGCTGAGCAAGTTATGGTATGTGAATGTAATGGATTACTATTGTGGTATAAGAAATGATAAACAGGAAGGCTTCAGAGAGGTCTGGAAGGACTTACATGAACTGATGCTGAGTGAAAGGAGAACATTGTACACTGTAGCAACCACAGTGTGGGAGGAATTTTTCTGGTAGACTTAGTCCTTCACAGCAATGCAAGGACCTAAAACATTCCCAATGGAATCTTGAAGCTAAATGCCATTCACATCCAGAGAAAGAACTGTGGAATTGGATTTCAGAATGAAGCAGAATATTTTCTCTTGTGTTATGTTTTGTTTTGGTTTTTCTCATGGTTTCTCACATTCATTTTAATTCTTCTGTGCAACATGACTAATGTGAAAATATGTTTAATAAGAATGCACATGTATAAGCCATATAAGATTACTCATTCTCTGGGGAGGGAAGGAGAGAAG
The DNA here is from genome assembly GCF_028372415.1 of Notamacropus eugenii. Classification (NCBI taxonomy): domain Eukaryota; kingdom Metazoa; phylum Chordata; class Mammalia; order Diprotodontia; family Macropodidae; genus Notamacropus; species Notamacropus eugenii. The sequence goes on from NC_092878.1 coordinate 92,936,787, forward strand.
ATCTAATACTTATGGAAGCGATTGTAGAAAACTGAAAACAAATAAATTAATAATAAAAAAAAACGATGAATTAAAAAAACCCTAATGGGGTCATGAAAAGTTGTACATTATTGAAACCATTGAGCAATAAAAAACCAAAAGATTAAAAAAAAAACTGGCTGAAGTGAAGGATTGTTCATATCTCCTTGGAAATGCAAAATACTTTTTAGAGTTGACTTCGTCATATATCCAACGGCAGTAAGAAACATTTCTTTTCAACTGGTACTATGAACAGGGCTTTTGATCTGGATTTTGAATTCTGTCTTAGAAACTTATTAACTGTGTGAACACGGACTGAATTGTTTTAACCATCCTATGCCTCAGTTTCCTCATGTATAATATATGGATTCTACTAGCACCCAATTCACAGGATTGGTGTAAGGATCAGATGAGATAATATGTAAAGTACTTTGCAAAGCTTAAAGTGAAATGTAAATGCTAGATATTATTATCTTCATGGGACACAGTGATTCTGTCTTCCAGCACTTGAGATGAGCACAAATTAAAAAAATGATCATAAGACATCACATGAAGGAGAAGAGACAGAATATTTTATAAAGAAGTTCATTAAAATCTTGTGAACCAAATCAAGACACACTTTCACACTTGATGACTTCAATATGAAAGTGAACACAAGGAAGGATGTTGAAATACATAAGGCAGTAACAGTTTTAATTTAAGAAAAGAAAGGTCAAAGAGTTGTAGACTATTCAGAAGCCTCATATCCATGTATCATGGATGCTTTCTTGCAGAAGAGACAGGATTCTTGGGGACCTCCTTACCTTTATTATATTCCTATAGAATTTTAACATTTACATGATGATTTCTACATATTCTTTTGCTTGATTTATTACATATTAATGCGTGTGAAGTGCAAACAGATGTCTTTGATCAACAGCATTTTTGAAAAAAAAACTGTATCTATTGCTATTTGCTATCTTAAAAAGAAAGGAATCCTAAAGGCAAACATGGCTTTTCAATCACTGAAAATCATCTGTTGCTAAGTATCCATGTGATCCTAAGCAAGTCATTTAATCTCTCTGAGTTTTGGCTTTGTCTGTTGTAAAATAATGTGTGGTTGGGCAAGGTGATTTCTAAGGGACTTTGAAGCTATAGCATTCCATGATTATACTCTCAAATATGCATATGTAATAACAGTCATATTTTTTAAGCAGTAATAAATTGAGGAATGGAAAAATATCAGTAGATCCAGAAGATCTTAACTAGTTTTGCCACTGATTTGAGTAAATGTAATATCAGGTGAGTTCATTACTATGTAGGGGGTCAGAAGATTAAAAAAAGTTGCCATGTTGTCAGTAAACTGATCTACAAAAGTCCTTCTCATTTCCCTTTTCAGAAAATACATCAGGAAAAAGAGAAAAGTTTCTCAAAGTTGCCTTGAGACGTTGTTCTCCATGCTTGCACCCATATAAAAATACACATAAAAATGTTCATCTCACATGTAATAAAGAGTCATGAGTATCACTTATAACAATAAATACAATTTAATGAACTGTTCCATGGCACTGAAGTAAATAAATCTGATTTAAAAATTTTCTAATAAGTCTATAAGCAATACGTCCATTGATTAGAATATAGAGCATATGTTAACTTTTAAGGTTATTTTAAATATCCTCTGTTCTTTTATGGTTTAATTTGAAAAGAAAAAATACAGTAAATGAAATAGGAAACTAAATATGTGTGTGTGTTCATCCTTTGATGCCAAAGAAGACCATACCATCACAGAAATAATGACATGACTTGCATTTGACTTTGTTTTGAGTGAGGGAGGGCTGTGCAAGGTCACCAGCCTCACTTCTCCTCCAGAGCCATCTGAATCCAATGACCATTCATCAGGATGACTGGAGATGACCTAGGATGAGGCAATTGGGGTTAAGTGAATTGCCCAAGGTCACACAGCTAGTGAGTGTCAAATGTCCGAGGTGAGATTTGAACTCAAGTCTTCCTGACTCCTGCACTGGTGCTCTATCCACTGTACCACCTAGCTGCCCCCAACCAAAGAAATAAAGGCAATTAATCTGAGAGTCTGATTTGGATCTACTGTACATTGAGTACATTTGTGGAAAATAATTTTTAAGCCAGCAAAGGGAAATTGATATAATCTATTTAAATGGACTTATTACTTCAAGCATTAACAAAAATATATATACATAGTGGTGTATAAGCTACTTTGAAGTTCACTGAAAAAAATAAAGGATGCAATTATATACAAGTATAAATCAAGATATTTTTGTGGAATTTTTCTATTAAGAGACTGACAGTTGTTAATGTAAGGATGAAATTTGATTAGAGAAGGTAAAAGATAAGATAGAAAATCAGGGTAATAGCGCAGAAAAGCTCTTTCTCAGTGGTTCTTGTAATAGCTCAACAATGGCTATTTATTTGGTAAAAAGAAATAATAAAGATAGATAAAATTGCTTAACCATTGACAGAAAAAAGAAACTCAGTGAAGATAATTATAAGCTTATGTCTACTAACTTAATAGCCATCAGCGAAATGTATTAAAATGAAGAGATTTGACTTTTTAACTTTAAAAAATAGTAATGTTGACCTCCTGTGGCCCACTTATTAGATGATATATATGGTCAAATCATACAGGATGGTCAGGCGTGAAAGGGTTGCAACCTGAATCACTAAAAGGGAACATCCAGATTGATGAGAACACCCAAAACAGTACATTTTTTACACAGTTGTTGTAATGGAGACTCAAAAATATAATTTTTTTCATGAAGGATATTTATGGGGAAAACCGCATACTAACACTAAAAAGCATTCCTAAAAAGATATTTCTCATCAATTTATTTTGTGGAAGGGAATTTTTTTTAAAGCATGTCTGCTATTGTCATTCATACAAATTTATTCTGAAAATGCAGATGATATACTGTGCCAAATAGCTGTTTTGCCAATTAATGGCATTCTCTGATAACTGGCAGTAAATCAGGGTAAGTTTCAGGTTTCCACAGATTGCTTTCTAAATCCTTTTAAATGATGCTTTTTCATGTAAATAGTAATGATTTATTCCTATAATTTTACTAAAATTTTGATTCTAGCCTTCAGCTTTTAGATACTACACTATAATGTCACATACTGAAGTATTATCAGTGTTTTCCTTCCTAGAGCAATTTGAATGTGCTTATTTCATGCTGTTATGCATGAGGTTCATTTTGGGGACAGTAATGGCCTTATAGAACTGGAAGTCTTATATGCTACTTACATGTCTGCAAGCTGGTTCAGTGGATGCTCAAGCATGTGCCACTTGAATTCAATGCATGAGGTCAGTAATAAAGACAATGAAAACAGAGCAGTTCACCCATCAACAGTAAAGTTCTAGCTTGTTTGATGTTTTTAATGCGACATAGCCTTAATTTGCTTGACAGCTAAACAAAGGGTTTAAACAGAATTCTGAAGTACTTCTGGTTTAAGAAGATAAAAAATGACAAATTCTACATGGGCACTTTTTTTTTAATGGTTGGATCTTGTCCAGTATAAACGAAAACTGTAACAGGCAATCAGGTTCTCTGGCTCCCACAGATTCTTCAGTAAGCATTTAACTTACTCTTTTAAAAAAATTGAGTTAATTTTGTGAATACATTAATTCAGGAATATTTCTACTAAGGTTGTTGCTCAGTTCCAACTTTTCATACCCCTGTATGGGGTTTTCTTGGCAAAGATACTGGAGTGGTTTGCCATTTCCTTCTCCAGTCCATTGAAGCAAACAGAGGTTGAGTGACTTGCCCAAGATCACAGAGCTAGTAAGTGAAGTCAAGTCTTTTTGCCTTTAGGTCCAACCCTTTATCCCCTGAGCCACCTAGCTACCTTCTTCTAGGGTAATGCTAAATAAGCCACTACTTTAATTATCTGTTTCAAGAGAGTCAATACAGTCATTAGTTAACACCAATTCTCTTGGCTATTTTCCTTTAGACTCACCCTGTCTCAGTCACTCAGAATGAGCAGTTTATATCCAAGAAGAATGAAATTATTGAGTGTTAACAAGCAAGAAGCTAACAAGAGCTCTTAGACTAGATGTCCACTGAAGTTATTCCCTGTTCTGGAACCATGATCTTATGAGACATTAGGTTTTGATGTTTTATTACCTAAATATGCTAAACATAGCAACTTTCCTAAACTTTCTCTGTATTTCTGATTTGTTATTCATTCACTTATAAACCTAGTCACTGTGATTACAAAGCAATACTCCAAGGATGGTGATGGATTTAGTCAGCTGGAAGGCATTTTATTAGCTTCTAATTCATCAGTGTTGATGAATCTTTCCAAAGAATTATTTGGTTTCCTATAAGGCAGACATTACTTCTTTCCACTGAATAGACAGAGAGAGCCATGAGCAGGAAGAAAATATCAATTTCATATGATTTCCATTCAAAACACTAAAAGGAATGAAGGTGAAAACCTCCCCACTGGAAATGACTGATCTTATATAGGTGAATGGAGGAGAAAATGTTATAAGAAATTCTCAAAGGATGCATTGAAAGTAAGTGGGGGAGGCAGACAAAGTACATTACTACAGCAATTTTATAAGGCCATTATTATAGACTTATGGTGGATAAAAAGCAATTTAAGTTTCACAATCCTGCTACTTAAACTAATTCTTAACTTCTTAATGAGAAAAAGTTGTACACCTATTGCAAGACTTCAATGGTCAGAGAAAATAAATTGCAATGAGCCATGGTAAAAGTAAGTGAAAAAAATGTATGTTTTATCTTGAAAGCCCTTCATAAATAAAATTATTCTTATGATGTTAATTTGTACCCATTTTTACAGGCATATTCATTGATGTAAGGGTGATAGTGGTATAATGGTAAGAGAATTTGAAGATCTTCCCTCACCATGTGACTTGCTTTGAGTTTTGGCCCAGCTTATGGCTCGAGTCACAGGAAGCTGATGATGAGAGGAGCTTGTTGAATGAGTGCAGCATGAAGGGTGCTGCAGAGATAGAGTGAGGCAGAGCTGGGAGAGAGAGCAGGCAGAGCAGAGCAGAGCGACTAATATGAGAGAGAGAGGGCGTGATTTTGCCTAAGGGAGCTTGTTTGTGGGGAGGCCTGAAGGAGGGAAGGCCATGCTCTCAGCATTGTAAGGTGTATAGATGTCTTTGTTACTTTGATGGATTTGGCTTTCTGGTATCTGAATAAGTATTTTGGTTTTGTCTTTGAGGAAGAGAGTTTATATTTTGCGAATTTACCCTGGAAATACATATGTATATCCATAGTGGCTGCTGTGGGTATCACATTGGTGGTACAAGTGGGAAAAAACACAGGCTTAGAGATAGAAGACCTGGATTCACCTTTCAGTTCCACCACTTATCTGCAAGACCATGAGCAAATCACTTAGCTTTGTTGAGTCTCAATTTTTTTCGTTTGTAAAATGAGGATGACAATTATAATACTTACTTTCATGGGTTGGTGGAAGAAAAGTGTTTTTTAAATTGGGAAATATATATCTGGGGGTCTGCCACCTTTCAGTGCTTCCAAGGCTGTGTGACCTAGGGCGAGGTTCATTCACTGCCCTCTTGGTATGAGCTCTCTATGCTTGTTTCTTTGAAGCCTAAGCTCATGTTCCATCTTCTAGATGAAATCTTTGCTGATTTCCCAGTTTCCAGTGTCTTCCTCCTCCCCCAGATACATTTTACTTCTGTCTTTGTCTTTTATATTCTTATATATGTATATGTTGTCTCTCCCAGATAGAATAAAAGCACCATGAGGGCAAGGACTTTTGTGTGTGTGTGTGTGTGTGTGTGTGTGTGTGTGTGTGTATGTCTCCTTAGCATAGTACCTGGCAAATAGTAGGCTTTAATAAATGGTTGTGGATTAACTAATTAATTGATCCTAGCTGCACTGCCTTAAACAGAAGGTGTTGGATCCTTCTAGATTGCCCAACCCTATCATAATCTATTCACTACAAAAACTTAAATATCTTCACCAACTAGACCCTATCTTTTGAGATTGTTGAGTTGTTTTAGTCATGTCTGACTCTATATGATCCTGTTTGGGGTTATCTTGGCAAAGAAACTGGAGTGGTTTGCCATTTCCTTCTCTACTTCATTTTGCAGTTGAGGAACTGAGGTAAATTGAGTGAAGTGACTTAGCCAGGGTGACACAGCTAGTAAGTATCTGAGGCTGGATCTGAACTCAGGTCCTCTTGACTCCAGGGCTGGTGCTCTATCTACTGTGCTACCTAGCTGCCCTAAGCCCTATCAGCAACAGGCAACTCCCAGTCTTGTGTCGGTCAGAAAATTCCAGCAACACCATCTTAAACTGCATGTACTTATCCCTTCAGACCAAAGTGATACACGTATTTTTCCATATGATATAGTAGATTCAGCTCTCAATAGCCTAATCAAATCTTCTAACCATTCAACCTATCATTCCATGGAGTGATCATTCAAATCACTGGCTAAAGGACCTGACAAGACCTCAGAGTTATTATCTATCTTCACTCCCAGACTCAGTCCCATTTGGAATGGATGCCAACTGTTTTCTTTCCGGGTTAGGCTAAGGAATGGGTTCTTAACCTGGGATCCATAGATCCCTAAAGGGTTTGTAAATAGACTTTGGAGAGTCTATGAACTTGTATGGGGAAAAAACAATGTTTTTTCAATGTAATTTATTCCCTATGTAATACTCTGTATTTTGTTTTATGCACTTAAAAACATTATTCTGAAATGAAATTCTTAGGCTTTATCAGTCTAATAAAGGTGTCCATGACACTAAAAAATATTAAGAACCTCTGGGATAGAGTGTGTGTTCAAATTTTCTTGCCAGACATGTGTATCCCACAATAAGCCATCTCCTCTTCTGGCTCAGTACAAGATTTCTTCTAGATAAATGTAGGGAATTCTTTTCTGGACTCATAACTTTCCAAGAACTCTGAATTGGAAAGAGACTGTTTCTGTTATCATGGCTTAAGCATGCCTGTTTATCTGTCTGTCTCCTCTGGGCTCCAAAAGCCTATATCTCTTCTTTTTTGATTTATTTTTTTAAATTAACAAGCACTTGTTTTCTCTTCCTATACTTCCCACTCCACACTTTTAAAAAAAGAAAACAAAACCATTTTAAAACAAATATTTATCACAAAGCAAAACAAATTCTCTCACTGGCCACATCCAAAAATACCATACCCTTTCTTACTCAACCAGTGAAACAGTCTAACCTAATAAATTCCTATGAACCATAAAACATCTCCCTCCATCTCTTCTAGGACTTGGGTCTTTTCTTATTATTCCTGTGCTAGGAATTGGAGTCTCCCTGAAATTCCCCCCTTATATGCATACCCCTGCTATGTTTTTTCAGGCCTTTCTGATACCAATGGCTAATGTTTGCCTGGATCTTGAACTATAATTTTCTGATTAAGTCATTCCTGCAGCAAGAGAAGAAATTACATGTGATTTGAGAAAAGTGCATCAATATTGGAAAGATTCGGATGCTCTTACCTGCAGTTCTGTTGCCGAAACTTCTTTCCTTTTGATAAACATCTACTGGCAGATTCTGTACATTCACAAGTACATTTTCCAGGATTTAGTGGCAGACTCCTTGGACAGCTTTTCTTGCACACACACTGACATGTGTTTTCATCAAATTCCCTGTTGGCTCCACATGAGCTGGGTAGAAGTTTGTTTTTGCACACACATTGGCACGAGTTACTGTCCAGTTCTTTGTGGGGTCCACAGCTTGAAGGCTGAAGTCCTCCTTTGCATACACACTGACAGGTTTCTTCATCTAATTCTTTGTTGGGTCCACAGATATCATGGAATCCTTCTGAAGCATCTAGGGAAAGGACAGACAAAAACACTGTAAGGATACCTTCTTTTGTTCTGGGAAAGGGATGAAGAATACCTTAGTTCACCTTGGAAAGAGGTGCCATTTTCTACAAAAAAATTTTTTTTTAAATGTTCCTCACCAACATTAAAAAATAGTAATAATAAAAATCCTTATGATCAAATCTTTTAAAGAATCAAATAACAAAGCTATTTTAAAATTTCCTGTCTAGCTTTAATTTGATTTTTAAAAGATGTTCTATTTCATTAAATATTTCCCAATTACTTGTTCAAAAATTAACATTCATTTAAAAAGTATGAGTTCCAAATTCTCTCCTTCCTATTCCTCCCTAAGAAGGCAAGCAATATGATATTGAATACACTCATGAAGTAATACAAAACATATTTCCATATTAGCCATGTTGCAAAAGAAAACACACACACACAAACTAAGAAAAATAAAGTAAAAAAGGTGTGCTTAAATCTGCATCCAGAGTTCATCAGTTCTTTCTCTGGAGGTGGATAGCATTTTTCATTATGAGTCCTTGGGACATTTTTGAACCACTGTCTAAATCAGAGTTTTAACTATAATTTGAAATCAATTTATGTTAACAAAAAAGCACAGTAGAATCTGCGCGAATCTTTAGAAAGCCATTTTGCTTACCACCGTCTCCAACACTGGAGGAGAAAATGAAATCTTGCTGAGCCAGGCATCTGCAGATGTGATTGTTCCAGATATGATTTTTGGGGCAAGTCTTGTTTGTTGCATGACACCTTTGGATAACATACAGAATTTAAGGATTAAAGTAGCTATGACAGAAAAAGTTGAGAGATTGTGTACACTCTATGTAACTACTTTCAACCAGTTCAGTAATTTTATATCATGACATAAAATAAACCAGTTTCGAAAAGTAGAATACATGGAAATGTAGTTGAAATTCACATAATGGGCCATCATATAAATTCTCAGAACCTCAGTTATACTGTTTGTAAAACAAATGTCTCTCCTATCTCTCCTTCTGATTTTGGGTTTTCCCACTTTTCCCTACCTGCCTTCTCAATCTCCCTTCTGCACCTCGAACCTTGGATCATCTCCCTTCCAATGCTGCCCCCTTCTCTAGTTCGTGAGTCTTCCCCAGAACCATTTTGAGAAAAGTCCCGGGTCAGCCATCCTTGATTCCTTCCCAGCTTTGTTTCGGACTCTCTGGACTTTGCTATTATTTCCCTACATATGGATCTCTTCTCACTCCCATTTTTAAGCTCCTTTTTATATGATGTCTTCTTTCATTAGAAGGTAAGCTCCTTAAGGTTAAGGTCTACCTTTCTTTTCATGCTTTTATTTGTATCTCTAAATGTTTAGCACAATGCCTGGAAAATAGTAAGCACTCAGAAGGTAACTGAAAAAGTAGAATGTAAAGGAGTCAAAAGAGAAATGAAACAAAAACTTTCTAGGAAAATTGAAGCAGGGGAAGACTGCTTTCATTTTGTGGTGGTACATGCATTTCAAGGAAGAGAAGGATCCCAAGGAGAATCTAGAAGGATTTTGATGGGGCAATAATGAGGAATTGGGTAAGGTTAGGGTGGAGGAGAGATGTTCTGTGTAGATACATAAAGATGGATAACAGGATCACAGATTTAGAGTTGTAGAGGATGGTCATCGAGTTCAACTCTTCATTTTACAGATAAGGAAACTGAGGCTCAGAGAAGAGAAGATATTTGCTCAGGTTCACAAAGTAAGCATCTGAGGCAGGATTCAATTCAAGATCTTCCTCATAGAAAGTTTAGCATCCTCTCCCCTACACTACCCTGCCCCAGAGAGGACAGGGAGAGAACAGGAGGGTAGGATGAAATCAAAGAATATTGAGTTACCAGGTTTGTATGGACAGGAATAAAGTCAGAAAGGTAGATTAGAGTCACATTTAGGATGACCTTAAAAGGCAGGCTGATGAGCTTTTATTTTAGCCTACTGGAAGCAAGGAGCCACTGAAGGTGTTTAGGTATTAGAAAAGTCACTTAACCTTTTCAGCCCTCAACTTCTTAAGTCCTGGGCTACTGAAGGTTGATGTGAGTAAATACATAACTTTGTTAACTGAGTTCACTATAAAATTTGGTAATGTGATCTCAGCTGAGGCCTCCCTACTACATTGCAATCCTACTTCTCTAGCTGACTATCTCACACACCCCCAGTATCTGTTGCAAATCATCCACACTTTTCTCCTGCTACTTTATGCCACCCCCTTCCTGCTCTTTCTCATCAGAGAACCTCCCCTCCTACTTTACTGAGAAAATTGAGGCCTTCTGTTGGAATCTCCCTCTTTTTTTCTCCCCAATTGTATACTACAAATCACCAAGACATCATCCCTCTCCTTCCCCCAGCTCCCAACAATCATCTTCATCCTAGTCATAGAGGAAGACTGGCTCTTCTCCTTGATATCACTTGCCCCTCTGCTGTATCTTTGATCTTATCTTCTATTTCCTTTATAAGATTTTCCCCTTAAATTATCCCTTCACCGTCTCCCCAATCTTTAGTCTCTCCTTGTCAACTAGCTTCTGCCTTAGTGCTTATAAACAATCCCCAGATCTCCCACATGCTTAAAAAAATTCTCTTGGTCCTGTCATCCAATTCCCTCAACCAATATTCTGCTTATATTTCTCCTCCCTTTCACAGCCATACTCCTAGTAAAAGATACCTATGTTTGTTGCCATCACTATATTTATTACTTTTACTTCTCAGTCTTTTTCAGTTAAACTTCTGATCTCATCACTCCATTGAAAGTGATACTTCCAAAGTTAGCAATGATCTCTTAATTGCAAATCTTGTGATATTTTTTAAGTCCCTATGTTTCTTGAGCTCTCCTCTTCATTTCACATTGCTGACCACCTCCATCTCTTACATAGTCATTCCTTTCTTGTTTTTTGTGACACTGTTCTTTACTAGTTTTTCTCCTCCCAGACTGATCACTCCTTCATTCTCCTTTATTGGAACACTATCCCTCCCACACTACCTCTGGTTATACTTAGGGCTCTGTCTGAGGTTCTCCCATCTTTTCTTTCTAGACCTTCTCCTTGGTAATCTCATCAGCCTCCATGAATTCAACTTTCATCTCCAAGTATATGATGCACAACAAAGTAGGGAAACTGGTCTTTAACAATTCAGATTATCCACATCCAACATATAATTGCTAATTGCTAATAACTATTTCATTCTCCTATGGAGTCAGCCTTAAAATAAACTAAGTTACCCTATGTAAATGTAATGTACCATTCAACCTTTGTATTCAAAGGCATTAATTCAATTCAACACTAGTGTCTACCATAGTATCTTGTGAACAGTAGGAAATTAATAAGTGTCAGTTGAGTTGTCGGTTGTTGAAATGTGTATGGCATTGAATTAGACCATGGATGGGAAACCTGCAACCTTCTAGGTCCTTGGGTATGGCCTTTTGACTGAGTCCAAGTTTTACAGAACAAATCCTTTTATTAAGAGAATTTGTTCTGTGAAGTTTGGATACAGTCAAAGCTCATACTTGAAGACCTAGAGCACTACATATGGCCTTGAGGCTGCAGGTTCCCCACCTGTGAGTTAGACCCTGTAAAAAAAACAAGTAAAACAGACAGACCCTTACCATTTATAAGGTTTTAATCCAAGTGAGCAGTTTTAATTTTCATTGAGAGGCTATTATTTTCTTATGTTTATGGATAAGGAGAGACTAAAGATTAGGGAGACAGTGAAGGAATATGTTTCCTTATTTTTTTCTTATGATTAATCAACAGATAATTAACACTTAATTTTCCTTTACTACTTTTAAGAAGGTAGAATCTTAGGCAATATAGAGGCAATAGAGTAGATTTTTTAAAAATTTCTAAATAAAAATTCCTTAGAGCCTGAAATTTCTAAATTGACAGTGATTTTGGGAAACCCAAACAGTTCATCATTTCAAATCAAAAAACATTTAATTAAGCACCTGTTCTATTCAAGGCACAGCATAGTAGGTGGTGAAAATAGTGAAAACAACCCCTACCCACAACAAAAACAATCCTTAAGCTCATTTTTTTGTTTTTTGTTTTTTGGTTTTTTTGGCTGAACATGAAATATGCATGTAACTAATATATGCTTATTGAATCTGACTTAATATATGCTTACTGGATCTGATAAGATGATTTCATTTTCATTAAGACTCTTCCTGATCCTGTGAACCATAGCATGTCCATGGCATTTTCTTGGCAAAGATTCTGGAGTAGTTTGACATTTCCTTCTCTAATGGATTAAGGCACATGGAGGTAAAATTACTTGTCCAGGGTCACCTAGCTAGTCAGTGTCTAAGGCTAGATTTAAACTCTAGACCCAGTACTCTCTCCACTGAGCCACCTACACACCTTAATTTCAAGAGTATCTGTAGCTAAAAGAACCAAAAACCAAAACAAAACAATAAATTGTCTAACCTGTAGTGGTGAAACTCAGCTAATTGGTCGTCTGACCACAGGCATAGCTGAGTCCATATCTGAAATCTATACAGAAGCTCTCAGAGAATAGGGATTAGGACAGAGCCAGGGCAAAATTTGATTAATTGAACCCAGGAGAGCTTGTGAGATCATTATGTTGGAGACTATGAGGGGAAAAAAAGAAATTTCAAGACCTGATAATGCTTGCTTAACCTGGAAGGAACCAACCCACTGGCATTCTACACTAGGCTAACACTCCAGACGAAGACTTGAATGGAGGAGTTAGCAGAATACCCTAAACAAAACCTGGACAGAAGAAATGGTACAGCTCCTGTGGCCAGGAAATACATACATTTAATTGGCAGCTTGATTACCATATGCATTTCTGCTACATTGCTGAAACCTGTTTTGTAATTTCATTTTTATTATCTAGTTCTTTTTTTATACAATCCTTCAAGAAAGAACATTTAAATTAAAAATAAAGAGAAAGGAAACTTAAAAATTGAAAGAAAAAAACTAATGGAGAATCAAGCTCCTTAGCATTTGGGTTGAGGGTCTGTTATAGATTAAAAATTCAAAAACACTGAGGTCCCATGTTCCAAGTCAGAGCTGCCCAACCTATAAATTCACTCTCTGTTCCTTAGTAAAAGGAGATGTGCTCTCATAAGGATGAAATTTTCCTCAATAAACCCCACTATTTGTAACTTCTTATAATCAAACATGTTTTATTTAGTGTTGCAGTAAACATTACAGAAAATTTTACAAAGAATTACAAGATTGTAAACACAACAAACTAGTCCTCAAGCTAGATTTAGCCCTTTGTCCCTCCTTTGCCATTCCTTTATTTCCCATCACATGCTCCAGCCCCAGAGACTGATAAGTTTCTTGAAACAGCACAAAGCTTACTGACTCATTTTCTCAGTCCTATGAGTGTTGGCTGGCTTACTTATCCCAACAATGATCGTGTCACCTTTCATGACTCCCCAGTTCTTAGATGACAAAGTCCAAACTTTTTAGTCTAACATTCTATACTTTTCATAATTAGAACCTAATAACCTATCTGACCAGATCTCGTTCTGGCCTCCCATCTGACCCCCTCTTTTTCATTTGGTCAGACTGTTCTATTCATTGTCCATGACCACAACACACTCATTCTTGCCTTTGAATTCTTGTTCATACCCATAAAACACAAAACATAGTTACTAGCCACTTTCATCCTTCTTTTCACTCCACTCCATTGCCCTTTCATTTCACTGACCCAATTCTTTCTACTCTTTTCTACTTTCACCTTGCAAGATGTCTCAATCCAAAGGATTTCATTCTCCTATGAACTAATGGCATTTATTATCCTATAACTTATTTGACTTTAGGTGTTCATAGAGTTTTTTGTGACATGCTATTGAGTAACAACTTTTATGTTGTTATTTTATATTATTTAATTTTTAGGACATGTTTCTCATATCTTCCCTATTACACTATACAGGCCTTGAGGTCAGGGACAACACATTACACTGCGTAGCCTCAATTGATTATGGCACAATGTTGTATGTATAGTAGATGCTGAACGCATATTTGTTGAATGGGTAGAGAGATGTACTGTACCACTGAGTTTTCAAAGCGCACCTCCATGAAAATACTATGTCACCCTATTTTCTTTATATAAATTTTATTTTAGAAAAAAGTAAAAGTAGCACTGATATAAGTACAAAACATCAGAAGCAGTACTTTTTATAATAGTTTTCAGACTTTGCCTAGTGTACAGAAATGAGATGTTCTCATTCAGCACTGGAAAAAACTTGATCTGCCAATCCTTTGGCATCTTGATCTATATTGCCTTTTCGATGCTAAAATATTAAGGCACTCAGCAGTAAGAACTTTTATGTAGCATGATAGATTTAGACTCAAAGTGACCATGGAGTCAAGTCCAACTAGATCTTTTTTTTTAAACCGATAAAGAAACTGAGTCTTAGGAAGGTTAAGTTACCTGCCCAAAGTCACAGTAGAATGGATTTGAATTTAAGTTCTCTGTTTCTAAGTCCAATGCTCTTTCCACTAAATCAATATTTGACACTATTGACCACCCTTTTTTCTTAACACTCTCTTCTCTCTTGACCATTACTTTCTCCTGGTTCTCCTTGTCAGTCTGTTAATGAATCTTGTGCTAAGTCTCATTCCTTGCTCATCTTCTCCCTCCATACTATTTCACTTAGTGAACTCATCAGCTCCAATGGATTCAACCATCATCTCTCTATAATGATGATTCTCAGATCTATTCATTTAGTCCCAGCTTTTCTCCTGACCTTCAGAATTGCATTTCCAATTGTTTATTGGATGTCTCAGACTGGATGCCTTGTGGACTTCATAAACTTAATATGTCCAAATCTAAACTTATTATCTTTCCCCCAAAGCCTCCTCCTCCATCTGAAATTCTCTATTAATGTTGAACGGAATACCCATCCTCCCAGGTTCAAAACTTGGGTATTGTTCCCTCCTCCTCACTCCCTTTCAGCCCTCCATAGCCATTCTTTTGCCAAGGAGGCCTGTCAACATCTTCACAACACCTCTTCTCTTGTCTGACTCTGTTACCACTCTGGCATGGTACAGGCCCTTATCATCTCACTGCTAGATTGTGGCGATGACCTGCTCATTGGTCTCCCTGCCACAAGTTTCTCCCTACTCTAGTTCATCTTCCAACCATTTGTCAAATTAACCTTCTCTGCAACACAGATCTGATTATGTCACTCTTCTCCTTTCTCCCCATTCAATAAAATGCACTGGTTTCATATTCATTGCAGGATCAAACAGAAAATCCATTGGCATTCAGAGCCCTTCCCTGGTCCCATCCTATTTTTCTAGTCTTCACACACTCTCCCTCTCCTTTCCCTATATATGCTGCAATTCAATGACACTTGTTTCCTTGCTCGTCCTCCAATCGGACACTTTATCTCCTGACTCCTGGCATTTTTTCTGATTGTGCCCTGGACCTGGAATGGTTTCCCTCTTTTTCTCAGTCTCCTGGCTTCCTTCAAGTCCCTGTTGAAATCCTACCTACTACAAGAAATTCCAGATTTCCCTCAATGTTTGTGTCTGCCCTTTGTTGATTATCTTCCATTTATCCTATATGTCTTGTTTATACACAATTGTTTTATGTTATCTCTTTCTTTAGACTGTTAACTGCTTGAAAGCAGGGACAGTTCTTGCCTTTCTTTCTCTGTTTCCTCAATGATTTACCTAGTGCCTGGCATATAGTAGGTGCTTAACAAATGCATATTGACTGACACTAAACTATCCTACTGAGCACTTCAGATTACAGATATTAGTTACAGGTCATTTATTTAAGGGCAGTTAGGTGGCACAGTAGATAGAGCACTGGGCTTGGAAACAGGAAGACTCATTTTTCTGAGATCAAATCTGGCCTCAGACTCTATCTGTGTGATCCTGGGGAAGTCACTTAACCCTTTTTGCCTCAGTTCCCTTACTTGTGAAATGAACTGGAGAAGGAAGTGGCAAACCACTCCAGTATCTGCCAAGAAAACCTCAAATGGGGTCATGAAGGGTTGAACATGACTGAATGACAACATTTATTTTTTAAAAAGACTTGTAATATATAATTTTGTTACATAAACTTGCATTCTATATCTCTAGCTTATAAATATTAATGTTTTCTATTTATGTACTGTTTTTGTTGTTGTTCTTGAGTACATTTCTTTAGTGACTACAAATTTTGAAGAACTGTTATCCAGAGTTTGGGGAGAGGGAAGAGAAGAGGAGACACCATTGGCATCTAACTATCATTTTGCAGTGGGTAATGATCACATCCCCATCACTGACTTAAGACCTAAATCTGCTTCCAGACTTGTATTTGACCTTAGAGCATAAGTGTTGCCATTTCTGAAACTAACGGAAAATGGAGGGAATAAAATAAAAATGAAAGGCTCTGGTTCTTGCCATTTAAAAATAATCTACGTGTATCTATCAATATGTATGTGCATATGGGTATGTATATGTGGTCAAGACCTCTAATTTTATAAGAATGGGAAATGTCATGAAAATAGGAAAATATTCAAATATAAACGAAACGATTTCATTTCTTTTTGACAGGGAGGTGATCTTTAGTTCATGGAAGATAAACCAAGGAAGTGTAAGTTCTAGCAGGTCCTACAAATTTGGAAAGGTTTTAAAAATAAGTTCAGCAAAAGAGTGTACTTCTGTTATTCCAGGAACAGCCCATATAAGTTGGAAAAGAGTCCCCATTAGACTGGCTGCAGAAACTCACAAATCCTATGCTGAGAGGCATTGTAATATGTGCTACTAGCATCAGAACCTACATCCATGAAACCGTGCAGCTTATAACAATAAAAATATAAATAATTTTGATATGAAATCAAATTCATTATGTCTTTGCTTTAATAGAAGACTTGATATGGATGTGATAATTTCTCTGTAGTCATCTACTAGGACAATGGATCCATGGGTACATTTTGCCCTACTTAGCGTTGTACATTAAGTGAATTGTGTAGTGACAGCTTCGCTAAGGATTGCTCTGATCTAGTTGCAACTTTCTAGATTGTTTCTTATTGGTGGCAGAAGATTCAGAAAAAAGACTCAGCTCATACTCACAGTGACTGTGTCGCTGGCAGGGAACGTCTAATAATTGAATGAACTTGTCTATAAACATCCAGTTTAGACATACATCGGCAGGAGGTGTGATTGGCAAAACTGATGGTAACTGGCTTGGGGCCATGGGAGAGAGGCACTGTAATTTCAAACAGCTACCGAAAAAGGAAAAAACAAAGAAGCAGCAATTAAATAGAATCTGTTAAGAAATGTAAGCGAAATCTAGTTATTTTGTTTTTATTAAATATTACACATGATAAGATACCTTTAATTTCTATGAATATTATATAAGAACATTTCAATTTTTGCCATTTTTATCTCATTATAGTGAATATTTAATATCTTTTTAGTGATAAGAACAATTTGGACATTTATGTTACAATAAACAAATGCTGAATACTTTTTTGAATATTATAATCTATTTATTTTCAGTTTTCAACCTTCACTTTCACAAGATTTTGAATTCCAATTTTTCTCCCCATCTCTCCCCCTACTCCCCCAGGACATGTGCTTATTCCTTTCCTGGCCTGGTCTGTGAGTGACTGCGAGTACTCTTTTCTGGTCTGGATCTATGAGTAGGCTTCCCTCTCCACAGCTGCCACCAGGTCTGTCACAGCAGAGTTCCTCCTTGCCACCCACAACTGGGACCCAAATGAGCTGCTTGATTCCCCCACTGTCTGTAGGCCAAGAACTCCAGAAGCAGCCAGCGGTTGCAGCAATAGCTGCAACCACCCTGGGTCTGGGACTAGACCACATCCTTCTCTCAGCCAGGTGAGACAGCTTTACCATTGACCTCTGAAGCTGTCTTTGGCATTTGGGCATTGAGAAGTCTGGAAACTGTGGTGCCAAGTGTCGAATACTTGTAAAGGAACCTTTAGAAAAGTGTTACAAATGCTTCCATCTTGGTCATTCAATCACCAGCTTATGAGGTGAACACAGAAATGATAGATTTAAGACATTTAATAGAATTTGAATAGGCATGGTTCAGTTACCACTTTATTTTGTGATTTGGGATCAGTTTTATATGACCTCCCTACGAAATTTACTGGCACTTTGCGAATTCATTCATATTATACTTTAAAAGAAAAAAAGAATGCAATGAATGCTTACTAACATGCATTACTAATGAGCAGACAATAATATTTTAAGGAGAAAAAGTTTCCATTACAGTGAATGAGATTAAGCTGAGTATCAGACAAATCATTTTAATTAATACCAAGGGCAGAGATTTACAAAGAGATCTTAGACCATAACAAGTCTGTTTTGGATTTCCTATTCATGAAAAATTCCAATTTTTCTTTCCTCTAAGAATATTTATTTTTTATGAAACATAAAAATAGGAAAATGTTTAAGTGAAATAAAGTAGATTGGAAATTCCAGAACCTTTAAATATGAATTCAAAAGAATAATAATAATGTAGCAAAAATGAAGTACTAAAAGCTTGATGAGGTTAGACTTTGAAAATTTAAGTACAGTTGGACTATGTTTTCATATTGACATTTTTTGTACTGAGATGATGGAAATAGAATTAGAACTAAGAAAGCTAAGTGCCCTCCAGTCACTTGCTATGATCTCACATTTAGAGATGGGGTTTGGTTTGGAAGACAGATTTAGGGATGGGGCTGTGTTAACCAGTGTTACTCACAGCTATACTTATCAGCAATAGTAGAGGTATGGGCAAAACTTATTGATCTACTCTCATCCCTTACTCTGTGCTTCTAAGCCAAATCTCATGACTAAGCATTTATTTTTACACTTATGAAATATGTAATACATACATACCTATATGTAGATTTTCGAAAATTCTTTGTGTGTGTATATACAGCTGCATTATATATACATAAATATACATACATATCGATATTTACATACATGTGGGATGATAACTGGGTATATTTGGGGGCAATAAAACCTATGATTTGACTGGTATAGGAAACTTCAGCTGTGTAAATGGTGTTTCACAGAAACTCCCTCTACAGATTCTTATCAGTAATCATATGTACAACAGTTTTAGAGAGTTGCAAGGGGCCACTAGGATAGAGACAGGTCTTGAATTTTGGTCTTGATCTTGCTCCAAGGCCACTTATGCTACACATTTAGAACACTGATTTCATTTCTCATATGTTTTTTCATGTGGGAACAGGAATTGGACCTATGATTTTTTATCATATTTGGAATTCCCAGGTAAGGAAATCTTTTCACAAATTCAAGTTGGCATCTTCTCTATGACACAGGGGCTTAGAGAATTATCTAGGTCATCGAGAGGTTAAATGATTTGGCCCAGGTATGCAGAATGCTAGTATGTGTCAGCAGTAGGATTTGAACTCAGGTCTTCCTGGCTCTGAAGCCAGTTCTCTCTATCCACTGTGGTTGTTGTTCAGTTATTTCAATCATGTCTCATTCTTCATCACCTCCTCTGGGGTTTTCTTGGCAAAGATATTGGAGTGGTTGGCCATTTCCTTCTCCAGCTCAGTTTTGTGGATGAGGAAACTGAGGCAAACAGGGTTAAGTGATTTGCCCAGGGTCGCACAGCTAGCAAGTGTCTGAGGCTAGATTTGAACTAAGGTCTTAATAACTCTAGCCCAGCACTTTATCCACTGTACCACTTCGGTGTTTTCTCACATCACTAGACCTCTATTTTTTTAATGTGATAGTCACTAAAAGATTTAGCTACTCTGAACATCCTGCTGCTTCTATTTTTCTGGATTTCTTATGTATATAAATACTATCCATGAAGAATGAGCCAGCTATAAGAATATAATAATGCAGATCATCATTATAGCTTTGGTCCAGTTTTATTTTTAGAAATAATGATAGAATAATGGTAGAAATGGATAGAGTACTGGGTTTGGAGTTAGTAAGATCTGAGTTCAAATGCAGCCTCAAACACTTACTAGCTGTGTGACCCTGGGCAAGTTACTTAACCTCTATTTAACTCAGTTTCCTTAACTGTAAAACAGGAATAATAATTATAACAATAACACCTAATTCCCAGTGTTTTGTATTAAATGAGATAATATTTGTAAAGTATTTGATACAGAGAGAATGGCTTGTTTCCTTCCTTCCAATAAATTCTATCAGCCATAGAGCTAAACCATCCCACAAGGCAGATCAGTACACCTGAGAGAACTACAGTAACACCAAGGATGGAACCAATTAATGGCATTTCTATGATGTTTAAAGTCTGCAAAATATTTAATGTGCATTCCTCATTTGAGCTTCACAACACTGCTGTGAGATAGCTCCTAAAGTTACTATTGTTCCCATTCTCCGTATGAGAAAACTCAAGTTCCAGAGGTAAGATTTCAAGCTGCCTTTCTGACTCGAAGTTCAGTCCCCTAACCATAGGTGTTCAGAGAGCATGGGCTGATATAGCCATAACTCCAACTCTGATGAATATATCAGCAGAAAGATGATCAAGTAGGCAAAAATCCTTTGAGAAATCTGCTAATTGACTGTATGTGGCTGTTTTTTTTTTCTTTTCTAATGTGTAGGAGTGAGAGAAATAGATTTGTTATCTGAAAAAATTGGAAGGAAGGGGTGTTACAGGCATGAACATTGTGGTCACTGGATTACTGGTTTTATTTAACTGTATTACTTTATTACAAGAGATTTCTCAAAAAGTGAGAGTAATCTGTAAATGATTGTACAATACAAACAAAACAGATTAAGAAAAACAATTCTATGTCCATATGATGCCATGGGTTATTTAAAAAGTCATACTAGGTACTTTGGGTTAAATGGGAAAGAAGAGATACAATGGTAAGGGACTCTCTGTGCACCCAACCACTTGAACAGCTTTATGTCCACTGCCCTTCCACAGAGTCCTATTCTGATGCCTCATTTATTGCTGGAAGGGACTCTGAGTTGTCAAAAACAAATATACTCCAACCTCTGACAGGTTTTATCAAGACAGAAAGGTTTTGAGTAAAGACTCAGTGATGCACTGTGTCTTTTAGCTGAAGAACAATTAATTAGTCGTTTAGATTCATGATCAGAAGGTGACCACTACCATGACCTATGAAGACCAGCTGCAAAGGTGTAGGGGGGTTTTGATCTGTATCAGGGGTTGAAATACCACACCAATGAAATTAAGCATCTCATGGTGTTAAGTTGATTTCTCTTAAAATTCAAATTATTCTTTTAGTATTTTGAGGGGGGAGAAAAAGGAAGGAAATAAAAGATTTAATTTGAGCTAATGAAAAAAGATAGGGAGAGATTTCCTTCATCTATGTAGAGTAAATGAAATAGTCATTTATGCAAAGCTCTGCCATAAGAACAAAGATGATTCACCAGCTGTTCAACAAACATTAATTCAACAAATATTTGTAAACAAAGGTATTCTGATATTTAGGTGGTCTGCATTCCACACACACACACACACACACACACACACACACACACACACATACACTTTGCCCTGTGTGTGTGTGTGTATGTATATATACATATATACGTGTATCTATATAGATGTATGTATAGTCTCTCTGGGGAGAATAGCATGCCAGATAATAGAGAAAAAAGAACCTGGAGATGTATAGAAGTAGCACTTGCTAATTCAGTAAGTTTCTTAAATTTTGCAAGCACTTGCATGATAGTTTTAAGTACTATAAAAGAAGAAACAAGGCATATCCCCAACTCAGAGGCACAACAAAAAAACATAAAATAACTGTACAGATAAAGGAAATAATTGCAAGGGTAATTAGTGAGCAAAGTCTGTTTGGATTATGGGTTATGTTTGTGAAATAAGGACTGAAGACCTTCAGAAGAAAGTGAACTCTTCACTTTGAATTAAAAGAAAGGAGGTATATGGTGTGGTGGAGAGCCTGTGGGAAGACTAGGAAATTGAAAGAGTTGGCAAGGAAGGCAGTTAATTTTAGCCAAATGACAATATTCAGAGCAGTTCTTTCAGTTGCAGGGAAAATTAAAGGGTTTTTTTTGATAGCTTCTTAAAATCATTGATCAAGATAAGGGAAAAAATCTACTAATTATTATATTTTAATAAATAAAAACTAAAATTCAATTGACATCAGATGGTAGAATGTATCAAGTGGTCCACACAAAGTGCAATGTTTAGGTTATATCTTAATACAGCAATGGACAACTAACCATTTAGTAATGGGAGCCAATGGAATCAAGGGGACAGACAGTCCACAAAAGAAGCTACAACAAAATTTTATAAATGCAAAGCACAGAAAAACGTACATCAGTTGCATCTGAATTGTGGAAAGTAGAATTAAAAAGTTTCTTAATGAGAGAGAAAAAGAGTAAAGTGTAAAAGCTGACTTGAAACAACATAAAAAAACCTAAGATCTTGGCAACTAGCGTCACCACTTCTGACAAACAGAGGGAGAAGAAATGGAAGCAGTGTTGGACTTTATATTCTTGTGCTCCAAAATCACTGCAGATGGCAAATGCAGCCCTGAAATTAAAAGACATTTGCTCTTTGGAAGGAAGGCTATGGCAAATTTGGGCAGTATACTTAAAAGAGAAGAAACATTATCTTACCAACAAAGATCTGTATAGTCAGAGCTATGGTTTTTTCCAGTATTGATGTGAGAGTTGGATTATAAAGAAAGCTGAGTGCTGCAGAAATGATGCTTTCAAAATGTGGTGCTGAAGAAGACATTTGAGAGTCATTTGGATAGCAAGGATATCAAATCAGTCAATACTGAAATTAATTCAGATTATTTACTGGAAGGTCAGACAACTGAAGCTAGAGCTTAAATACTTTGACCACATAAGGAAAAGACAGAACTCATTGGAAAATACCCTGATGTTGGAAAAGATTGAAGGCAAAAAGAAAAGGGGACGGTAGGGGATGAAATGGGTAGTATCATGGAAACAATGAACATGATCTTGGACAAAATCTAAGAGAGAGTGGAGGAAAGAAGTGCCTGATGTGCCTCATGGAGTTATGAAGAGTTGGACACAACAGAACGACTGAACAGTCGAACTATAATCATTTGGCAAAGACATAAAGGTAGCAGACATTTATCAAACACTTTTGCCAGGCACTGCCCTCTTTTTCTTTCTCTTTATATTGAACAAAGATGAATTCTGTATAATTTATATACAAGGTGATTTTTTGAATGGTGCTGGTACTACCATGTACATATTGCTTGAATGGAATAAATCAAAAGAATTTAAAGACTGATTTTGGTACAAGTCACACCATGAAGCATTTTCATCTAAGTAATGACCATAAAATATCAGTGAGAAATTCTCAAGTTACGCTTGGTGACATATAGGAATTGTATTTAATTTGTTTTATATTGATCACAGATGCTCCTTTTAAAAATGTACTTTAAAGCATTAAGTGGTGCTTAAAAATCTATTTTCTTTAAAAAAGTATCTTGTTTCAGTAAAACGAGAAAAATCACAAAACAAAGTAACAGGAAAAATTCTAATACCCAGTCTCCTAGATGCATCTTAATGCTATTTCCTAATAAAATACTGGATGGTCCATTCTCATCACCAAAAAAGAGAGCAAATATAGTGGTATTTCAAATCAATGGGGTGTTTATCCTTGCTTAGCAACAGCTATAAAGTAATAGTTTTTATTTCTACTTATCTTGAGATCTATTCAGGAAAAAGATATGGTGCTTCTTCAATGGCAAGGTCCTAAAGTATAACTGTATGAAAGAGATAGTGTGGAGACAAGGATGAATGGGAACCTAAGTGTGTGTGTGTGTGTGTGTGTGTGTGTGTGTGTGTGTGTGTGTGTGTGTGAGAGAGAGAGAGAGAGAGAGAGAGAGAGAGAGAGAGAGAGAGAGAGAGAGAGAGAGAGAGAGAGAGAAAGAGAGAGAGAGAGAGAAACAGAGGGAGAGAGAAAGGAGGAGGCAGAGGAGGAAGAGATTGAGTAAAAAATAATAGTAGATCATATTTACATAGCACAAAATCCTTTACATATATTTCCTTTTATTCTTTTGACATGCCTTGGAGGTAAGTTCTATTGTTATTCCCATTTTATAGATGAGGAAGGAGACTGGGGCACTCTGAGATTAAGTGATTTGCCCAGGGTCACACAGTCAAATGTCTAAGGCCATATTTGAACACAGGTCTTTTTGGTCCAGCATTCTCTTTCCACTGCACATGTATGCATAGACTTACATATGTGTGTATATCAGTAATATTTAGTCAGTCATGAAGCACTTACTCAGTGTCTACTATGTGCTAAGGATATAAAGAAAGCCAAAAAAGTCCCTGTTCTCATCAGTTAATGTTGAGGGGACTACTGTTCTCCCAGTCACTCAGGCTCAGAACCTAGGTGTCTTCCTTGACTCCATGCTCTCTCATCCCCACACCCAATCTGATGCCAATTCCTATCAATTTTACTTTCATAGCATGCCATAGACATTCAGTCATTCAGTAAGCATTTACTGAATGTCAGCTATGTGCCAGGCACTGAACTAAATGCTAATCTCAAGTAGCTCTAACGAGTCTAATGAGCTCAAGTAGTCTAACAAGAGAGAAAGCATGAAAATAACCATGAGCAAACAAGACATCCATTGGAGCTAATCAATAGAATTTCCTATTTCTCATCCTCATCAAAACAATGGAATAGTTGAATAACATTCTAATTTGGTAGGAAAATTAATACAATGGCAGAAAGTCAAAGGTGAGGCCATATAGTCCTGTGATGATGAGAAGGGAAGCTTTAAGTACTTGGTGACCAGCAGAACACCTAGCATGGTGCCATGCACATAGAAATAAATTAAGCTGATGGAGTCTATATGGAGCACTAATATGAGAGATAGACTCATTTATAACAGCTACACTCTAGGATTACTCCCAATAGGGGTATCCAGGTAAATTTCCAAGACTATGATAACTGACTTGAAATTATTCCCTAGGTATTCTCATCTCACATTGATCATTTCCTTGCTTTGGGGGTTGACACTATTTTGTTAAGTGTATATAGCTTATGTACTCAATTTTTAAAATAGCTTTACCTTGTTTTTGAATATGGATTCAGCCACTTGTTATATGTTCTTAACATTACCGTATTCTGTACTATTAAAAATGTGGAACATTCTTAGGAATGAGTTATGCAGGGTAGGTGTTTAATTCATGTTTATTGAATTACTCATTGACCTAGACTGGTCATCTCCTATGATATTTTCTCACCATGAAAACAAACACAGTACTGAGGTTTAGTTCCAGTGGATGAGCGAAATACTTCCTTTCAATTAAAAGTTTGAACCAGCTAATTCACAGCTGGACTCATGGCATTTTGCTAAAGTAAATGCTATTTCCTGACCTGTGAAAAACAGTCAGATCTGTATAGGCAGAATAAGAAAGAAGAGTGCAAAAATTACTTAGTGGATTTGGGATAGTCCAGACAAGAATCATTTTCCAAAGTGGGATCTATGTAGTCTATGGAGATGTGTAGGACACAGGAGTGTCAGGAGCAAGTATTTGAACTTCTATTTATATTCACTTCTACTTTAAAAAGAAATTAATTTCTGCTAATATGGAATATACTCATTGACACTGGTACTTTGCTGCTGGTCAGTTGTTACAGTCATGTCGGACTCTCTGTGATCCCATTTGGGGTTTTCTTGGCAAATATACTGGAGTGACTTGCCATTTCCTTCTCCAGCTCATTCTACATATAAGGAAGCTGAGGCAAACAGGGTTAAGTGACTAGCCCAAGGTCACACAGCTAGTGCACGTCTGAGACCAGATTTGAACTCAGAAAGATGAGTCTTCCTGACTGCAAACCCAGCATTCTATTTAAGGTACTACCACTGTCACTAATTCAACACATGTCAGGAGGTCATGGTGCACATAATATGCTAAGAATCCCGAGGGAGAAGTAGGAGTTAAATAACATGGAGGGTTTGATTGTGGCACCTTTACTCATTTTTATCTCTCACAAGACTGCAAGCTAAATGGGATCATGAAGAGTCACCACTGAAAACAACTTGACAGCAACAAAAATGTAAATGTATAATTCTGATGAAAATGTATTCAGTTAGATATTTCTGTTTAAAAAAACTATCTGTTTACAATCATTGGACATACTTAATTTGAGAATTGCAGTTCTACCTGGCTAGTGAGTAAAGAATAAAGTAAACAACTTTACCATTGTGATAAATAAGAAATATTGCTTTCCAATATCTCATTTGTGACATAGGGATGATCACATTGGATCTCAAAATTTCTGGCAGCTGAGAACAAACTCTACCAGTTCCTACTAAGCTATTGTTTGAAGGATGGATCTGGAGATATCTGTCCATTGGCTGAGGACTGGCCTAACATCAGAGAACTCATGAGGTGACAATCTTTTTTCCAAACATAACAAGTCATAGGGCTTATGATCAGCATTCATAGAAAGAAGATCCACCATGCTGAGAAGATGAAACCATGATGTACTGCCTCTTTAACAACAGTTTAATTGAAATAGAAGGCTTAGATTTTCAGTGTTGTTCATAAAATAGTTCTCTTTCTCTAAAATCAATCATTACTTTTTGTAGCTGTCATTTTCTCACTCTCATAGAACAAAAATGAAAGCTTCACACTCCTTCCCTCCCCCTCACTTCTCATATTTAACTTCTCTTCCCTATAAATATGTGCCAGGATTCTTCCTGGCAAAAGCATCTGAATTGAGAAATCTCTTTATAGTTCATAATTGAAATACTTATTGAGTCAGTGGAAGTATTGAACCAAAGGAAAAAAGAAAGTATATAATTATTTTTAGAAATGAATAAATCATTTTTCTGGAACCATACCTATTTACTTAGAAACAGAAAAAAACCAGTATTATGATCCAACCCTAAAGGTTTGTAACTACTACTACATTTCAAGTCTATAGTACATGTAAGTATACATATGTATTGCATGTACATATCCATCCATCCATCCGTCCATCTATCTATCCATCCATTGACATTTAGCCATATACCATTTAGTGATAACTTTAATCTGTCACCTACAAGAGTTAGTTTAGTATAACTGAAAGAATATACAGTTAGAAATCAAGGAAACTCATTCATGTACCAACTCTCTCTCCAATTAGCTGTGTGTCCATGGGCAGCCACTTTCATGTCTCTGGGAATTCTTTTCCTTATCTGTAAAATGAGAATATTTGACCAGCTAGATATTCACTAATGTCCTGGTGCTAATGTTCTATGATCCAGACTAGTGGAAATAAAGTTGTCATTTTCTAAATTTTCTGCCAGGGACTTATTTCCTTTTGATGAATAAATACATATTATCCAGCTGGCAACATCAACCATTAAAAACAGCAGTGATTCTGGAAGTGAACAATTATCTGCGCACAACACAATAAAAAAAAAAAAAACAGATGTTGAAAAAACCCAACTATATTACTCTATAAAAAAAGTGAATGAAATGATTTTTTGCTCAATTTTATATGAGAGAGTAGAGGCCACTAACACAGATTCAATGGTAAGGTAAGGGACTAGAAAATGACCAGTGGACAGGAGTAAGAAGTGAGAGTGGAAAATAGCAACAGTTTCCTGAGAAGAGCTGAAAAACTGAAATATCATTGTAATCTAATCTGAAACAGTAGCAAATAGTCATGCAATTCAATAGCCTCTGCAGTCATCTATAATAATAGATATTATTAATAATGATAAATTTTTGTTCAGTTATGTCCAACTTTTCATGAACCCATTTGGGATTTTCTTGGCAAGGATAGTGGAGTGGTTTGCCATTTCCTTCTCTAGCTCATTTTACAGATGAAGATGAGGCAAACAGGGTTAAGTGGCTTGTCCAGGGTCACCCAGCTAGTAAGTATCTGAGGCCAGATTTGAACTCAGGTTTTCCTGACTCCAGACTGGACATACTCTATTCACTGTGCCACCTAGCTGCTCTTTTAATAATAATCCTAACATAAGAGCTAAAATTAGGAAATTAGGAAAACCTGACTTTTCAACATATTAGAAGTTTGACTTTGGGCAAGTTACTTCCCCACCGTCTCTGATTTTCAGCTTCCTCATTGATAAAAAAGAGGAAGTTGGACTAGTTGATCTCTGAAGTCTAAGCTCTGATATTCTGTATTTTAATTATTATTTTGAGTCTAATAATGTTATTAAGTATTCACTGTCCTATTATTATGGTTCAATGCAGCATTGAGTTCTTTGGATCTGCCAAGGCTATTCCAGTGCTGCACAAGCTCTGGCAAGACCTTAGTTGGAATGGTTGCATTTATGGGCAGATCAGTGAATTTACATGTATATATCCAAGGCTCAATATAGGTACATTGAGAGAAGATAATTAGGGAGCATTACCTGCTTTGTGATGAATCTCTTTGACCACAACAATTCACAGATTTTTTTTTTTGTAAAGGTATGAATTGTCTAAATTCTCTTTTTGAGGAGGGAATAAATGGCAAACTCATAAATCCTTGATAAAGGGAATCAAGTATATTCTCCTTAATATTAAAAAGCACATGTATACATACATACACAGACAACTAGATATATGTTTAATAAGAAATAATTCCTATTCAAAAATTCCAAAATGTAAAGGCTTAGTTAACCAAAAAGTTAAGCCTTAGTTACCTAGAAAATCAACCGATTCAGAATACCTCATTCCCAGAACATTTCAGCTATGTAGAGGCAATATTGTACCCATCAAACACACACACACACACACACACACACACACACACACACATACACACACACAGAGCGCAATTGATTCTGAAACACTATAAGATTCAAATTACTCAGATTATATAAAATGGTCTAATTGATTATACAGATGTTTGTAAAACTTATTTTCCATGTAAATGTGTTCAAAGTTTTCTATGTACATTATTAGATTGACGAACTTGTCTGTACTAAGAGATCCCTTTTATCAAAAGTACTCCATTTTCTTATTTGTAAAAGATGAAAGGATTAGACTAGATGATTCAGAAAGTTCTTCTGGCTCTGAAAAAATGCATAACAATATCTTTGGAAAATTGTTGTACACATTGAAACCATGTTATTATAGCTATTAGGGACTGTTACACTTTTAGGTAACTTTCATTTATTTTAGATTACTTCCTGTTTGGGGGTTTTATATTTTTTGTAAACATAAATCCATTTACTTTAAATTTTCAGGTTTCTAGTCATATATCACAATAAAAGGGCAGCAATATGCTATAGTGGAAAGAAGGCTGGACTTAGACTCAGGAAGATCCAACTTTAAAGCCCTGTCTCTCACATATGTTCTATGCGCAATGATGGGCAAGTCAGGCCATCTAAAAAAAGTAATCAGTACTTGATACTATTTTGATATTATCCTATAGAACACAAATATGGGGTGATTTCTACAATTCGGACCAAATCTTATTAAAATATTTGGATAGAGGTTATGTCTTAAGTACTCAGAAGCATCAGGTTTATGAGATTATTAGAGGAAGCATGTAATTGCAAGATGTCATTTTCATTCATTCCTAATATTCTTAAATACCATTCAACATTTTGTCAAATTTTTGGTTATTTAAATTCCATTTTTATTCAACAAACTTTTTTTCTTTGTTTTTCTATTTTTTACATTAGATCAGAGAGATGACTAAGGAGGACCAAATGAAGCTTTGACTGTGGTCACTTAAATTTAGAGGGTGCTAAAAGCACTCTTTTAGCAACATAGAAACAAATGAGTTCAGCATTTTGTTAGCAAAAATAACTGGTTAAAATTGGCAGGGACCACATAGTACATATTTCCCTTTTGTGATACAATAGAGAGATGAATTTGCAATTAGAGGACTGAGCTTTTCACCTCTGACA
Organism: Notamacropus eugenii; assembly: GCF_028372415.1. Taxonomy (NCBI): domain Eukaryota; kingdom Metazoa; phylum Chordata; class Mammalia; order Diprotodontia; family Macropodidae; genus Notamacropus; species Notamacropus eugenii. The sequence goes on from NC_092878.1 coordinate 92,966,424, forward strand.
CTTACTATGGTGGAGATTTGGGGCAAATTCCTTCACTTCTTTCAACTTGAATGTCCCCATCTATATGATGACAGAGCTGAATGAAATAAGCTCCAATGTTCCTACCAACTCCAAATTTATGATTCTGTTAATGCAGTGCAAAGGAAAGAGAGAGTAATTTTCTATTCTTTGCAAAAGGTGAGGCACTATAACCTGAAATGATATAAATTGCTCAAAGTTCAGTGGTATAGTAGAAAAAAAAAAGATATGATTGTCATTAATTAAGCTGATTACAGAAATTAAGAGAGGCAGATTGATTTAGTGGATAGAAAGCTAGCCTCAGAATCAGGAAGCCCTTGCTTCAAGTCCCTCTCTGACAAAAGCTGGTTTGTGAACATGGGCAAGTCACTTAACCTCTCACTGTCCTGAGCTACTCTTTAAGCCTGCAAGTTGTAGAGCAAGTACTGATCTACTTTGGTATATACAGTTACTTCATCAAGAGTTCTCTATCCCTAGGTTAAGTCTAAAAATTAATTTGAAACTTCACCAGTTACTACTGAATATTTTACACACAATGAATTCAGACATACTATTTCATAGATAACAACAACAAAAATCACACTATTCACTCAAATTTCTTAAAGAGGACACAAAAATTTAATCTTAAGTAGTGGGGATTAACATTAGCTAAACAAAACGTAAACTAAATTATGCTTAATAACATTGTTGCACATGGCCAGCTTGTTTGAACTTTTGAATTCAACTGCTCAGTTACTAATGTAGCAAATTAGTCAAACAAGCAGTCGGCAATTGGTTAGCATCTCATCATTCCCACCAATGGTGATGTACATACATATTGTCTATCATAATATAAAAAGGTGTAGGAGACAAATCCAAGACTCTTAAATGATTTAAACACTGATGATTCAGGCATGGTCTTCAAAGTACAAGATGTACATGGAAGATAATGACCAGATCCCCTCTACAGACACTGAGCTAAGACCGTGAGTGAATGGGCTTAAATGAAGCATAAGGGATTTAGGATGGGCTTAAAGAAGAATTACCCAACAAGGCTGTTAAACATGGAAATACTTTACTGAAGGCAATAGTGACATCTCTTGGTTTGGGAATTTTGTCCATTTGGGACAGTTAGCAAAACTTTGTCCTAAAGTTAACTGAGAATCCTGGCTTAGATCATCTCCCTCTAACCTGCTTATAGAATGGCAATAGTTTGGTAAAATATCCAATAGTTTTATACCAATATGTTGTATTTATAAGCCATAATATTCATCATCTGCTTCTAACAGAAAAGGCCCGCTGGACTTAATTTTAAGCTCTTTGGAGAAAGATACTTTTCTTCAGAGATTGTCCCTGATAATGAGTGTTTTAAATAGAGTTTCTAAGAAATTACACCCTCAAGGTTCACTGTTCAATTTTTCATCTCCCTTCAAAAAATGTTCATACTGAAAGATCTACAAGCCCTTCAGAATAAGGTATGTTGGCAAAATTACAACTATCCTGCTGGGTAAAATTAACCATAAAACTTCTGCTTTTTTTCAGATCAAGATTTATGAAAATTTTGAGCACTTAGACTAATAAAAAAAGATATGAAAGAAATGGAACAGCGAAGTCTCAAATAAAGACATAGTTTGTTTTTTATTAGCAAATGCTAACAAAGAAAGGGACGAAATACTCTAAGCTTTAAGGAAATGAATGATGCCAAACTATTTTAAAGGTAGTCTATAGTGTACAAAAGGGTTATATTACAAAAGTATGCTTAACAAATCAGAAATTTGGTATTTAGTACACATAGTCTTCATGGAAAGAGTGTTATAAATGACTCTTAGGTTCCTAGGCAACACACAAAAGCAAATTTAATCTATAAAAATTCACTTATTAAGTGCCTATTGCACCCATAATACAGGGTGTCACAGAAGTCATAGTACTGCAGTATTACTTTGGGAACATTTTGTATGGCTACTACTCTTCCATTAAAATTTTCCTTTGATGCCACATTGTGGTGAGTAGATGAGTCTGGGCTCTTGAAGATTTGCCTATGGAGTATAAGCCATGGAAGTTCCTACTAAGACACAATGACAAAGAATATGTGTTTGGTAATAAGCTACATGTAATTTATATAAGGACCAACCTAGTAAAGTTTTGAGAAGCTCATCATAAGGTAACTACAAGATGATTCATACTTTTTATTTGACTACGCTCTCAAATGTCAATCAATAAACATGTATTCAGAGCTTACTATGTGCCAGGACCTGTGCTAAGTACTAGGGAGTTAAAAAAAAAGAGAGAAAACACAGTCCCTGCCCTCAAGGAACTCACAGTCTACTAGAGAAGACAACATGCAAACTAAAACATGCAAACAAGCTATATATAAGTTAAGTGGGAAATAATAAACAAAGGAAAAACCCTAGAATTGAAAGGTTAGGAAAAGCTTCCTATAGAAGATGCAATTTAGTGAGCAGAGATGAGAAAGGAGAGCATTCCAGGCATGGAGGCCATCCATAGAAAATGCCAGGAGTTGTGACATAGAGTGTCTTGTTTGTAGAATAGCCAGGGATCCAGTGACTCTAGATCAAAGGGCACCTGTCAGAAAGTAAGGTGTAAGAAGACTGGAAAGATAGGAGGGGACTAGGCTATAAAGTGTGTTGAATGATAATCATTTTTTATTTGATCCTGGAGGCAACAGGGAGTCACTGGAGTTTATTGAGTAGGTGGGATGACGTAGTCATACATGTGCTTTAGTAAAATAATTTTAGTGGTTGAATAGAGGATGGATTAGAGTAGGGACAGACTTGAGGCAGTCAGACTCAACAGCAGGCTGCTGCAGTATTTCAGGCATGAGGTATTGAGGGACCTGCACTAGAGTTGGGGCAGTAACAGAAGAGAGAAGAGGGGATATTCAAGACATGTTATCAAGGTGAAATCAACAGGCTTTGACAAAAGATTGGTTAAGGGGGTGGAGTAAGAAATATTAAGGAATCCAGGATGACTTCTAGATTGAAAGCCCAAGAGACTAGGAGGATGGTGTTGCCCTCTACAGTAAAAGAGAAGGTAGAAGTAAGGAAAGAGTTTAGGGAGAAAGACAATGAGTTTTATTTTTGGACATGAATTAAAAATATCTACTGAACATCTAGTTTGAAATGTCTGAGAGGTAGTCGATAATGTGAAACTGGAGGTCAGCAGAAAGGTTAGGGTAGGATACATAGATCTGAGAATCACCAGTATAAAGATGATAATTAAATCCATGGGAGCTGAGATGATCACCAAGTAAAGAAGGAGAAGTGAAGGGGCCCAGGACTGAACCTTGTGAGACACCTAAGATTACAAGGCATAATCCAAATAAGGTTCCAGCAAAAGATACTGAGGAGTAGTGCGAGAGGTTGGAAGAGAACTAGGAGAGAATGGTATCCTGAAAACCTAAATAGAAGAGATTATTAAGGAGAGAAAGGTGATCAAATGTCAAAGGCTACAGACTGAGAAAAGGCCATAGGATTTGACAATTAAGAGATCACTAGTGAGGTTAGAGTCAGAATCTGGACTGTAAGGGGGTAAAATGAGAAGAGACAAAGTGGAAATGCCTATTGTAGATGGCCTTTTCAAGGAGTTTAAGCACAAAAAGCAGAAGAGAAATACTTTGATACTTAGCAGTTACGGAAGGAACAAGTAAGAGTTTATTCAGAATGAGATAGACATAAGTATATTTGCAGACAGGAGGGAATGAGCCAGTAGAAGGAGAGAGATTGAAAATAACTGAGAGTGGGAATAACAGAGGGAGGCATCTGTTGGAAGAGATGAGATTGTTTGAGCAGGTAGCCTTAATAAAGAATAAGGTCACCCCATTATGTGAGACAGAGGTGAAGGGAGGAGATAGTAGCAGAAGGGATATGAATCTGAAATGAGGGAGTGGGGAAAGGGGGATTTTACAGCAAGTAGTCTCAATTTTTCTGTAAAATATGAGGCAATGTTCTCAGCTGAGAGGGTGGAGTGACAGGCAGTCATGGGAGATTTGAGAAGATATAAAAGATTTGGAAGAGCTATTGTGTTGAGTGGGACAGAGTTGATAAGGCATATATAGAAGGACTGCTAGAAGCAGAGAGGCTCCAGTTGAGATTGTGTAACATAAGTTTTTAGTAGACCCAGGCAGAATGGATGTATGATTGTCTCCACGTTTATTCAGTGGCATAACTGTAGGAGTGAAGGTGGTGGATGATGGGAGTGATACAAGGCTGAGGCCTGGCAGAGCATAATTGGTGATACAATAAGAAAACTAGGGATTCAAGAGGAGGACAGTACAGAGTTGAATTGTTTCACCAAGGGGTTGAAATGAGGAAGAGAGGAGAGAGTAGTTAGGACAGAGGAGATGGCCCAGGAAAGAATTGAGGGGCAAAAGGATTGGAGGTCATGTTATAGACAAAGAGTTGGTAAGGGAAGGCATAGGAGAGGTGAAACAATCGTGGTTGGATAAAAGAATTTAGGGATTTAGGTGAGATGGAGGAGTAGTTCAGAGTAGGTTGAGGAACTAAGTAGATTAGGATCCTTGAGGGAAAGTCAATGTGTACGTTGAAGACCCTTGGTAAGAAAACAGATATTGCAAAGGAGAGAAAAACTATGAACCCTGTACTAAACTCATTGAAAAAGGAAAGAATGTGACCTGTGAGTCTGCAGACAACAGCTACCAGGGTTTCAATTGGGTCTTAATGTTTACCTTTCATTTTTGAAGAGGACCGATGACAACATGGGGTGATGGCCTGACAAACTCACTCTCTTCCAGAGTCATTAAAGTCAAGATGACTGGTGATGTGATGGGATGCAGGGGGTGACCTTGTCAACTTTAATGTCTGACCAAGCTCAAAGCACTCCAGAGCATGTGCTTCAGTGCCTTTACAGCCGTTGGAACAAACTGGTCTCATCTGCCTGTTTTTCACTTTTCCTGTAACTCACCAACAGATTTGACTGAATGGTAGATATAAATGGCATGGATCTTAAAAGGGGAGAGGTTGCTCTTGTTTGTCCTTCATTTTTGAAAAGGACAAATGACATCATGGGGTGATTTCTTGACTTCCATGTGAATTGGATTTAAGTAAGGCAGAGTTTCACAAAGTCATCACTCTCATTCCCTCTTCCAGAGTCACCAAAGTCCAGGGGCAAGACAAAAGTCAAGATGATTGATGATGACCCAGAATGTAGTGGATGACCTTGGCATCTTTGATGTTTTATCAAGCTCTAAGTGCTCCCCAATGCCTGCTTCATGGTCTCTGGAACAAATTGTTCTCATCCACCCATTTGACTGGAGCAAGCCTTCCCATGCTTGGGATAGATATTCCCCTAATTTACCATCGATTATGACGCTAAGGCCATCTACCAAGACAGTTCTACTGGATGTGCCCACTGAACATGCTATTGTTTCTTGGAGCCACAGGTGAGATTTGAGTGGCAGGTGGACACCAAAGGTGGATGAGCAATCCTGTCAGAGTTCAGCAAGCTTCACACCAAAGGCTGTAGGGGGAGAAACTGGAAGTGGCTATAGGGAACAAGGACTATTCCAACCCTGCACATTGACCAGTGAGCTGAGGGGAATGATACTGAGTGGTAGAAAATTACATTCTATAAAGATGCTCACATTATGTGCTCAGGCAATAAAGAGTCTGGTCTGGGTAGGACTTCTACAGTACCAGTTCCAGAAGCAATGAGAAAGGAGGGCTATGACAACTTTAGAGGGGATGGATGTATAAGAATAGGAATAAAGGAAGGAAAGCAGATACAGCGAAGTTCAATAAAATTTCTTATATGTCTTCTACATGAAAGAAATAATGCTAAATACTATGGAAACAAAGACAAAACAGTCCATGCCTTTAGTGAGCTAACATTCTACCAGAGACTTATGTACGTAGATAAGTATAATGTAGGGAGAGGCAGGCAAAGAGATCTAGGAGTATTTATTGAGGGAGAGAATATTTTCAACAGGGCTAATGTGAGAAGGCTCTGTGGACACCTCCATGGTCTTTGAACTGAGCCTTCAAGTAAGATCAGACTTCTGGAAGGTTGGAAAAAAATGAGGACAGTTCTACTGGATGTGCCCACTGAACATGCTATTGTTTCTGGGAGCCACAGGTGAGATTTGGGTGGCAGGTGGACACCAAAGGTGGATGAGCAATCCTGTCAGGGTTCAGCAAGGAGATAACATGTTGATTCTGGATAACTACTGGTGGTCAAATTTTGATATCTGACTGACCCTTGAGGTTAATTATAATTGAAACATCAAGTACGTGAAAGGGAGCAGTGAAATAAAATGGGAACTCAGCAAGTTGGAATCAGATTGTACAAGGCCTTCACTGCTTGGTGAATGGATTTTTTATGTTAGAAGCACTTAAAATTTTTGAAGACACAGTGATATGTGCTCATCACGATTATTTTGTCAGCTATGGGAAGCATGAGCTTGAGAGGGAAGACACTGGAGTTCAGGGAAGGCAAGTGAGAAGCTACTACAATAATTCACACAACTAGTAATTAGGGATGAAAAAAGCGAAAGCAGCATGAAGATGCAATTGGTGAAATTCCAGGGTGAAAGGAATATAGCTCTAGAGCTTGGAAGTAACTTCAAAAGGCATCTGATGCAACCCCTTAATTTTACTGATGAGAATACTGAGGATATGGCAAGGTTAAGTGATTTGTCCAAGGTTATAGAACTTACCAAGTGACTTGACCAGATGGGTTTCTGGATGAAGGAGAGAGAAGAGTCAGAGAGTATTCAGAGGTTTTGGATGGGTGAGTAAAAGGATGGTAATACCCTAGGGAAGGTTAGGTAAGAGGCAGATTTAGTGGAAAGATTTCACTTTTGGACATGTTGGGGTATGGAGTTCTTCTGGTGCAGCATCCAGGTGGAAATGTCTACAAGGCAGTTAGGAAGTAGGACTTGAGATAGATTAGGGCTGGCTATACAGCACTGGGAATTATCTGTATATAGGTGATAACAAAAACCGATGGAAATAGATAAAACCCCCAAACTATAACAATAAGAATGTCATAATAATTATTTTGTTAATAATAGTAGCTAGCATTTGTATAGCACTTAGAAGTTTGCCAAGTGCTTTCTATATGTTAGTCTCATTTAATTCTCATTTCAACCCAGAAAGGTATTTGCTATTATTATCTCTTTTACAAATAAGGAAACCAAGGCTAATAAGTCACTTGCCCAGGATCACATAACTAGTACCTGAGGTGGAATTTGGATTCAAATCTTCCTGACTCCAACATTCTATCCATTTCAAGGCCTAACTAGGAGAAGAGAGCTCAGGAGAGTCTCAGGTGACATCCAGTCATAGGTGGCAGAGGATGTCTGACAAACCAGCAATGAATATATAGATTATGTAGACAGGTTGATGTAGAATACCACCTGTACTAGACTTTGGCATGTAGATAGAAATACAATAATATGCATGAATAGTTTTAAAAAATTTCTCTATGCCTGTCATGTTCACACTTGACTCAAGTCTTATGTGGCAAGGTGGCCATATAAAAACAGTCTGTGTGTATTTGACTGCTAAATGCAAATCATCAATCCCCAAATCAACAGTACAGCATTTATGACCTGAAATTTCCTAGCTTAGCTTCTACCTAAAGCAAGGATAACACGCTATGTCCCCTTTTGGCAGCCTAGTGAAATCTTTGGACCCCTTCTCAGAATAAAGTTTTAAGATGTATAAAACATATAAGATTACAGAGGAAATCAATTATATTGAAATGCAGCCATCAAAGTAATAATTATGAAAACCAGGTTCAAGTTCAAGGTTAAAAACCCCTGAATAAAAGCTTAGGTTTCCAATTTGTTTATATCACAAAGAAACTGAGATAATATTCCATAAAGAAAATGGAATTTGGAGTTTTATTGGCATCAACTAACATGGAAGATAGAGCATTTTCCTTATTTTCAAAGTGGAAAGACAGTTAAAAGGGATACTCTTAAAATTTGCAACCATAAATCACTGAAGTATTTATTGTTTGATGAAAAGGTCACTTTTTCTCATGGTAACACAGAAGAGTTAAGTGTAGAGCAGGAAAATGTTTTTGCATATCCTTGATAAGCTTTGGAAATTTTTCCCAGTAGTGCTCCCAACCCTCATGATTGAAAAATTGGCTGTATTTGCTGTTGCTTCCTGAAGACTTTGAGCCTCCATTAAACAAATATGACTTGCTTTATTATGAAATAAATATCAATGTGTCATGAAAAGTGGCATTTTCTTGACATTAAAATAAAAGCAATACTGCAAATGTTCCTTGTGTACCCCCTGCAAACTATGTCCAAGGTACGTACTTACTTTGCCTACCCCTGTTTGTAGCTTTGTTTAAACTATAATGTTCATGGTCCAAATGATTGGAAGATAAAAAACTTTTGAGATGATTTTTAAAATATTGTAAGAAGAGCGATTATACATTTGTTGCTTTCATGCAAAGTGTATTCTTCTCCAGGATCCTATGTAATAGATAGGAAATTTGTCCATTATCAATCAGGTAAGAAGTGTCCAAGACAAGATTCAAACTCATGTTTCCTGATGCTAAGTTCAGCATTCTTTCCTATTGGACACTATGCCTTCAGTACTCGAGCCAAGACTTTCAGACAGGCTTCTGACATATTGAGCTCCTGCTCTAATCCCCTTATAGTGGGTTTGTCAGACATGTACTGGGTCATTTGCTTGTGTGGTGGCTAAATATATAAATGAATGACTGTTCTCAATGTGAGAACACAAAGTAGTAGGATAACTACCTAGACAAACAAAGTGATTCAGCTTTGGGAACGCTAGGAATTAATAATATGCAGATCATTTTTCATTATGCAAATTATGTAACTGTGGTATACCAATACTACAGCAGCAGAAAAAGGTCTTGGGAAGAAAAGTTTCCCATCATTATGCCCAAGGTCACGCAGCTAGAGAGGTACAGCAGCTTAAAAATTTTAGCCTTTACTCTCTAATTACTAAAGATACTAGGATAGATTACAGAGGTTGGCTAAAGTGACCTAAAAGGATCTATTTTTTGTGTTATTTAGTAAAAGAATCCTTAAAACCTTTAATATTTTCTCCCAAATTTTTCCTTCGAGCCCTCTCCAATATGTGCCATTTATTAAGTCAAGGCAGAGCAACAATTTCTCTGTAATTTATAATTTCACAGTTACGTAATTCATTAAGAAGTTAAATGATTTGTCTGGGGTCATGTAGCTACTATGAATCAAAGGTAGCACTTGAAACAGTCTTCCTAAGTCCAAGATTGGTCTTCTAGCCACTATACTCTATATCCTTTGCCACAATTAAAAATGTAGGTGGTCAAATCTTAAAAAAAATACAAGTTTCTGAACATTGATGTGGTTTGAATCCAACGCTATAACAAGAAATGTCCCAAATCAGAATCTTGCCATCTTAAAACTATATTTTCATGGATATTTCCCTTAAAAGAAACTACGATAATTAAGAAGAAACAATTAAAAAAACCTGGACTAGGAGCAAGGGGAGCAGGTAGGTAGCACTATGGCTAGAGCACTGGGCTTGAAATCAGGAAGACTCATCTTCCTGAGTTCATATTTGACCTCAGACACTTAACCCTGTTTGCCTTAGCTCCTCATCTATAAAATGAGCTAGAGAGGGAAATGGCAAACCAATGCTGTATCTTTGCCAAAAAAATCGCAAATGGGGTCATAAGGAGTCGGACATGACTGAAACAATTGAAACCTTTGGGAAAAAATAGTCTCAAAATTACTTTTCTGATATTATAAACAAGAAAATATCTTTCTTTTCATTTCCCAAAGATCTGGATCATTGATCTGTTTTTAGGATCACAGATTTAAAGGTTGATGGGGCCTTTCAGACCATCCAATTCACCCCTTACATTTGACAAATGAGGGAGAAGAACAAGAAAAACGAACTTAGCATCACACAGTGGGGAGTACCTGGAATGAGATTTGAACACAGGAATTCCTGACTTCAAGTTCAGCAGCCTATCTACTTCAACATTTTAATTTATAAAAAGTCAGAAAGTCCCATACTTAGTATAGAAAAGAAATGAAACCAAATTCTTGTATGTGCAACTTAATAGTAATACAAAACAGCAACATATTTTTGCAATAATGATAAATTTGGCATAGAAATGATTCTTTTTGGGGGATATTTGAGCAACATAATCATTTCCTATTTAATAGTGGAATGAATCAGTGACTTAGAAAATAGAGATTTTAAGTACTTAATTGATAATGCAGTCCATCCTTACCAGTGTAGGCATCTTAATATTTATAAAAGGATTTTGGAAAGAATGTGCATATTTCAGTAGTAAGATGTACAAGTTGTACTAAATAAAATCTTGTTAAGCTAATCTCAACTTATTCAAAATAGCATATAATTTCAAACAACAATTCCTTAGCTGACTGACTAGCTATTATTTTAATAAAATAATTATGTATTAAAATCCTCTTTTTTCTGGCTCTTGCATTTAAAATTGGTACAATTTTACTGTACTTTCCAACTTTGTACATCAGAAGTTTGTTAGCGAGTGAAAAGCCTTCCAAGTTGATTTAACCTGCTATTGCTAACAGTCAGCAACCATATGATTCTCTGGATAATCTCTTACTAGTTTTATAATAGATAAATCAATTTATTTCCTTTGTATGTGACATGCAGATGTTTGTATCATTTTTGCTATATAAGGTGGTGCCATAGATAGAGTGCCTGGTTAGGAGTCAAGATTTGTCTTCCTGAGTTAAAATCTGACCTCAGATTCTTACTAGCTTTGTGATCCTGGGCAAGTCACCTCATTTCTCAGTCTGTAAAATGAGTTAGAGAAGGAACTGGCAAACCACTCCGTTATCTTTATTAAGAAAACTGCAAAGGGGGTCGCAAAGAGTCAGAAACAACTGAAAACGACTGAACAACAATAAAATCAGTCATTCATTTGGGAAGTGTTTAAAGCCTAGAATACTTGTGATACTGTTTAAAAATCTATGTGTAGTGAGACAAATATAGGAAGAATATAAGGTCCAAAATCACCATGTACAATTTGTATTCTTTAGAGTTTAGGCCCAGGAAAGTTGAATAGGAAATTCAGGTTTATAGAATTATTTTTCCTTGCAATTCTTTTCTGAAAAGGATAGAAAGAAATAAAATAATAATGATAAAGAAGATATGTCAACTTGTTCTTTCAAGATGGTGGTAAGCAGGTATGGCAGAAAACAAATCAACTAGAATTTTATATGAATGATTCTCATCTTATTTCTGCAAAAATGATCAGCATTTCATTGAAGAAATCATTAGGACAGTAAAAAGTTAAAATGTTTCTACCTGGGTGACAGAATCCAGGTGGGAGAAATGAAATAGGAAAGTTTGAGGGATTTTAGAGCTCAGGCTTCTCCTAGTTTGGTGTTCCAACTGATACATCTAGTGATTTTGTCAATGAAAATTCACACCCCACATCCAAAGAGCAGTTACCATCAATACCACACTTATCAAATTCGAAAGAGAAAATCAGATTTTCAAATTACTATGTATTTTAGCAAAAAGGGCAAGAGTCTTTTGTTGGTTTGTTGCAGATAACTACACGAGAATGTGACCAGATTACATTTTAAAGTTGATTTGAAATTTTCTTTTTTGCCCAGCCTTGAAAATGGGTTGGAAAAATCTTTTAATACCATAAGAATTTTCTTAGGCTAGGTAGAATTTGAATTAGTCCTGCCTAGATCACCAATCCTCTACATATCCTTCCCTATAAACATACTCCATTTCAAACCTCCATAAACAAGATGATGCTGAATTACGTAATTACAACAAGCCATATGCGCAGCTGCTTCAGCAGTGAGCCTCTTCTTTCATATATGGCTCATACACATATCTCCCCTCCCCTCTCCTCCCCCATGTATATTAGTTATGAATAAGCCACTTATAAACAATCTTAAGACATGCTTTCCTACTCACCAAAAATGTTAAAATTTAAAATGAGAGAAAACACAGAAGAAATGAAACACTGTAGATGTGGGATCAGATACTTGTTTTTGGCTCCAGTGCCCAGTACAGAGCCTTGCAGATAGCAGGCTCTTAGTAAACACTGAACTGAGCATGATTTTGTTGAATTTTTTAGCTTATATTAATTAATTTCCATTCCACTGATTATTCCCCACATCCTCACAAAATAATTTGTCATATTTCCATGTGCAGAAGAGCTAAATTTGTACTTAAAAGTAACCAAATAATTATGTGTATGCATACATACACACAGTTTACATTTATACACACATATATATTATATCTATATGCACACATATGTACCTAAATGACACTTTTTACATTTTTAAGCTAAAAATAATTTTAATCTTATTTAATTAGGATCATACTAACCATAGCAAGAATTGCTCCCTCTCTTTAGAGCTTCCTAACAATAACAAAAAAGCATCACAATTTTAGTGAGAAATACTGTAGCGCTTTGATCCTCAAAGAAAATACACCATACTTTTTGGACTGATTAGATCAATATTCAAAGACCTTATAAATGTATAATCAGAGCACACCTACTGTGACAAGTATATATTCATCAAGAGGGATCTCAAAGCATGGCGGAAATACCTACCGTCTTGCTGAGGTAACTTGTGCTGGTGTTCATACACTGCAGTCCCTCACTGTTGCAGCAACCCCCACATCTGTAGATGGATACACATGGAGGTTTAAAGAAGGTGTTTGTGGCTGCTCCAAACTCTTTCCCCACATCTATACACACCTCACGTGGCATGCACTGAGTCTTTCTCCACTCATTATCAATACCTGCCAAGTCATAGGGAAGTCCATAAGTTATAAAGAAAACATGGCAGCAGGAGGTCACTCACATTTAGAATAAAACCAGCATGTTCATACTCTTAGGTGCTTTATCTGGTGAAATATGGAATTTTAATAAAGTAGAAGCCTAATAGCCCTAATACTGGGATAAGGAGCAGAAGGGCTCACATCCCACCTGAGTAATTTCTCAAAAGAAACCCCTTTCTACAAATTTCAGACAACCTAAGGTTTTATGCTTTATGAAAACCACAAAGACAAGTCCACGGAATCCATGTGCAGTTTTCTCCTTCCTTCAGAGAATAAGAGTTTAATATCTGTTGTTTATAAATGCTGCAGCAAGGTAATCATGCCAGTTTTTTTCAGCATGCACTATCTTTGCGGTTTTCAAGCAAAAACAAATAACATCATTCCCATGTTTTCATTAAGCCAAATGTAAATGAAGAGAGGGTGATGGGTGCTGTCCAACACCATTCTCAGAAGAGTTTTCCGGAAAATCTAGAAAGCGGCAATGCTGCATCTACCGAACGTGTTAGTAATTCTACAAATAAGGTAGGATACCCTGCTCTCTTTTGGTAAGCTGGTAATCTTTGCCAATTCATGGTATGGTGGAGTCATACACTTGGAAGCCAAAGACTTCTAAAACTTGGATTTGAATTCTGGCTCGGCTTTGTCTTGGCCTTCAGTTTCTTCATCTGTTAATTCCCCTGTTGGCTCTAACACTCAGTGATTTTAGGCCATTCACTTTGAATTACTCTATGGGTCTGACATGCAAAGGGCCTATCTATTGACCCAAATATTTAAATTATAACCGCTGTTATGACTGATGCTGCTTCAAAAGTCTAGTTTATTCCCTACCAATAAAAAGGAAAAGCTTTATTAGATACATACATATACATATACATATATATATATTATTGGTTCCTTTAGGTAAATTGATTTTTGCCTCGTAAATAAACACACTCAAATCTAATAATAATATTATGAAATTTGGATTATTTTATTTAACAACTGGAGAAAACTGTCTACAAGGTCATTAATTTAATAAAGCATCATCCACTAAAGGGAAAGAGATGCCTTACTTATTTTTATATGTTTATTTTCTACATAGGGCTTACTTAGAAAATGTTATTTGATTCACAAAGATCCAGAATCAAAGACTTCAAACTGAAAGTGGCCTCTGAGGCCACACTACAACTGCTTCACTTTACAGGTGAGGCACCTGAATCTGAGGAAAGATAAGAGACTTGTCTAAAGTCACTCGGACAGTAAGTGAAAGAGGCAGAATTTGAGCCCAGTTCCTCTGATTCCAAATCCAATTTTTTTTTATTATATCACCCTGAGTCTACTGAAGTCAGTCATTATCTCCGAACAATCAACCATAAAGTAACTTTTGAAAAAATGACTCTTTTCTCTTCCCATTGCATGTAAATGAAACACTTAGGAAATCTAACTTAAAAGAATAATCAGGTTATTTACAAGATGGAGAATACTTATACTGGTAAGAATGAGCATGCACATGAAATATACTTAGATGTACATACAGAAAAGGGTATTCACAGTTCCATTTCCTCCCAGGAGCCTCACCACCATCATGAGAAACACACAAATTTATTTCTCACTTAATTTGATTGGAATGGGGAATACTACTAGATAAGATATGTTTTCTTTTAAAATCAATCCCTTTCTTTAAGCTTATGAAATTCTAAAGCTTGTATACAAAAGTACAGATAGTCAGGTGGTGGTGGTGGTGGGACAGGTTAAGGAAGGATATTCCCCCCACTCCTGGTTTCATTTCCAGGAATGATTTACATGTTTTCTTTTCTACACTTACTTTTCAAGATCTCTGCATTGTAATGTGCTGCAGCAAATTTGACATTCTCTTCTCTTGTGTCAGGACTGGGCTGCTCCCCATTTTGCTGCCAGCCCCCTTTCCTCAACTGACATTTAAACATTTTCCAATATTCTGGATAAAGAACTGTCATAAGTTCATCCACGCTGGACACAGCCCGCAACTGCTCTTCGAGATCTTTGCTTGCATGATCCTGTTAAAGAAACATGCAATATCAATTACTTTTCAAATTGTAGGATGGAGGAGTCAAGATGCCCAAAAGCTAAAGTTTGCTGTACAATGATTCTTTTTCTTGAATGACAAGGCGACAATGACTTGCACATATTAGATGCTAAATAAAGGTGTGAAGAAAAGTTGAGAAAACTATCTATTTTTGTTTTAACTGCATTGTTCATGATAAAAATATTATTTTGTTTTTATTGAACAAATTCAAAATGTTTAAAATTAGGCATGGTTTACAATAAATTACTGCTTTGAGCTATAATTTGCTAATTATAACTTTTTGTTTGTTTCTGCAATAAGTGGTCAAGAAATAATACAGTACTTATTTTGTATGAGCTATAGAGTTCATGCTGAAGACAACATTTTTTAAATTCTTAGTGATCAATTCAGAGCTTTTAAAACTAGCCATTCTTTTTTTTTTTAGTAAACTATTATTTGGAGTTACAATTTGACAATTAATTTAAACTTTTTGGTTATTTCTGCTCTTTATAAAGATGAGTATTTGTTCTAAATTATTCTTCCAAGTACAAATATATATGATCCCACTTGCAGTTTTATAGACAGTTGCTTTTAGGTGTCTGACAATTAGATGTTTGCCCTTGTATTACTTATTCTCCAGTGAAGTCAAACAAAACAGCCATCTATTATGTTACTTTTGTTTTCTTCAGTGGTATCAGCAAAAACAACAAAAAAATCTAAATACCGATTTTTAAAATAATATCAGGGACCATGCTTAGGAATTATTGCTTTAGAATCACCAAATAAACATAGGAGTACAAAATTCCATTTCAAAAATGTGATTTCCCATGATACTCATGATAGAGACTTTTGAAATTTGGAGGGGAAACTAACTTTTTAGTACTGAAATTGTTTAGTTGTCAAGGTGTGTATTTTTAAACATGAAATAATTCAAATGACAAGCATTTAGATAGCTTTTTGTGTGTGTTGTGTGGATGCTTATTAAATAGGATATACTTAAGCATATTCTAAAGGGTCACCAGAACAACAAAACTCATAAAATTCTTCTACATATACTTGAAAAGGACAGATATAAATGCAAGGGATTTTGAAAAAAGAAACATTTCTTAACCAGAAAATCATGGGGAAAACACAAAAAGTCATTTTTTATAATGTAGCATGTTCCTTGGAATTTTGTACCTATAACGAGTGAATTACTCTCTCCTGAGTAGGAAAGGGAGAGAACACCTGAAATGAATTCTACTGAATGCTATAAACATGTGTGCATGTGTCTACCTGCACATACATATGCAAAAATACACATGCAGACATACAAACACCCATATATACACATATAATTATATTTATGTATATATGTGTGTGCAATTGCTTTCTCTACTATAAATATCATTCACTTGGAA
Source organism: Notamacropus eugenii (assembly GCF_028372415.1). NCBI lineage: Eukaryota > Metazoa > Chordata > Mammalia > Diprotodontia > Macropodidae > Notamacropus > Notamacropus eugenii. Next base: position 92,982,671 of record NC_092878.1, read on the forward strand.
GGGAGTAGTACCTCTACGTACCATAACAGCACAACATGGCCATGTGATCAATTTCCATAAAGCTTGTTCCATATCTATTGACAGACTGATAAATCACTGAGATTGTTAAATGAATTGTTGAAAATTGAGGCAATTAGAAGACTAAATGACATTTTTGGATTTTAATTTTTCAAGTTAGTTTAAGTCAGGGTAACCATGTTAATTTCATTTTGTGAGGATACAATTTTGATTTCTTAAGAACTGCCATACTAAGAGGTAAATTATTTCAATATTTTAAAGTATTTGTGATCTAATGGATGAAAATATCCCATCTGTTGATGTGCTACCAATTTTATTTTGTGGTACAATGTAAAAGGAACTATATAAAGCAACCTTAAATATTAGTTTGGCTCATGGTATTAACTAGTTACCATTATTCAGCATATGAATATTTTAATTTCAACTGATAATTTATGCTTGGCATAAATCAATTAAGCAACATGCATTTATTATGCATCTACTATGTGCAAGGCACTGTAGATACAAAGTAAAAAATGAAGCAGTTTTTACCCTCCAAGAGAGCTAACATTCTATTGGAGGAAAAAAAAAATTTATATATATATATACACATACACATATATATGTACATATATACACACACACCACATACATACATGCACACATACACAATGAAATACACACATGTGCATGTATATATGAATGTACATGAATACAGGTATATATAAAATATATGTATATTTATACACATATGTATATCTATATATACATACTCAACATAATACAAAATATTTTGGGAGAAGTGAAAGTGATTATAACATGAATTATTTACAAATCTTAACTAATTGCTTATTTCCGATAGGAAGGAAGCATAGCTAAAGAGAGACAACACTGGAAAGATAATTGAAAGAATGATGATGCGACAGTTATAGTCTGGCATTTTATATGTTGCTAGATAACTGACTACTTCATTCCATAATACTTTAGAATACCCATTCTTATGTCTGCTAGCTACCTATTTACTAAATAATGAGAGGAAATTAGAGTAGAAACAGGTCATCTCATCACCCCCTGCCACAGTTTGGTATGACAGACAATATTGACAAATAGGAATAAATGTGTGTGTGTGTGTAATTAATATATATATATTACACACACACATATATGTATATATGCTGTTATACATATACATGTATACACTATATATGCATCTATGTGTATGTCAGTTCAAAAATTATTTCCTAAGTTTAATTTTGGCTGCAAGATCCTAGTTGAAAGTTACTGATGATTTATGAAATCTAAAGTATGTACAAAATGCCACTATCTTTAAAAAATTATTGGAGCTGGGTTATATTTACCATTGGCACTTCTGCCTTGGATTTATTTTATCTGTGCATAAACTTCTGATTATTTTAAATTGTAACATATATCACCAGCTAAAGCACAGGTTAACAATAGTTTTGAGCATCTAGAATAATACTCACGTTCTTGTGGCTAATTTAGTGACACTGGTAAGAAAAGGGAATAAGTCTATTATGGGCCAAATACTGTGCCAAAAGCTTTACAAATACTATCTCCTTTGACCTTCAGAAAAACCCTCTGGAGCAAGTACTATCATGATTCACATTTTACAATTGAGGAAACTGAATCAGAATGGCATTAAGTGACTTGCCCAGGGTTACACAACTAGCAAGTGTTAGAGCATATCTAAACTCAGGTCTTCCTGAATCTAGGCTCGTATTACCTAGCTTCCTCATTTGGTAACGCCTAGCAAATGTTAACTGAGTGATTGGAGGCAGAAAAAATAGATTTTAGAGGAAAGGTCGGTTGTGAATTTGAGATGAGATGTGTCGGGTTAAATTATTCTGATTTTTGATGTAAAGACAAGCAAACAAACAACTCTGTAATATTTCTTTCTTTTTCCTACTTGACTTTGAGGCAGGAGGAAAAGGTAAAGTGGTATGTAACACAATGGACAGTACCCTAGCCAACCTATGGTTCAATCAACTGTTTTCTTGATTGGCTAAAGGTGAACCTGGAAGGAAGAAATGAGCTCCAGTGAGTCTAGGTCAGGTAATTCTTAAATCATCCAAGGTAGTATTGTCTGAATGAAAGTATTAATCTCATCTATACTGCAATGTGGGTAGGATACAGTTTTGTGATAAAGGGGGTCATGGGCCACCATTATTATTTAAGAACAAGGCTAAAAAGCATTTTACTCACTCTGGAGAAAAGGTGGATTGTTTTTCAGGCTGTACTTCTAACTGTCATGTTATTTCTGATTTTTCTGAAATTTCTGTAGTACGTCTTCTATTTATAAGCCCTAAAAAATTCACTGATGTGAGGAAAAAAGAGAAACTAGAGCACTTGAAAATGATGGCATAAGAAGAGCACGATGGATTAAGTGTGAATGATCTCTGTACACCGAGAGCCAAGCCAGATGAAGGACCAGGGAGGTCCAGCAGGCTTGATGCCACAAGGGTCTGGTTTTAGGGATAAGAAATGTTTAATAAAATAAAAAAAGAGTACCAGTTCCAAGAACAGGGGCCAGTGTCCCAGGAACCTAACCCTGAGGCACTGAAACTTAAGGCTCAGGGCCAGATCACACAAATATATCACATCTCTGTCTTCCAGCTGTGAAGGTGGACCTAGATAACTCTACTGAACTAAGCAGTCCCCAATCATTCCCTATGCCACTCCGGCCTTGTTGACACCATTAATGGTCCTAGGCTTGTCAGTGAAGCAGAGCCAGGCAGTGAACTGGATAAACAGAAAGAGGTAGTGGTCCATTCAGCTGACTTGCCAAGATTGTCGTGAGTTGCCTCCCATACCTTGAAAACTGTCACTCACTGACTGCTCCCAGGAAACTTTAGAAATTCACAGGAGGAAAAGGACACACATGGATCATGTTAGAGTAATTTGCCACACCTAAAAGCACATGTCCTCTTCAGATATTAGGGATCATAGAAAAAGGAATTGGTAACAGACAGTGAAGTTCACAGTTGCGGTTGACTCCCAAGGGCTGACTCCTTAACTACATCCTCATGCTGTGGCTACAGAGGGTCAACTGGGTGTCTAGCAAATCTGCATTTTTAAGGGTGACCTAACAGGAAAAGAAATGCAGTTTTAAACAAACAAATGGAGTTTGTTTAAAAAACAAAAGAGACATCTGTTAACTTTATCACTTCAGGGTGAGATGAAATGGAATGGACTATGAACCATGTACTTTCTCTCTTCTGTTTCTAGAGATCTAATATCCTTTTTCCTACCAGTCTTCAATAATTTCAATCATAATCTTGATAACAAGAGACATCAATTAGCCCATTCCTCCTCCAGGCCCTCTTCATCCTCCCCCATCCATCCCTTTCAATCTTTGCCCTCTGACAACCAGAGAAAAATCCAACCCCACCACAGTAAGTGATTCCTGCTTTAACCCTTCACCCAAAATTAATTCAGCAGCAAAAGTATTTGAATATTCCCTCATTCTCAGCTGACCTTAAGGCAACTTTCCCACTAAAAACAGGTGAGTAGGCAAGTAGTTCTCTGTATTTTTGAGGTAATTAGCAATGACAAGTACAAAGGTCATAAGGCAAATGGATAAAGAATCAAAAGAACTGGGCTGTAGTTATATATACTTGCTATTTATAAGGGGAGAGATCTTGGGAAAGATATTTTGTCCTTTTCAGTCTCAGTTTACTTCTCTGTAAAATGAGAAAGTTGGACTAGAAGATCTCTAAAGTCTATTCTAACTTCAAAGTCTTTGAATTAAACACAATGTGATTTTTATTTAGCAAAACATTTTATATGTTTAGGAATTTGTATGGGAGGGGAGAAATAGGGAGCAAAGAGGAAGGGAGATGAGTAGAGATGCCGTCTAATTTCACACATTTTTTAGCTATATGGGCATCGCCTCCTAAAAATCAATACTTTGAAAAGTAGCTTATATTTATTATTAGTTTTATTTTATTAATGAATATCATAATAAACCACATTTCCATAAATGTCTATGGTTTACAAAGAATTTTTCTGGTGGCATTCCAGAGAGGCAGGTAGCAGAAAATGACTACAAAGACACACTCCTTAGAGTCTCAATGATGTTTATCTCCCACAAAGGGATGAAAAATTAATGATTCATTCAAATCCCCTTAGCAAATCCTTTTGATTAATTTTTACAATGAGTTGATGATCAGGACCTTTATTTACCTGTCAATCATTTTTACATTAATGTTGTGCTATCCTGTTGAAAAATCTATTTACTTCTTTGCAGCTAGATCCACAGATGAAAATTCTTGTAAACTTTGTTTTGTGAAGTAACCCAGCAGATTAGATTGAAGCCCTATGTGAATCTAAATTCTCTGAAGGGGTTGGAAAGCTACTTTAGTCCAAATGATTGAATTGCCCTATGGTAGATCTTATGAATGAGAAAAGATAGATATTTATCATTGCTAAATTCCCTGACCTGTAAGAGGGAAGAAAATCACACACATACACTGTCTTCTTCCCTAGCACCTCATTTTAGTGGGTAAATATCAAAATTTCATTATTATTTTCACTTGGAAGATGACATTTTACCTCAAATATTTATCTAATTTTAGAAACACAATACTGCTATAATATAAAAAACAGTTCCTTAGGCAGATAAATGCCATCTTTGAAATTAAAACAGCAGATCACTGGCCAATCTCTTTAGCTTGACATTTAAAGAATCTATGCATCCACTACTGTAGTTGATAGTACAGTTTCACAAGTGTACCTGGGATGACCTTGCTTTTTACAGTGATTCTTATGACAAAAGTCCACTCTCTGACTCAGGAAGTTTCTGTACCTCTCCTTCCCTATCTCTTTGAAAATTAGCTCTCTTTGCCTCTGATTTAGCCCTCTTTGAGTCTATCTTTCTCTAAGTCTCTGACTCTCTCTCTCTGTCTGTCTCTGTCTGTCTGTCTCTGTCTCTGTCTCTGTCTCTGTCTCTCTCTCTCTCTCTCTCTCTCTCTCTCTCTCTCTCTCTCTCTCTCTCTCTCTCTCTCTCTCTCTCTCTCTCCTCCTTTTCTCCCTTCCCTTTACCACTACTTCACTTTCTGTTTCTATCTCTTACATAGGACTGTTCTCTGAGGTTCAGTTTTTGTTGTGTCCTATATTTTAGGATCAGTGCCCATGTCTTGATTCCTTTTTGCCTCTGTCCCAGTTAGATTATATTTTGATGTCTCCATCACCATCTATTCGTGTTTCTAAAATACCTGGTTTCTATATCTCTGATGTCTTTTTTCTGTTTATTACTGTTAGTTTTTTGTCTGTTTGTTGTTGGTCTTTATCAAGGTTCTAAAGTACTGTGCCAACAGAATGTAAGATTCTTCTTGGGTTGTGTGTTTGCAATGAGCTAGAAAAGTTTTGGATATGCACGTGCATGTGTATGTATAGACTATGTGTGTGGTCTGAAGATCAGCCTACTTCAATAAGAAGAGGGACATTTCCAGAAGTTTCATTGACAAATGATGAATTCTCTAGCCTTCAGATCAATGAAACAGCAAAATATAAACAGCCCTGAGTTCTGTGTGGTCCACGTTAGCTTTAAAAGTGAAGGTAGGAAAGGCCAAAGGAGACTAAGAATCATATAATTCATGGACTACTTACAAGTATTAATTTAACTAATGTAACTCTCAAAGTGCAATTTTTTGTCCAATGACAAATAAGTTGGTATATTCACGGAAATAGTAGACCACATCCATAATAGCATACAACATTAATGAAAATGGCAAGGAGCAGCCATGGTTTCTTTGTGGCATATGGAATTTAGTAAACTCCAATAATTCTTTGTTACCTCAACAATATAAATGTGGGCACCTTTTTAAAGCTCTTCACAATCTGGTCATAAGTCACCTTCTAGGATTCATGTAAATCAATTCTATGCACATGTACACCCCAACTGGTCTTGTTCCTGTAAAATAGGAGTCCATCTTCTGTACCTGTGTTTTGCACTGACCCTCCCCTATGAGTACACACTCCCTCCTAGAATCCCTGGTTTCCTTCAATACTGAGGTGCAGCTCTGCCTTCTGCATCAAGTTGTTCTTTGGTTTCCCTCTGAGGCCTTCCAAGATTCCCCTCTGTCAGTTCTGTTTATGTTTTTTTGTTTACCTAAAGAAGTGCATGTTGTTCTCCCCACTAAAATGCAAGCTATTTGAAGTCTAGGACTGCTATGCTGTCTTTGCATGGGACTACCTATCACAATTATCTCCCACATACAAAGTACTCAAAAATGCTTATTGGTTGATTATATGAAATTACGTTGAAACCCAGGAGTCATCCTGGACTCCTCAGTCTCATCTCTCCCTTTATTCAATATGTTGCAAAGGTCTTCTGATTTCACCTCTGCAACCCTTCTACATTACACCCACTTGTCTTTTTGACGCTGTTGCCATTCCAATGCAGACCTTCAAAACCTCAGGCATGGATTTTTGCAATAGCTTGTTGGTGGGTCTGCCTGCCTTAAGTCACCCCCACCAATTCAGTAATTAAAGTGATTTTCCTGAAGTGTAGGTCCAATAATGTCACCCCCTAATCAATCAATTCCAGTGGCTCCCTATTGCCTCCAGGATCAGAGATAAAATCTTCTTTTTGACACTTGAATCCCTTTATAAACCAGATTTCTACTACCTTTCCAGTTTTCTTATTCTTTATTCCCTGATACAGTCACACTAGACTCCTGGCAATTCCATGAACAAGACACTCCATCTCTTGACTCTGCAGGCATTTTGTTTGATTGTACCTTATGCCCGGAATACTCTCACTCTCCTCCTGTCTAACTACTGACCTCCTCAGCTACTTTTAAGACCCAACTAAATTCCCAGCTTTTACAGGAAGTCTTCCCCAATCCCCCTTAATTCTATAGTCTTCCCTCTGTTAATTATTTCCTATTAACCTTGTATATAGCATACTTTATATCTACTTGTTTTCAAGTTGTCTCCATTAGATTGTAAACTCCTTGAGAGTAGTGTCTGTCTTTTTTTGTATCTCTAGTGCTTAACAGAGTGCCTGGCACATAGTAGGCACTTGTTCACAATGTTTGTTCAAAATGAATGAATCAGATGGAAAACGTATAATGCCTAGCGTATGACAAAAAGCAGAATGCAAATAAATCCCATTTAGTCCATTAATATACATATCTTATATAACTGACTCACCAATAAACATTTATTAAATATTTACTAGGTAAGTAATACATAGCAGACACTGTAAGATGCTGGGAAGGCAAAGAAAAGCAAAAGACTGGAGTTCTTAAAGAGATAACATTCTAACAACTGCATACAAACAAGCTATACAGGCATGCCTTGTTTAACTGGCCTTCTCTTTATTGAGCTTTGCAGATGTTGCATCTTTTGCAAATTGAAGGTTTATGGCCATCCTGCGTCCAGCAGCATGTACTCACATCGTGTCTCTGTGTCACATTTTGGCAGTATTTCTGGAAAAGTTTTTGGCAAAAATTCTGGCAACGTTTCAGACATTTTAATTATTTTACATCTGTTATGATGATCTATAATCAGTGATCTTTGATGTCACTATTGTAATTGTTTTGGGGTGCCACAGACCACACCCACGTAAGATTGTGAACTTAATTGCTAAATGGTGTTTGTGTTCTGACTATTCCACTGACTGGCCATTCTTCATCTCCTCAGTCCTCCCTATTCCAGGAGACACAATAATATCGACATTAGGCCAGCTAATAACCCTACAATGGCCTCTAAGTGTTCAAGTGAAAGGAAGAGTTAGTTGATACAGTAAACTTATTTACTATCTTATTTTAAGAAGTTGCTCCAGTAGCCCCAAACTTCAGTAATCATCACTTAGATGAGCAGTACTCGTCAATACAGAGGTGAGAACCGCAAAAAGATTATGACTTGCTCAGATGATTAGTATTTTCTAATCAAAAAAGTACTTGTAGTTAAGGTATTTACATTTTTAGATATAATATTATTTAGATACAATAAAATATTTAGAAATAATATTATAATAAATTCCTCAATAAATTACAATATGGTATAAACATAACTATTATATGTACTGACAGACCAAAAAATTTGTGTGACTTGCTTTATTACACTTTACTGTGGCAGTCTGGAACTGAACCTGTAATATCTCTGAGGTAAGCTTGTACATAGGATACATTGGAGGTTATCAACAAAGGGAAGGCATTAGAATGAAGGAGAATTAGAAAAGGCTTCCTAGAAAAGGTGAGATTTTATCTGGGACTTGAAAAAAGCCAAAGAATCCAGAAGGAAATGATGAGGAAAGAATTTCAGGTATAGGGGACAGACACTGAAAATACCTGGAGTTGGGAGGTGGAGTGTCATGTGGGAGAAATAGTAAGACCAGTGTCACTGGATGGCGTCACAGTTGGGGATGAGATGTAAGGTAGAAAAAGACTGGAAAAGTGTACTTATGAAGATCTCGGAATGCCCAACTGATGTGCATCTAGAAAATGAGCTAACTAGCTCAAGATTTAATAATAGAAGGGTTGAATTTCATGTCATAAAATAAGAAGAATTTTCAGGGATCTTGTAATGCTCACTATTACAAAAGCTCATCTTATTAAATGTCAATATTCTCCCACTGATTCTACTTGAGTATAAAACTTGAAGCACTATGATTTAAAAAAAATCACAATAAGATAGCGTAGTGTACACACCTACACACACACACAGGCACCAACAAGTTGTATCTTGTTTCCAACAACAAATTATGCACAAAACAAATGTTTTAGAAGACATTAAAAAACATTATCAGAGACATGTATGACCAAAAAAGGATTGAGTGACCGCAGCAAATAATTTATAATTCATTATCATCTGGAGCAACGTTTTGATTCTCTAAAATTGAAATTTACTGACATATGAAAAATTTTTATTAAGAGCTCTTTTATTCCTCAATTCTTCCTGGCTAAGATAAGATTTTTTCCTTATTTCAAACTGAGAGGTCTTGAATAATCAAAATATTGAGATGTGTTGCTTCTTTCATAAAATATGCTTTGGTGTCAAACCTTACGTTTTCTTAAATGTCACAAAAGAAAAATAAATTAATGAAATATAAAGCTGAGATTCTCAAGCATTATTTTTTAGTCTACGAAATCATTTTGCTGCAACAGCAAAAATGGATAAGCAAATTCCATGTCTGAAATGAATTAATCCATTTGTGTCATTATTTGTGTCAATCCATTATTTGGACAGGTCACTTCAATTTTCTGGACCTCATTTTTCTCAACTAAAAAGTGAGGCTGGACTCTAGGACCTCTGAAGGACTGAATACTCTGGAAAGAGGAGTTTACTTGGAGTGGAACTAAGTTTGAATCCTGATTCTGTAACTTATTCCATGTGGAAATTGTGGTAAGTCCTTTCCTATCTCTGGGCCTGAGTTTCCTCATTTGCAAAATAAGGTCTAAGGAAGAGGTCATTTTCCAGTTCTGACTCCTATGTTCCTTCTTTCACTTTTACTAACGCCAAAAATAATAGCCAACTTGCACACACACACACACACAAACACACACACACGTGTATGTATGTATATATATATATACATGTATATATAGTGTGTGTATATATGCAGAGAGAGCACATGCATTTTTAAGGTTTGCAAAATACTTCATATTTTTCTCATAATATTATTTAATTTGATGCTTACAATAATTTTGGGAGGTAGGTGCTTTATTTTTCCCATATTACATATAAAGAAACTGAGGCAAGCAGAGGTTAAATGACTAGTCAGGGGTGCCACAGAGAGCAAGTATCTAATACTGTATTTGAATTCAGGTCTTCCTGACTCCCAGTGCACCTTTCTATCGTTTGCCACCTAGCTGACTCTAAGTAATGGCACTTGTGATAATAGTCTCTTGGTTGTTTGCTAGGTTTGTTGAAATAACACAACAGTTACTGTTTTCCTTCCAAACCATAAATTTAGAGATGGAGGGATTTGAGAAACCATATAGTCTAACCTCCTTCTTTCACAGGCGAGGAATCTCAGGGCCAAAGAAGTAGAGAGTTTGCTGAGGTCACACAGGTTGATTCAGACTTGTGATGGGAACTCAGTTTCTCTCCCTCCATGTTCTTTCCCCTACCCTAAGCTGCATAACACTACCCAGCTCACATTAATGTCAAATTAAGATATAAAAAACAAAATCTGATGAGCTGACTGACTGTGTTCTGAGGGCACACAATTGCCTTTTTAATGAAAGACATTACAAAGATAATGAGGCCGGGATAATTTCATATGACTGTGTAGATTATTTGGAGATCTGAGCACACTGTACTGTTCAGCTCTCAGTCTGATCTTCACAATGCTGTGAGCTTAAAATGCACACCTGTTTTATATATTGCAATTAAATCCAGATGAATTTGTGATTGCTTATGTGCTTCTGTCTCGAAAGGATTCCAGATTCCTTATGAACATAGCAGGGAGGAGAGTTGGTTGCTATGAAACATTGTTGAATAAAACAAAGTTGAATTATTTAACCAGAAGTGCTACATCTGAAAATACCATATTTTGTCTCCTGTTTTTTTTCACTAATCCCAAAACTGCTAAGTCTTCCTCAGCATTTATAATCTACTTAAAAATTCATAGAACAAATAAGTCCACAGATAGTAACTTGACGTAAAAATGGGTGCTTTCTCTTTGGTCTCCTTTATAACTTCCTTTCCTTTCCTTCCCAATAAATGTTCATAATTTTAGGAGACTATTATATTTAAGTTTTTTAATCACTTGAATTTGATGTAGCTTATTTGTAGAGGATGTAGGACTTGTCTTTTTTTGCAGAAACTGTGCGAATGAACATCAGTAAATTCACATTTGAGCCAGTGCTTAACACAGTGCCAGGTACATAGTAGGTGCTTAATAGATGTTTAATGATTGATTGATGGAGTTACAGGTATGCTGTTGACTGGCTATGGGACCTTAGGGAAGTCACTCAGTGTCTTTTAAATTCCCCAATTTATAAAATGAGAACATTGAACTAGATTACCCCTAAGATCCCTTACAGCTCTGAAATTCTCTGATTCATTGATAGTCTTTTTAAAAAGTATCCATCTAAGCAGTGGTTCTTAACCATTTTTGCACTGTGCAAATCTTTAGCAGCCAGGTAAAGACTATGGTCCCATTCTTAAAATGTATTTACATGCATAAGACACATAGGATTACAAAGGAAACATATTGAAATACAACTAACAATAGGTTTAAAATTTCCAGGTTCCCAGATCCTTTTAAGTCTTATCCTGAAGAAGGTGGTGTTTACTATGAATCTTGAAGAAAACCAGGGATCTTATGAGGTGGGGGTGAGAAGAAAGAGGAACAGGCATTAAGGATAGTCAGTACAAAGATGCAGAGATGGAAGGTGGTGCACCGTGCGTAAGGAACAGCAAATAGGCCAGTGTGACTGAACAACACAATGTGTGTAGGGGAATAATATGTACAAAGACCAGAAAGGTATTCTTTAGATTGTTTAGTCCTCTGAGGTCAAACATGTAGCCAATACTAACTTTCATGACAAGCCCTCAATTACTTAAGATAGTCATCATGCCTATCTCCCCCAACAAATCTGAATTTCCTCAAGCTAAACATCTTAGTTCCTTCAAGTGAGCATCATATGGCACAGTCTTTAGTTTTTTTTAAATAATTAATTTACTTATTTTTAGTTTTTAACATTCACTTCCATAAGATTTTGAGTTTTGAATTTTCTGTCCCATCTTCTCCTTCCCCTCCCCAAGACAGCATGCAGTCAAAAATAGGTTCTACTTATACATTCATATTTAACATATTTTCACATTAGTCATGATATAAAGAAGAGTTGGAACTAATAGTATGCTTCTATCAACATTCAAACTCCAGAGTTTGTTCTCTGAAAGTTGATAGCATTTTCCATTCCTGGTCTTTTGGAGTCATCTTAGATCCCTGCATCGCTGAGAAGGGCTAAGTTTGTCGTTGCACAATGTGACTGTTATTGTGTTCATTTCACTCTGCATCAGTTCATAGAAGTCTTCCCAGGTTCTCTTGAAGTCCACTTGCTCATTATTTCTTATAGAGCAATAATATTCCATTACATTCATATACTACAACTTGTTTAGTCATTCCCCAATTGATGGACATCGCCTCAATTTCCAATTCTTTGCCACCACAAAAAGAGCTGCTATAAATACTCTTCAGTCTTTTCATCATCATGCTCATTCTCTTCAGAACATGTTCCACTCTATCCCATATTCTAATAGGTGTGATAAAGCACAACTATGTTGGGTGCCCAACTGGAGAGAAGGTGACATATACAAGAGGTGTCATGAACATGAAACAAGATGTGGCAATAGATTGGATATATGGGATGAATGAGAATGAAGACTGAAGATGAATTAAGAGTGAAGATGCAGGGTTGGATGATGTCCTTGTTAGTATAAAGGAATTCTGGAGGAAGTTGGGAGAGATGATGGTACATGATGGGTACATATTGAGTCTGAGATGTCTATTGGACATCCAGTTTGAAATATCCAAGAGGCAATTAGGTCAGGAAATATAGGTCAGGAAAGAGGTTAGAACTGGATAGAAAAATCTGAGAGTTGTCTGCATAGAGATGATAATTGAACCCATGGGATCTGATGGGATCACCAAATAAGATTTTTGTTCTTATTCGCTCATGTCCAACTCTTTGTGACCCTGTGGACCATATTGTCCACGGAATTTTCTTGGTAAATATGCTGGAGTGTTTTGCCATTTCCTTCTCTAGTGGATTAAGGCAAACAGGTCAAGTGATTTACTGAGGGTCATACAGTAAATGAGAATCCGAGGTCAGATTTGAAGTCAGGTCTTCCTGACTCCAGCTTAGTGTTCTAGCTATTGAGTAACTTACCTGCCTCCTGAACTAACAGAGGTTAAATGACTTCCCCAAGGTCACACAGCTAGTAGGTGTCTGAGACTGGTTATGAACTCAACTATTCCTGCCTCCAGTCTCAGCATCCACTAAGCCAGCCACCTAGCTGCCCTATAGCAAATAAGGTAGTATAGATTAAAAGCAGAAGGCCCAGGAAAGAGCCTTGGGGGATACGTAGGGTTAGTAAGTGTGACATGGATGAAGAATTAATTAAGGAAACATCAAGAGAGAAATAGGAAAAGAACCAAGAGAGAACAATGTAACAAAAACTTTAAAAAAGAGAGAAATAATTCAGAAGAAAATGATCAACAGTGTCAAACAACGAAAAGAGGTCAGTATTGATATGGTTTGAAAAAACATCATTAAATTTGTCAATTTTCATAATAATAATAATAATTACTGATAACTTTGGAGTGGGCAATTTCCTTTGAAAGATGAGGTTGGTAGCCAGATTGTAGAAGGTTTAAATGTTTGAAACAGGAAGTGAAGGTACCTAGTATAAGTAGAATTCTTAAGGAAATTGTATATGAAGGGGAGGATGGTATAGGATAAGTTAGTAGGTAAGGCTGGTTTATGAAGAGTTTTTTTTAAGAAGTAAACAAAGAATATCCATATAATCCAAATAATTTTATATAGTTCAATAGATTAACCTATAGAATTTGCCTATGAACATATTTTCATTGGTCAGATTGAAACAGAAAGTGAATTAGACCTAGAACTTAAAAAGAAGAACATATTGTATTGATTACAAATGTTCTTTCATGACTTCTAACTTCTCCCAGAAATAAAGGAAGAACCTTTTCAGAACAAATACTCTATTTGGGTTGTTGCATGCAACACCAGAGCCATAAGAGAATTGAAAATAAGGGGAAAAAAGGACAGTAGAGGAACACAATATGGATCTAAGGAAGCTGTATCAAAGCAAATGGAGGAGAAGCAGAAGGAGGAGGAGGAGGAGAAAAAGAAGAGGAAAAAGAAGGAGAAGGAAGAGGAAGAGGAGGAGGAGGAGAAGGAGAAGAAGGAGGAAGAGGAGGAGGACTACAACAACGACAACAACAACAAAGATGACCATGATGAAGACAGAGTAATGGATGACATTAAAGAAATGTATGATCAAGGAATAAGACTGACAGATCATGTAGCAAGAGGAAGATATAAATGGCTGTATATGTATAGGGTTGTATATCCTCTACTTGTATTCTCTTGATTCTGAGAGAAATCAGGGAATTCCCCTGAACATTGGGTAGTCACCTCCCCCAATAGTTAACCTATTGGAAGATTGAAACAAGAGTCTTACAGGATGGGCAGTCATAGATGAATTGGCCACTGGTGTCTTTGCAGGGAACGACTCATTCAATGGGGTCACAGGTCTATTTGAGCATAAATATGTAGCCTATTTCTCAGCATCCCTAATTCTAAATATTATGTGGAAAAGGTGGGAGGATAAATTGAAAAGAGACAAGCCATAAATGTAAGCAGTAAATAGTAATAGTAAATAGCAAAGCATTTAATTCTTTTTTTTTTACTTTCTTATTCTGAAAATCCTGTTTATCAGAGATACAAACTAGTTCACATGCAGTACCTGAACTGAGTGCCAATCCTAAATGTCAGCACAAATAATGAGAATTACATGTTTAGTTTCTACAAAATAGAAAAAAATGGTTACTTTTTAAAATAAGTTCATCTTTTATTCATATCTTTTGGGTTTTAGATCACCCCAATTTCCAGTGTACCCCCCCATCCCATCACAGAGAGCAATTTGATATAAAACAGGGAGAAAAAATTCAGCAAAACAATCAAGAAATCATAAAGTTTGATGTCATATCATATGCAAGGAAGGTTCTGTATCTGTGGACTTCCCCTCCCTTTGCAAAGGAATAGTGGAAGGAGTCCTCTCATGTATCTTCTTTGGGGTTAATCTTGGTGTGTGTGCCTATAGACACACACACACTTATTATTCATACATACATACATATATACATGCATGCATAGACATACACACACATTTTTGGAAACTGGGTATTCCTATCTTTCTCAGGCTTGGGAAGTACAGTAGTCACTTACAGATCAATTGTTATTGTTCAGCTGTTAAAGCTGTATCTTACTCTTCCTGTCTCCATTTGGGATTTTGTTTAGCAAGCTGTTGACTTGATTTTCATGATTTTCTGGCATCCCTCTCATTTCTCTTCCCAGTTTTTCATCTACTTCTCTTACTTGATTTTCAAAATCCTTTTGAGCTCTTCCATGGCCTGAGACCAACTCATATTCCTCTTGGAGGCTTTTGCTGTAGGAGCTTTGACTCTGCTGTCCTCCTCTGGGTGTATGGGCTCTGATCTTCCTATCACCAAAGTAAGATTCTATATTCTGAGTTCTTTTACAATGTTTACTCATATTCCCAGCCAAACACTTGACTTTCTAATGCTTTGTCAAGGTAGAACTCTGCTTCCAGTAGGGGTGGGGGGTGAGTGTGGGTGTATTGTCCCAGGCTTCAGGGATTTTGTGTCAGCAGCTTGATTCCCCCACTGTCTGTGGACCCAGAGCTCTGGAAACAGCCTCTGCCAGTGCTGCTGCTGCTGCAGTCACTGTTGCTGCCAGCTATCACCCCCATCACCCTGGGACTAGTGAGAGAACCTGCCAGACCACATGCTTCTCTTTCACCCAGGTCCCACAGAGTTTTTCTACTGTCCTTTTTGGTGTTTGTGAGTTGAGAAGTCTGGAAACTGCCACAACTATCAATGAGTCAATCCCCTGAGGCCTGCTCTGTCCTGTCTGTGCTGGTGCAGCCCATGCTGGACTGTGCTCTACTCCATGACTGGTGTGAAAGACCCTTCCTGTCAACTTTCAAGGTTGTCTTGAGCTGGGCATTTGTTTCACTCAGTCATTTTGTGGGTTCTGTAGCTCTAGAATTTGTTTAGAGTCATTTTTTATAGGTAGTTGGAGACCTTTGGGGAAAGCTCTGGGAATCCCTGCTTTTACTCTGTCATCTTGGCTCACCTATGTTCTCCCATTTTTGCTAATTTGCTGGGTACACGATGAAATCTCAGATTGTTTTGATTTGCATTTCTCTTACAGTCAGTGATCTGGACTATTATTTTATATGGTTTGGTATTCTTCTTCTGAGAATTATCTGTTCATATCCTTTTGCCCATTTATTTATTGGGTAATAACTAAAGTGCTGTCAAATCAAATCTATATGTTGCAGCTCATTTAAAATTATGTGATAAACCCTGAAACAAAAACTCATTTCACTGAGAAAAAAGCAAATATTTTCTGTGGTTCTGAGATTCTGAATCAATACATAGAATTTCTCTTTAAAGCTTCTGTAAAAGTACTTACATGGACTTATAGGTTACTGTTGGGTAATTTGCTGGCTAAAAAAGACTTTATAAAAATGTGATTATAACTTAGGCACGCTCAAGTTTTCTCCTACAAAACTTTCATGGCAAATGTGCAATGGAAAGCTTTAGTTTATCTACAATGCTAAAATTTGTTTATAGAGTATGCTTTATTATAGTAGACATATTTATTAAGCAGGTTTTTTTTTCTCTTAGGATAAATTAATTAAATCCTTATTTGTTTGAAACATGGGCAACTTAAAAAAAGTGTGGCAGAGATAATTGAAGAACATCCCCCAAATTGATATTCATCTAATAAAATAAAAACAATAACAATGTTTAACACTAATGATATATACCCTAAAATATATGCGGTGAAAGTTATAAGTTCAATTTCTATCATGGCCAGTTAGTTCAAAGCAGGGAAGAGAAAAGTCTTTGTGGCCATAGATAATACAAATATATGTTGTTTGGTCACAGTAGGCACTTAGGGTGATCTTCCAATAAGAAGAATAGAAAATAAAATAAATAGGAATGTATGCATGCGTCCTTCATTGTCAAAGACCGTGCCATCAGAGAAATAATGACATGACTTGCACTTGACTTTGTTTTGAGGGAGGAAGGGCTGTGCAGGTCACCAGCCTCACTTCTCCTCCAGAGCCATCTGAATCAAGTGACCAGATATTCATCAGGATGACTGGAGGTGACCCAGGATGAGGCAATTGCGATTAAGTGACTTGCCCAAAGTCACACAGCTAGTGAGTGTCAAGTATCTGAGGTGAGATTTGAACTCAGGTCCTTTTTTAAAATTTAATTTTAATTGTTTTCTTTGGAGTGGGGGTGGGGTAGCCAAAGGCATTTCATGAGATGAAATAGTCTACCACTGGCCATGGAATCAATCTCAAAACCACAAGGATGTTACTCTACCCTCTAATCTATCACACACAAATCAATTTTAATCATTCTTATTAAAAATTTTATCTTTTAAATTTAATTTTGTTTTCTTTGGAGTGGGGGTAGGGTAACAAATTCGATAAGGTTTATAAGTTTTAGTGCAGAGTATTTAATTTTATTGTACATAAATCTCCTTCTCTCTCTCCCCTCTTTCCCCTCCCCTTCTCCTTCTTTTTAAGGGCTTATTCCTATCTCTTATATTTTAATAATTATTGAACAAACCTGTACCTAACTTATCTATCCCCTTCTTGAATTGCTCAATTTTTATGAGGTTTCAGACATTTCTTTCAATAGAATAGCAAAGGCAGACCTAGCACCCCATGCCCTCCAACACCAAGAAGTAGGATTCTATTCTATGTGTTCGAGAGGGAGGACTTTTTACATCCTTCCTCTCCCCAGGGTCAGCCTTCTCCCAAGACTGCTATTGCTTGTGGTTCCTTCCCCTGGGGGAAACTTTTGACTCTCACCTGAGTGCTTTTACACTGTCCTATAGTAGATCCCCAGAATTCTCTCTCTTCTCACTTCCTCATCTTAGAAGGCATGGTTCTTCTCATAGCTCAGTATAAGTAGCACCCTCTGCATTAAATCTTTCCTGGTCCCCCTTCCCCACCCCCAAGCTATCATTACCCTCACTCACTAAAGTCATTTTGTGTTTGCTTTATACGTATTTTGTACATAAGCAGTGCCCCTGAGACTTCTGCAAAATCAGAAAATATGTAGGTACTAAAAGCAAAGGCACTGAAGTATAAAGGGGAAAGCTTCTACATACAAGCAGAAATTCCCCACTTTGGAAAGGATGAAAGGATTGAACTATACAAACTGCTAGCAAGACAAAAAAAATGGACTATGGAGACTACATTAAAGTCAAACCATGGTCCCTAGCTACTCATTTACCTAAAATTCTCAAAATATCATGGGAGTTGAAAATGACTGAATTGAAAGTAATCACTCTACGGAAACCTCAAGTGGCTTAAGAGGGGAAAGAGCTATTGAGTCAAGACGAATTTGTCAGGAGTAGAGGCAGGGCATTTTCTGTCTTCTTCCTAGAGAAAACAAACAGTCTCAGAGCTTAAATTCTGAGGAAGCCAAAGAGAAGAATATTCTGTAGATTTTTAACTAAAGGTCATTGCTGACTGCAGCACTTTGGAGCACTTCAATGGAAAAGAATATGGCAACATTCTAGCAGAAGGCAGAAGGGTATCATATTCCCTAGTCTGTGGCTGAAAGAGGAAAGTGCACAAATGTCTTGCCTGACCCAGCCTGGCAGCAAATGCCCAATGGCAACATGGCCTGCCTAACTAACACTGTCTGGCAGCCAATGACAGAATAGCCTGTCTAGTATCTGACTAGCTCAGAAAAGGAAAATGACAAATGTTGGAAGGGATCTGGGAAAATAGATACACCAACGAACTGTTGGTGGAGATATGAATTGGTGCTAAAATGCTGGAGAGCAATTTGGAATATTCTTTGACCCAGCAAAGAATATATACCCCAACAAAAAAGGGGGGAACTATATGTAAAAAACATTTATAGCAGATCTTTTGTGGTGGCAAAGAATTGAAAATGGAGGGGATGCCCATCATTTGGAGAATGGCCAAACAAGTTATGGTATATGAATAGGATGGAATATTATTGTGCAGGGACCAGCAGAATGATTTTAGAAAAAACCCAAGAAGATTACGTGAACAGATACAAAGTAGTGTGAACACTACCAAGAGAATATAGTGGCCCACCAAAATTCCACAGGAATAACATAAAATGCTATCTGACTTCAGATAGAGAACTGATGGTCTCATAGTGTAGAATGAAGCATATATTTTCCTTTCATTAACTCTTTTGCTTTCTTTTAAGAAAACATAGCTAATACAGAAATATATTTTATATAACTGTATATGTATATTGGGTATTATATGTCCTGCCTACTCAATAGTGAAGGGATATAGAGAATTCGGAACTAAATATAAAATTAAAAGTTATACAGACATTCATTCAAATCAGCACATCTATTCTCAGTCACTTGGCTTCTAGTCTGACTTCCCCAACTAAAATCACACAATTTTTGAGCTGGAAAGATCCTTATAGATCATCTTTTTCAACCCACTGGAAGGTACTAGGAACTACTTCCTAATTTTTTGTATAGCACTTTCCCTGCACTTGCCCTTTGCATTACTCCTTTATGTTAGAATTGTATATGCGTTTTCTCCTCAAAAGTTATTCTTTCAAAGCACTTTCCTTACCCTTTGTAACACCAGAGCCAAGAAGATTCTCATACACAATAATGACATGATAAATATTAGTTGGATTGAATCACAAATTCCTCTTTTATAATTTGAGTTTGTACTTTAAGAATTATATAGGAATTTCTTGTTTTACTTAAACTTGCTACATGTCCTTTTGAAATTAAAATTTGAAAAGCTGGTATGCATTTGGTTAGTTCTTTCATTCTGGGACCATTTAAATTATCTTGAATTGGCTGTCAGTAACCAACAGTTAACAGTAACAGTTAACAGATATAGACCTGTGTTTTTAATCTGGGTAGAAACTCCCAGTTTTCATAGAAACTCCTTCCCTTATGTAGAAGGCAACTTTTCTGAATTATGGTAGTAAAGAGTTACCCTGGGGTAACGAGAGGTTAAGAGTTTAATCTTTGGTCATACAACCACTAAGAGTCAGAGGCAAGGACCTGAACTCAGATCTTCCTAAATGAAATTTCCATATCTCTCTTTGACCTTCACACTCAATCCTAAACTTGCTCAATGATTAAAAAAAAAAACGCTTAGCAATTATTTTTGTTTTATTTGGAAAGTCTGCTCAAGGTTATCATCTGCATGTTGATAGTGAACTGCTGACAAAGTTTTTCTTTTTTTTCCTTAAAGAGTATCTCATAAGAATAAAATGCAAAAACAAACCAAAACAAAAAGCCCCAAAGAGGCCAAGACATGAGCAGCAGGAGAATGCTGAATGCATCTGAAGCCAAATTAATGAGTAGCAAATTAATAAAATCCCTAGAGTCTCCCATCACAAATCTTTTAAATGGCCATTTTCCAAACACCCATTTCTATCCTTTATAGCACAAGGAAAAATACAGCAGATGGCCTCAGAAGTGTACCACAAAGGTGGACAAACTTTGATTCTAGAGCAGGGCAAAAGAATTATAAAGTCATGATCTTTCCCTTAGCATGTCATGTTCTAAGCCCAGTTTTTCTCAAACTAGGGGTTATAGGGAACTGACAAGAAGATTGAGTTCTTTTATGCTCCTGCTCCTTTCTTATTCCAACTCAGGAATCCTAAGGCCAAATGGTATCTTAAGGAGTGCTACTTCCTTGTTCCCCTTTAAATCCTGCTCTACTCATTATGGGCAGGGCACTGATTTAGCAGTACCCATCTTGCCCCTTCCTTGGCACTATAGTTTCTACTCTAGAAAAACAAAGAAGAAATCTACACAAATATGTACATTCACATATGTACACACATGGCAGCATGGAATAGTGGATCAAGAGTCTTTCATTTAGGAAGACTTGAGTTCAAGAACCACATCTTATGTGTTGTGTACTGGTTATATGACTGAGCAAATGCTTTCGCTTTCAGTGCCTCAGGAACTTCTGTGATGTTAAGTCCCACAAAAATTGCTGATGTTAATTTATTAATGTATGTATATATTTGCACTTATCAGTGTAGAACTTTACTGAGGGAGATAAATATCTATATCTATCTAGCCACATATAATCTATATCAGGCCTGTACAACCTGTAGCCTTTAAGTGGCCCGCAGGCACACCAAAAGATTTTGGGTGGTCCATGAAAAACGTAGGCCTGATCTATTTCTATATATGTTAAAGAGTAGATCTTTCTGAGTGTTATACACAAAGACACAGACAATCCTCAAATTTCTCAGGGGTGCCACTTCTAAAAGATAGTGTGAAAGTCAAAACCATGAAAGCTGATGCAGTGAATTTATGGGAAACAGGTTAGGTTCCCCCAACCACCAACACCTGTAATCTTTTGCTAGAAATTGCTGAAAATACATGTTTCTGCCTACAGTCCTTTATAACAAAACATTAATTCTGATAATACGCACTTTTCTACTTAACCATGAAATAACCCATAAAATGCATCATACAGAATAAAACTGGTAACATGCAAAACATTTTTCTCACTACTAATTCTCTAGAATTTTGTGACCTTTTGTTCTGACATCTCAATTTTTAAAAATTGATTTTAGATAATATTCATCTTTCATAACACATGAAATCAACAGTACCATAAATACTACAATATACAGTGAATAAAATTCTTAAAACTAAAACAAATAACTACCTGAATCTTATCTTCTACTGTGTCAGATGGTAGTGTGAGGGTGTTATACTATACACTATACCTCTGTGACACTCTACCTTGGTAGCCATCTGAAAACCAACAGAGAGGTTGCTAGGAATTTAGTCAGTGCTATCAGTAGATGCTGAGATTGGTAAGGTTTCAATGCCACCTTAGAGTCCAAAGGATTTACACTATACTTTGGGGGCATAAGTACAAAAGAAAACTTGACTTTTAAAGGCAATGAAAATAAGCAATGAATGTACTGGGAACTCTTTACAATAGGGTGATGAGGAGCAGTGAAGCATCTGGTAGGATACCAGCTGTTCCACAAACTTCCTCACTTTGTACCTCTACAGCACATAGCCATGAATGCACATGGAATGCCAATGGAAAAGTGAAAATGAGGTTAGTAATAAAATCACAGGAATGTCCAAAGTCATGAAAGTTAAATAGATGAATGTTGAGGATTAACTCTGTGTGTACATACATACACACAAATATACATGTACACATATGTATAAACCCCCATTCTGATGAGTGTATTTATATATCTACATCGATATCTCAATACGTTTAATGGCAGTTAGAAGGCATATTATATAGAGCACAGAATTTGGATTAATCATGATGCAAGTTCAAATCGTGTATCAGATACTAGTTGTATGATCCTGGCCAAGTCACTTGAGCTTTCAAAGTCTTATCCTTATCTGTAAAATGAAGGGATTGTACTTCATGGCCTTTACATGTTCCTTCCAACTCTTAAATCTATGCTCCTCTAGCCTCATTTACATAAATATAAAAACACAAATCCACAGATACATACACAGAGAGATCTAGGTTCAGTCCTTAACTCAGATATTTATTAGGTAGGTGATACTAGGCAGACAGGTGGTTCAGTGGAATAGAGTGCTGAGTCTAGAGTCAGGATGACTTGAATTCAAATCCAGCCTCAAACACTTACTAGCTGTGTAACCCTGAACATGTCATTTAACCTGGTTTGCCTCAATTTCCTCATCTGTAAAATAAGTTGAAGAAGTTAACACTCCAGTATTTTTGCCAAGAAAACTCCAAATGGGTTTAGGAAGAGTCAGATACACCTGGAAGAAATGAAGAACAACCTAGGCACGTCATTTAATCTTTATGGGCATCAGCTTCCCTATTTATAAAAGGTAAAATGATCTCATCTAAGTTTCCTTCCAGCCCTAAATCTATCATACACACACACACACACACACACACACACACACACACACACACATCCTTCAATAAAATCCCATTTTTGGTTCTTATCCCCCAAGTACTGCAAGGATTAACATGGGCATAATTTATAGTAGAAATGAGATATTATTCTGGCATAATATTTAACCATTCTAGGTTCATCTGGTCCTTGATTGTCATGTTCTGGCTGCATCTCCTTAGTATCAGTACTTCTTATAATTCACATTAATTCACCATCATATGCAAATCTTGGACTAGTAGCTAAATATAATGATTTTATTTCCTAACCTCCTTCCCTTTTCAAAAACTAATTTTCTTCCTGATTTTCATCACTTAGAAGTTAGCTTCTATCAAAGCTCAGTTAAGGTGTCACTCCCTACATAAAATCTTTCCTACTGTCTAATTGTCTGTGTTCTTTCTCACTTCAAATTATCATGCATTTACATATTTATTTAGATGCCACATTGCTATATCCCGTACAATGGGGGGGGAAAGGGAGATGAGAGGAAGTAGTTGAACAGATGATACTAATTTTAAAAAACTGCACAAGTTAGTGATTTCACATTGTGAAATAACTGTTGGAAAAAGTTCATACATATGCATTGATGTTGACATAACTCTAGGATGTAACTTCTGAGTTAAGGAAAGAATCAAAATCACTCTAAAATAAATTAGTTGTGAGCTTGAAATGGAGAAATCTGAGTCAAATCAAAATAACAACGGACAAAAAAACCAAGATTGTTCGCTAAAATTCATATTGTTTGGTAAAATTTCTACTGATTCTCCTTAAAAATCATCTTCTGAAGGAATCGGAATTATAAGGATGAAAACAAACATCTCACTCAAGTGCTTTCCCCTATCACTGGTTCTTTGGTATTGCATTCATACCTAGTATATTCTTTTTTCTGGTGGCGAAATCTGTTCTCCTTTTGCACTTGGAAGTTTCTTTGAATTTTGGCTGCTCTTTATCTTCAGTGCTTATCACAATGCCTGGCACATAACTCTGAGTAAGTGCTTCATGAATAACTGCTAGGAGACTACTTCAATAATAAATTAAAAACAAAACACATTTGTTAAAAGTCACTCCTCCAAATGGCCTACTTTTTAGGAACAGACTAGCTGCCTCTTCCAAATTCAATGACATGTTGTCTGCCCACCCCAGCACATTTGTCATAGTCAGTCCTTTCCTTATTCACTAAAACTTAAAAGGAAATGCAATATTTTTCTTTGATGTTTAATTTAACCCTAGTAGGCATTCAATGTCATCAATTTGCATTTCAATTTCTAAAGCCATGACAAGATTACTGGGTATAAGTGTAACGTCTTTATCACCTTATATAAATATACTGGTGGTATTTATTCATTTTCATTATTAAGAGTGCTATTTACTGTTTCAGCTACACTGAAATGAAAAAAATGTCTAAATTATTCTTGTATGGCGTTAGCCCTAATTTTTGCCTTCTATTTTTCAAATGTATAAATGAAAAGCACACAATAAGGCACAAAATCTTGACATCTTCATCCTCCTTTTTCAGCACCTTAATCTTGGACTGAGAAATTTAGGAAAAGAAACTCTCCAAGAATTAAATTTCCTATTTGTTGCTTTTAATTTCACTACTACTAATGAAAAAAGGGAAAATAGAAAGAGATATTTTAGAATACTCTCCCAAACTCCAGTTAGATTTAGCACTAGTCAATCAACAGATTCAGAGGGGAGAAGTGAAAGCATTGTAGGAGGGGGGAACCATGAGGGCAAAGGTAAGGAAATGGGAGGTAGAGAATAAGTGAATTAGACAGAGGAAGTATGACTCAACTGTAGACCCTATGGAGGGGAGTAATATGTATGATGACTAGGAAAGGGCCAGGTTTTGAAGATCTTTAAAAAAATATTCAAGGAGATTCCATCAATTCCTAAAGGTAACAGAGAACCACTACGGTTTACTGAGAAAGGGAATGATATGAACAGATCTATAATTTAAAAAATATTTTTTGAGAGTTAAATGAAGGATGGGTTAAAGCAGGTAGAGACTTCAAGCAAAGAAGTCAATCAGAAGGCTTTTGTAGTAGTTCAGACAAAAGATGATGAAGACCTGAACAAGACAAGTGTCTGAGTGAATAGAGAGAATGTGATGTACAAGAGATAACATAGAGGCAGAAAAAAAAATGTGTTTGGTGATTGTGATTAAATAATGTGGCAAACCTCAGTGACTGGAGGGATGATGATGCCCTGGATAGTAACAGGGAAATTTGGGGTGCTGTAGGTTTGAGCAAACACAATGAGTTTTGGGTATTTTGGATTTGAGATATCTATGGAACATCGAGTTCAAAATATCCAATAAGAAGTGGGGTGCAGGGGGTCTGAAACTCAGGTCAGAGCAGAGGATACATATTTAGATCTGGGAAAAATAACTGAAAGTCACAGAAGGTGAAAGGAGCATCAAGTGAAGTAGTACAGAGAGAAAATGAAAGAGTGTAGAGGTTTGGGGGAAAGTCATATTTAGAGGCTGTGACAAAGATGAAGATCCACCTTACTGAGGAGCAGTCAGAGAGATCAAGAGTAAAAAAAATAAAGTATAGAAAAACCCAAGTAGAGAGTGTACAGGAGGAGAAGATGAACAACATTGACAAAATGTTTCAGGGAGGTCAAGAAGCATGAGAATTGAGCAAAGACCAATAGATCTGGCATTCAAGAAATCACTGATAACTTTGAGGAGAGTTGAGAGTAACATGACCCAGATTGTAGAGGTTACAAAGGAGAATTAATAGGAAAAGAGGTAGAGGTAAGTGGTGTGGATGACTAATTCCCAAATAACATATTTTATATTTTTGTACAATGATAACACTTTAAACTTCTATTACTCTAGCACTTTATTTACAAATACACTTTTTCAAAAGCAACATTCATTTATGCATTCAAATTTCACGCAAATCATTGCTTTTCTCTTGATCTTTATAAATTGGCATTAAGGTATTGATCAAATAGGGTTAGGAACTAGATTTCTGATTTCTGTTAAGGTACACCTGAGGAATTTCTCTGTAGCAACCCAGGTCAGCATTACTTTACAACTTCTAGTTTTAGAGAGATGACTGGATCACTGGGAAGTTAAGGAACTTGCCCAGAAAGCTACGGTAGGATTTCTACCCAGCTCTGCCTGGCTTCAACCCTGACTCTTCATCCCTTCTGCCAAGCTGAATCCCTTTGGATTTGCACTGGATTTCAGTTTTAAAAATCTTCCCTTCAAGAATCAATTACAGATTTGACATTTTTGGGGAGGAGCGGTAAAATTTGTTTATTTTGTAAAATGTTTATTATTTATTATTACACACCCATATATTATTATTGATCATTATCATTGTTTATTATGAGATTGGATTGAAGTTCATGAGATTCAAATTTAAGCTGATTAGCTTAGAGCTTCAACCATGCTCCTTGGATTTACATTAAAGAGCAAGTCAGGTAGCTCTGAAGGGAGGAGTTGGGGCAGTTGATATGAGAGAGTGTCATTACTCCTTTCCCAGTTTCCTCTTATAGAGGATAGCAAGGTGAAGAATGAAATTTCTCCATCACCCCAAGCTAAATTTCAATGGCATCTTGCAAGTGATAACGAAGTTCAGAGTTGAGCTGTGGGGTCTACTCTCTGATGTGGGATCTAGTTTGTGAGATAACAGGTCCAAGAGTTGAGACTCCTCCTTTTATTGGGGGTGTGCTTTATTTCTTTCCAAAAATTTGTATAAGTATCATGGGCCATGACATCAGCTGGAAGCAGTGAGGATCAGAAGTGAGCACTGTAGCAGACTTGAAAGGAGAGTGTGAAACAGAGATGGGCAGAACCAGTGTAACAAACATCAGCTCTGTCATCCAACAGCAACAGATATATGGGTTGCCCCTCCTTGTATGCAACTCTACTATGTATTCCTTATATACGTACTTCCTTACTTGCAGACTTTATGATAATCTATTTTTCTTGCTAATGCATTTGCATTCATTTGTGGGATAGGATACACCAAAATTTTAGGAGTGATGTTGTATTATTACTCCTCTTCCTCTGCCATACCATATTTTGCCTCACCATATTTTGCCTTAAACTTGTGTCCTCTGGATGACTAAAGAAGAGGTAAATGGACCAGTGGGGCCTCGTAAACTATAACGTCTTGATCCAAGAGCAGTGATCCACTAACAAAACTAATCCGAGTATGAGTTGAGAGAACGATTGTCTCATGATAGGGGCAGAACCCACAAAAAGATGGAGTGAAACAATTTTCTGGCCCTAGATAACTTAGAAGGACTTCAGGAAAGCTCTCTCTCACTTGGGCAAAAGGGGAGCACAGCCCAATGCTGGTGGTGTCTAGACAAGCCAGCAGGAAGCTCTCAGCCACAGCACAGATGTGGCCCAGGCTAAGCAGGCCAGTACTGCAATAGACCAGCTGTGAGTCTTCCAGTCACAGCAGAGCAGGCAAAATGCCAGCCTTGGAACCCAGGGCACAACAGGCAGGACTAGGTCAGGTCACCCTAGTACAGTGGGCAAGTGGCCAACTCTAGAGACCCTAGTAGAGAAAGCCAGTGACCAGGACCCTGGCCCCCCAGTACAAGAAGCTTGGGTCAGTGCCCCAGTATGTCAGAGGCAGAGCTCAACTTTAAAAAAAAAGAGAAAAAAGCAAAACAAAACAATGACAAAAGAACCCTGATCATAGAGAGCTACTATGGCAACAGGGAAGATCCAAATACAAATTCAGAAGAGGACATGTCAAAACAGCCACATGTGAAGCCTCAAAGAGGAATATGATTTGGTTGCAAGCCCAAAATTCCTCTGAAAGAGTTAAAAAAGGATTTTAAAAATCAAGTAAGAGGTAGAAGAAAAATAGAAGAAAATGTAAAATACTTCACTGGAAAAATAAATGACCTGGAAAATAGAGCCAGGTGAGATAATTTAGGAATTATTGGACAACCTGAAAGCCATGATAAAAAAAAAAAAAACTGCCCCAAGGTCCTAGAGTCCTGGTAAAACAGTTGTTGAAAGAATCCACTAATTACCTCCTGAAAGAGATCCCAAAATGAAAACTCCAAGGAATAGTACAGCCAAATTCCAGAACTATCAGGTCAAGGAGAAAATACTGCAAGCAGACAGAAAGAAACAATTCAAATATCAAGGAGCCACAGCAAGGATTACACAGGATTTAGAAGTTTCCACATTATAGGATCAGAGGGCTTGGAATATAATAATCTGGAAGACAAAGGACTTCAGATTACAACAAGAATCAACTACCCAGAAAAGCTGAGCATAATCTTTCAGGGGAAAAGACGGACATTCAATAAAATAGGGGATTTCAAATTTTCCTGATGAACAGAGCAGAGATGAACAGAAAATTTGATCTTCAAATACAAGACTCAAGAGAAGCAAAAAAAGGTAAGCAGGAAAGAAAACACACACACACACACACACACACACACACACACACACACACACACACACAAGGTGTTCAATAAGGTTAAACTGTTTAAATCCCTAAATTAGAAGATGATACTTGTAACTCCTGAGAACTATATCTCTATTAGGGCAGTTAGAAGGTGAGGGCATGGGTATAAGCTGACTTTGATGTGATGATAAAAAAAATTAAAGGGTTAAAAAAAAGAATTGTTCTGGGAGAAGGGGAAGGCAGAATGCAGTAAATTATATCACATGAAGAGGCAGTATAGGGAAAGAAGGTAGTGGGTGAGCATTATTTGAACATTATTCTCCTTGAATTTGGCTCAAAAAAGGAATAACATACACACTCAATTGACTAAAGAAATCTATCTTACCCTATAGGAAAATACACAGTTAGTAATCATAAATGTGAATGTGAATGGGATGCACTGTTCCATAAAACAGAAGCAGATAGCATAATGGATTAAAAAAACAGAATCTTATAATATGTTGTTTACAAGAAATGCATTTGAAGTAGAGAGACACACAGAGTAAAGGTAAAAGCCTGGACACACAGAGTTAAAGGAAAAGGCTGGTGCACAATATTTTATACTTCAGCTGAAGTAAAAACAGAAAAGCAAGGGTAACAATCCTGATCTCAGATAAACCAAAAGCAAAAACAGACCTAATTAAAACAGACCTAATTAAAAGAGATAAGGAAAGAAACTACACCTTGCAAAAAGGTACCATGTACAATAAAATAACACCAATACTAAACATATTGTGTGTGGTTTGTCCTTTGTTCTCAAAAAGGACCATGACATCAGTGAGATGAGACATGGCTTGCAATTAATTTTAATTTGAGTGAGGAAGGGCTGTGCAAAGTCACCAGCCTAAATTTCTCCTCCACAGCCATTAAGGTCCAATGACCAGATATTGATCAGGACAACTGGAAGTGGTGCACCAAGTGGTATTGCATCAAAATTCTCAAAGGAGATCCTGAGTATGTTACAGGAAGAAATAGACAACAAAACTAGATTAGTGGGGAACTCAACTGCCCCTCTCAGAACTAGAGAAATCTAACCACCAAATAAACAAGAAAGAAATTAAGGAGGTGAATAAAATTTTAGAAAATTTAGGTATGACACATCTCTGGAGAAAACAGAATAGAGGCAGAAAAGAATATATCATTTTCTCATCAGTACATGGCACTTATACAAAAACTGACCATGTATTAAGGCATCAAGACCCCACAATCAAATGCAGAAAGGCAGAGATATTAAAAGCATCCTTTTCAGATGATGCAATAAAAATTACATGTAATAAAGGGCCATGGAAAGATAGATTAAAATTAATTGGAAACACCTTAAGGATATAAAATAAACTCACGTAAGCCACCAGTATTTATGTAACAGCAAGGATCCGATGTACGTAGGAGGGCCTGGGGTACAGGTTCTTAGATCTACTTTTCTAAAAGGAAAGCAACTTTTGAGGGGTAAAAAATCATTTTAATCAAGCATGTATATCATTCACTTAGTTCAGGGGGAAAAGTCAGTACCCTGAACTTCAGAGAAAATACAAGCATAAAAACAAAGATCAGCCAATAGACAGGGCTTCCAACTGTCTGACCATAAGCAATACATACATCACAGATCACCAGACAGATGTAACTATCTGGCCATAAACATATAGTTACCAGAGACAGAGGCATCAACATCTGGGTTTTCAAAGCCAGGGGGCTCTTCAGCAGCTCTCCAAAGTCTCATCTGGCCAAACAAATACCTCCAATGAGTAAGCCCCAAAGTAAAACCTCACCTCAGAGTATTTATACACTTTTTTGAGCCAGAGGAAGTCACAACCTTTGGGAACCAGTGCATTAGAAATTAACAAAAGGTGCAGGCCTCCCCTAAACAAGCTTCCTTTAATGGGCAGGCCTATCAATAGTTGGGGAAGATCTTTAACTAGCTAATTAACATTACAATTTCTCACCAGTAGCAAGAGATAGAGAAATTCCATTAAAAAAAACCCACAGACAACATAAAATATTTGTGAGTCTACTTGCCAAGACAAACCTAGAAACTATATGAACACAACCACAAAACATTTTTCACACAAATATAATTAGATTCAAACAACTAGAAAAATACCATTTGTTCATGGGTAGGTTGAGCTAATATAATAAAAAGGACAATTCTAACCTAAATTGATTTACTTGTTCAGTGTCATACCAATCAAACTACCAAAAAATATTTCATAGAGCTAGGAAAAATAGTAATAAAATTCATCTGAAAGAACAAAAGGCTAAGAATATCAAGGGAACTTATGGAAAAAATGCAAAGGAAGGTAGCCTAGCCATATAAGATCTAAAACCATGCTATAGAACAGTAATCATCAAAATGATTTGGTGCTGGCTAAGAAATAGGATGGTGGATCAGTGGAATAAATTAGGTACACAAGATAGTCAATGACTACATTGTTTGATAAACCCAAAGACTCCAGCTTCTGGGATAAGAGCTCACTGACAAAAACTACTGGGCAAATTGGAAATTAGTACAGCAGAAACTAGGAATAGTTTCTTAGACCATCCCTTAGACCAAGATAAGGTCAAAAGGGGTATATGATTTGGACAAAATGGTAATAACATAAGCAAATTATGAGGGCAAAGAATAATTTACCTGTAAAATCCATGAAGAATGGAAAAATTTAGGACCAAGTAAGAGATAGAGAACTTTATGAAATTCAAAATGGATAATTTTTATTATATTAAATTTAAAAAAAAGTTTTTACACAAACAAAACCAATGCAACGAAGATTAGAAGGGCAGCAGAAATCTGGGAAACAATTTTTATAGTCAATGTTTCTGATAAAGGCCTCATTTCCCAAATATAGAGAGAATTGAATCAAATTTATAAGGATACAGGTCTTTCCCTGTTTGATAGATGGTCAAAGTACAGGCAATTTTCAGATTAACAAATTAAAGCTATCTATAGCCATATTAAAAAAAATGCTCTAAATGCTCTAAATCACTATTGATAAGAGAAATGTAAATTAAAACAACTCTGAGGTACCACCTCACACCTATCAGATTGGCTAATAAGACAAAACAGGAAAATGATAAATGTTAGAGAAGACATGGGAAAATTGAAACTCTAATATATTGTTAGTCGAGTTGTGAACTGATCCAACCAGTCTGAAGAGCAACTTTCAACTACGTCCAAAGGGGAATCAAACTGTGCACATCCATTGATGCAGCAATACTGCTACTAGGTCTGTATTCCAAAGATATCAAACAAAGGGAAAAGCCCACATGTACAAAAATATTTATTAAAGCAACTCTTTTTGTTGTGGCAAAGAATTAGAAAGTCAAGGATTGCCTATCATTAGGGAATGTCTGAACAAATTGTGGTATAAGAATATAATGGAATACTATTGTACTCTAAGAAATGATGAGCAGGTAAATTTCAGAAAAACCTGGACTTACCTGAATTCATGCTGAGTGAAGTAAGCAGAACCAAGAGAACATTGTACACTACACTGTGCAATGACCAACTATGATTGACTTAGTTCTCAGTAATACAATCATCCAAGACAATTCCAAAAGACTCATTGTGGAGGTCTTTCCAAAGAAAGAACTGTGGAGCTTGAATGTAGACCCAAGCAATATTATTTTCACTTTTTTGTTTTTTTGTTTTTGTTTTTGTGGCTTTTCCTTGTTGTTCTGTTCCTTCTTTCACAACATGACTAATGTGGAAATATTTCCATGATTCCACATGTATTCCCTATATCAAATTGCTTTGGGGATGTGGGAGGGAAGCAAGGGATGGAGAGAGAAAGACTGGGAACTCAAAATCTTATAAAAAATGAATGTTGAAAACTATCTTTATACGTAATTGGAAAAAATAAAATGCTATCTACAAAAAAAAATTAAAATTTGAAAAAAATGAATGTAAGTGAGGGCAAGGACTATATTTCATTTTTTGTAACTGTATCCCTAGACCTTAGTATAATGCTTGGCACATAAGTAAGCATTTAATAAATGCTTTTTATGAGGGCTGGAGCCAAGATGGCAGCTTAGAAGCAGGGACCTGCTTGAGCTCTCCCCCCAAACCCTCAAAAAAACTGTAAAAATGACTCTAAACAAATTCTAGAGCAGTAGAAGCTATAAAGGGAGAAACTGAAACAAATTTCAAGCCCAAGACAATCTAGAAGATTGACAAGGAAGGGTCTATTACATTGGGCTGAGAGCAGAACAGAGTTCAGTGGGGGCCATGCCAGGAGTGGACAGAGCAAGACAGGGCCTTAGGGAACTGAATAGCTGATGGCTGCTGTGGTTTACAGACTTTACACAAATGCCAAAGACATCTTTGAAGATCAGTGGAAAGGGCCTCTCACCTGGCTGAGAAGGGAGTGTGGTCTGGCCCCAGCCTTAGTACCAGGGCAGCTGAAGCAGAGGCTGCTTCTGGAATCCTACACTTAACAAAGAGCTCAAAAGTCCAGTAAATGGCTAGGAAAATGAGCAAATGGGGAAAAAGGAAGAGACTATAGATTTTACTTTCTTGGTGAGGAGGTATTTTCTTATATCATTGGTAACAAGGAAGATCAAAACATACAATCAGAAGAAGACAATAAAGTCAAAGCTCCTACATCCAAAGCCTCCAGGAAAAAATATGAATTGGTCTCAGGCCATGGAAGAATTCAAAAAGGATTTTAAAAATCAAGTAAGAGAAGAAGAGGACAATTTGGGAAGAGAAATGAGAATGATTCAAGAAATTCATGAAAAGTTATTCCCTCATGAGAAGGAATGGATAGGTTGTCATCTGACCCTGAGGAAGGAGTACTTATAATGATAAAATCAGGGATATCTTTAAGCATTTATCCCTTTGTAGATATCATACTGTTGTGGACTAGGGGTGTTGGAAACCCTGAAATTCAAGGGCAAATGACACAGGTCCTGCCTCGAATGAATTCAACCCAAGCCTTCTTTCAATAAAAAACAAGATTTATTAAAACACTGGTTTGGTTGCGTGAGATTTAAAGAATCTACACTATTGGTCAGATTTTATGAATCTGAGCATTTGTATCACTAATGCAAGTGGGCCAGATTCTTAAGTAATCTAAACATTTGTGGTGCCAGATTCTTAAGGTATCTGATCACTTTAATGGAGTCAAGATGAATCTTTTGATACTGTATGACTGTGGGAAGATCTGGAGGTGATCTTGGAGTGACCAAGTATGTATTTAAGAAGTGGTGGTCTAAGAGTGGTCTAAGGGGGGGACAGGTGCAGACAAAGAGGGCCACAATGAAAGGGCAGTTAAAAGGATTATTTGATGATGCCTCAGGTGAACACTAGGAACCTAGGTCCCTTAAAAAAGTCCAGGGCCTTTAAGGGATCCATCATTAGTGCCCCATCAAAACATCAATCAATTGGCATTTTAGTAGGCATCTAGTCTGCAACAAGCAATATACATAGCTCATTTGAAAATGCTTACTTTTGTTCATCATCATGATAAAATTAAAAATTTAAAGAATGAAACACATATAAATAGGATAAAAATATAATCATTTACTCTGAGAAAGGGAGGAAGACTCAGTACTAGCAAAGTACCAAAACAACGTGTTGTGCCCTTGAATTGTTGCACAAGAAAAACCCTGAAAGAGGAAATACAAACTGACATTCCTAAATGTGGTCATGAATGAAATAAAGCCAGAAGGAAAAAGGAGTTAGGATAGTGTCCATAGTGATTGTAAATTTCTCAAGGATAAGAAAAATATTTTCCCTGGGTTTCTTCTCTTTATTTTTTTCTGACAGCACTTGGGATGATATAATGTTTTCTCATTACTCACTGGGACCCATTTATTTAACACTTAAATCACTGGATTTAAACTGTTATTTTCTGTGACTACATGGTGCCTTATCTTTACCAAGCCCATCCTAAGCTCCTTGTAAATTCTTCTATCTGAACTTTTGATTCTCAAATTTAAGTCTTCAAGCATGGTCTTTATTTCCCATTTTTTCATATCCCCTACTTAAATGTACCATGTTCCATCCCTTGGCCTTATTTTCATTAAATGTAAGTTACTATTCCTTGGTTTATGTGAGGCACTTCATGATTAAGTACAAAATGGGCCTACATTGTGTAGCGTAGTGGATATAATCCTGGATTTGAAGTCAGTTCTGGTCTTTGACACACAGAAGTTGCATGAATGACCAGAGGCAGGTCACATGACAACCCCTAGATAAACACTTACCTCATAGGATTGTTGTAAGGATCAAATAAGATTATGTAAAAACATTCTAGAGGGCAAGAGACTCTAGGGCTGTGTTTTCACTGATGTAGAACTGGTGTAGAGAACTCCCAGATTAGTAAACTATCTCTAATAATGAGTTCAGCACCTTTTCTCAGAGTTGCCTAGAGCACCTTGAGGTTAAGTGATTTTATTCTGGTTATACAACCAGTATGTGGCAGAGGGGAATTTTCCAAGTCCAAGGCCATCTCTGTAGTCACTCCACCCTGCTGTCTATTAAGGGAAAAGTGCTTTTGCCAACTTTAAAATGCTATCTAAATATCAGCTTTTCCTTCTTCATATCCCTTTCTTCCTCATTGCTATTTCTTGTATTAAACTCACATGTATCACAAATATCAAGGTATCTTATGACTCGAGTAACCAAGAGCTGACAGAAAGATTAAGAAAACTTAACAAAACTAACTCTCTTCAGCCATGTTTTTCTCTGGTGTGGAGGTTTATGGGAACATTCATTCCTTGGACATTGTTTGCACCAAGTGCTACCACTAGTTCTTTGGCTGTGAACACCATTGCTGCTGTTCTGCCTGCTCTGGCTTAGTCCTTCTCCTCATATCTGTGGAGATCCTTTGACCACTGAGTGTCGAGGTTATGGCAAGTTCCTCATTGTCTTCAGTTATGAATTGTCAAAGCTGGAGAGTACAGTGAGTTCTCCAGAGAAGCCACTGTCAGAATTGGGCAAACTGAGCTTTCATAGTTTCTGGTCCTGGGTCCTGCTGGAGATCTTGAGGGACTTCCAGGGCACACTGTCCATCAAAGACCTCAGCCAGATGACTGGCATCACACAAAATAACATCATCAGCACTCTGCAGTCACTCAACATGGTCAAGTACTAGAAGGGGGCAGCATGTCATCTGGGTCACCCCCAAGCTGGTAGAAGGGCACCTTAAGAGTGCCCAGTACAAGAAGTCGCCCATAACAGTGGACTCAGTTTGTCTCAAGTGGGTACCACCTAAGCACAAGCAAGTAAAGTTGTCCAAGAAGTGAGTGGTACTCAAACCAGTGCCCCTGCATCTCCCTGCATCCCTACCAACCAGCAGTCTTAGACCAGTTTGTAAATGTGTATAGACTTGTCTGCCCACCTTCAAGTCCTAAAATATTTTTTTATAAAGAGACTTTAGCTTGTCACTGTTAAAAAAAAAAAAGGATGTAGCAAAGAAGAGGGACACTACAGTGATTTCTGATGGTTCTAGTATTAAATAAAAAAAAAAAAGATGGTTAAGGGGCAGAAACCGTATAGTAGAATAACACCATGCTAATTATCTGAATTTTTCACTTTCTCCTTTCATTTCTTTTCCTCTGACCTTACAACCAGACTTCTGGAACAAGATGGCAGTAGCAGCAGTTGAAACAGAAGCAAGGGAATGATGTAAGTACATTGTAGCAGTAGTTGGAGCAACAGCATCAAAGAGATTTGAGATCCAGAGTGGTAAATACTCTCCAA
Source organism: Notamacropus eugenii (assembly GCF_028372415.1). Taxonomy (NCBI): domain Eukaryota; kingdom Metazoa; phylum Chordata; class Mammalia; order Diprotodontia; family Macropodidae; genus Notamacropus; species Notamacropus eugenii. The sequence goes on from NC_092878.1 coordinate 93,018,534, forward strand.
TTCCTTTCAGCTGATGTGCTTGGGGAGAGCTTTTTTCAAATGCTTGAGAGTATGGGAGAGGAAGTAAGAGTTTTCTTTCCTCATGATTCTTTTCTTTACAAGTTTCAGGCATATCTTTGGGGGCGAGGAGGGGAGAACAGTTTCCTTGTCAGTCCTGACCATGTTGCAGGCTTCATATATTTTTCTTAGTATTTTCTTACATATTTCAAAAATCTATGAGATTATAACAGCTCAAGTGTTTGAATAAAGGAAGCTTGTAGTGAAGGAAGAAATGAGAATGAAAGACCCTATAGGGTGGAAGCTCAGAGTTGTTTATCTCAGTGGATTTCACGTTTTAATCAATTTTCCATTTCATCTTGTACCTTAATTGATAAGTGGTCGAAGCATATGAACAAAGGGTTCTCAAAGAAAAAAAAAACTGGACACTACACATAACAATATGAAAGAATCACTAATTATATGAGAAATTAAAATCAAAACAATCCTAATGTTTCACCTCATGCCCAGAAAACTGGCACAAAAAAAGAATAAAAGACGGGAATAGTCTATGTTGTAAGGGGTGTGGAATGACAGACACAGTGATGCATTGCTGATGGAGCTGTGAATAAGTCTTATGACTATTCTGTATTTTTGCCAAGAAAACCCTAAGCGGGGTCACAAAGAGTCAGGCACAACTGAAAAAGATTGAATAACAAATTTTGTAAAGCAACTTGGAATCTCATTAACAAAAGGTCTAAAATTTTAGTCCATACCCTTTGACCCAGGGATTTCATTGCTAAGTTCAGACCTCAAGGAGGTCACCAATGAAAAGAAAATCACCATACATAGCAAAATATTTATAAATGGTACCAAAGAACTGAAAACAGAATATGCTTATTGTTTGGGGAATAAGTAAGCAATTTTGATTTATGAATATTACTGTGCTCTAATAAAGAAACATGATGAATACAAAGAATCACATAAAGATTTATATCACCTGACTTGAAGTAATGTAAGCAGACCCAGGAAAACAATACACACAATGAGCACAGCAACGTAAATGGAAACAATAAACCTTTCAGATCTATGGGAAGGGGAAGAGTTTCTGTATAGGGGGAAGGATGGGGAAGGATCACAGTAGTTAAAATGGACAATCTTAATTACATGAAATTAAGAAGATTCAAAGCAGACAAAAACAATTAATTAAGGGGAAAAAACATGAAATTTTGCAGCAAATTTCTCTCATACAAGTCTCATTCCTAAAAAGCACACACACACACAAACATATACATGTTTGCATGTATATATATACATATATACATATGTATGTATACATGCATGTGTGTATAGCAAATTTATAAGAATAAAAGTCATTCCCTTAAAGGTTAAAGGATATAAGCGTTCAGTTTACTAAGACATCCTTGAAGACTCGTAGTATGAAGTTACAATTGTGATCACAATTTATAACAACACTGTAATGGCAAACAACCATGAAAGGCTTAATTACTCTGATCAGTGCAATGGCTACACACAGTTCCAGAGAACTAACAATGGAGCATTTTACCCACTTCAGGACAGATGCATGATGGACTCAAGATGTAGATTTCAACATACATTTTTGGACATGGCCAGTGCGCGAATTTATTCTGTTTCTTTTGTTGGGAAGGGGAAGGAGGAGGAGATAAGAAGATAAATGTTTGGTAATTAGAAAAAATCTATAAAGTACCTTCTATGTATAAATTACCTCATGGACTACTATAAATATAAATATTAAATAAGAAACAGACCCTAACATAGAGAAGTTAAATCATCACCATCAGGTGGATTTGTTTATCATGGTGATCCAACACCCAGTCATTGCCATCAAAACTGTAAAAAAGGTAATTCTTAAGTAAAGTGGATAAGTGCTGGACCTGGAAGGAGGAAAATCTTAGTTCAAATTTGCACTGAGATCCTTATTAGCTGTGTGACCCTGGGCAAGTCACTTACCCCCATTTGCCTTAGTTTCCTCATCTGTAAAATGATCTGGAGAAGGAAATGGCAAACCACTCCAGTATCTTTGCCAATAAAACCCCACATGGGATCGTAAAGAGTTGGACATGACTGAAGCAACTGAACAACAACAAACAACCATTTTTAAGGAGACTGGATGCATTAATCAATTCAAATTGTGAAAGGAAATGGTAAGAAGTATTTCACATTCCACCGATGGATTTTAAAAATTAAAAAAAAAGCTTACTGAAAAAGACAATTATATTCTAGAAATTTGTTATCTTTGATCAAAGCATGGGTGACAAATCCCATGTTACAAATACAAGTGCCAAAATATCCTTGTTAATTCAATAAAAATAAGTGCACTAGAATCTGAACAACATCACCGATAAAGTTGTCGTCCAGAACTGCCCAGTCATAATACAGATTCATACAACTTGAGAATATTATTTAATAGTTGCATATAAAATATCCAATCTCTAAACTATATATAATAAAAATGTTTCTAAAATGTATAAGCCCAGGGGAAACAAATGAAAATCATTAGGAAATTGGATGTTACATGTATATCATTCCTATCATCCTGTCTGCTACTGGAATTTTCCCAAAGATGTTTTAGAGTATCCATAGGAGACGAGCTTGCATCCAATGCATTTATCTAATTATAGAAAATAGTCACTTCATCCAGCAATAGTCTATAGAATATTAAGAAAAGAAAAAATAAGTAATAGGATGGCAACATGTCCCCAATTGTTTCTATCCGAAATCCATTGTACAGGTTGAGAAGAATCTTCATTCTTCATTCAATGGTGATGATAATGATAATTCTTACTTACAGTGTTGTGTTTGTCCTTCGTTCCCAAAGAGGACCATGACATCAAGATTTGAGTGAGGGAGGGCTGTGCAAGGTCACCAGCCTCCCTTTCTCCTCCTGACCCATCTGGGTCCAGTGGCTTGATATTCATCAGGCTGGCAGGAGATGGCCCAGGGTGGAATGTGAGACCCTGACCATTAGTCTAAAGTCTTATCAGACTCTCACTTTGAGTGAGATACACCCATTCAATGAATAGGCCTCTTTAAGTAGTTACGCAAGGGATAGACCCTTTTAAGAAAAGAAAAAAAACAACAACAAAAATCAAGCTGAGAGGGGAAGACCCTCAGAGTTCCTGGGTAAAAGAGAAACAGTTACTATTTAGCAATTATATTCACCCTGTGCTAGGTGTGTGTGGACCTGGTGTACAATCTATGAGCTTCAGAGTGAACTGCATTTAAGGCTTGTTCTTTGAGCAAGAAATGTAGCCAGTAAATCCAAGGGAGAAAAGGCAGCCTTTGGCCATGGAGGTGTACCTTCCCCATGGAGGAAAGGAGAGGAGAAGGGAGAAGAGGAGAGGGAAGATAAAGGGAGAGGAGGGGAGGGGAGGAGAGGGGAGGGGAGGGGAGAGGAGGGGAGGGGAGGGGAGGGGAGAGGAGAGGAGGGGAGGGAAGGGGAGGGAAGGGGAGAGGAGGCTACTCACTCTGAGGTTGTGTTTGTCCTTCACGCTTTAAGAATTAAAAGCATTTTCCCCACAACAAGCCCTTGAACTAAATACTACAAATATTATTATCCCCATGTTACAGGTGATTAAATTGAAGCTCAGGTGACTTGCTAATGATGATATAGCTAAGTAAATACCAAGGTATGATTTCAACACACATCTCTTGTATCTAACTTCAGTTAAATGAAACCAAGACAATAAGAAACATTATAAATAGCTACTATACAGGGCAGAAAAATGGAGAAATACAAAAGCAAGATCTGACAAAGAACTGTGAGAAACTGGATCATAAATACTAATGATGAAAACTTGATAATTTTGTCCATGGAGGCCACTTTGGGACTTGAATTCTCTAATTGGCTACCTTGATTACTGTAGCACTGGGATAATTGCCAGAATACCACCTTGTTTTATGTGTAGATGAAGCTTCAGACTATTGCAAAAACAAAAACAAAACCAAACCCCCAAAACCCAAAACAATTAAATAGTCCCTGGTATGCCATACATATTAAACACATTATGCTGTGGCTAATGAAAAAGATAAAGTGTAACCAACCTTTGCTTGACAAAACATTTAAAATACTTGTAAACGGATTTGTTCTGTGCAACTGTTTCTGATTGTACTGATTATTTTTATCTGAACTTCAACCAAAAGCTACATAAGGAAAGTGAAAGGTAAACTGGGAAACAGGACTACGCTTTCTGGAATTTATCATCATTTTCCAAAGAAATGCTCAGACAGGAAAAAGGGCTGTAAAGGATAGGGGATATTCATTTCATCCACTTCCTTGGCGAGAATTCATTTCAAACATGGCACTCTGTGACTTTTCTGCTATGCCTCCAACTATGCTGACACCACACTGAAGTTGTTTCAACTTTCTGAGAAATAGCCATACTCTTAACAAGGTTAATGTTCAAAGTGAGTGTCTAGTTTCTGGGCCCATATTTAACAAGGTGAATATTAGCAACCCCAGGACAAAGAAACTTCTATGAAGCATTAATAAAACAAATGTGGCAGAGTGCTAGAGTGTTGACCTTACTGTCAAGAACACATGGGTTCACATTCTGGGTTCACATAAGTGTGTGACACTGAGAAAATCATTCAGTCTTTCTAGGACTCAGTTTCCACATCAGTAAAGTACGTAAGTTTGACTAGATGTCCTCCAAGACCCCTTCTGGACCTAAATTGTGGATCCAATGTGGCCAAGAACACACCCCTAGAGCTTTCAACTAGCCTACCACCACCTTACCCCCAGTTGTTAGCAATGTGTTAATCATTACTCTTTGAGTCGGGTTGTCTCTCTTTGGATACTAAATACAAAATACATTTCAGAAGTTCATGATTCTAAGTAAGATTTGCCCAATACATTCAATAGGATTATAGGAGCATATTCCTTCCCTCTTCTTTGAAGTCTATGCATTTTTTCCCCAAAATTCATTCAACTTCTGAAAGATTTGCTCACCATCCATCACGTGGTAGAAAAGCAGGAGGAGATAGGACACATGGGCTTGAATGTCAGCTTTATCACACAAGTACTAAAGATTTTTTACCTTACAAGTTATTTGTCTTTTCAAGACCCCATTTTCCTTATCTGTAAAATTGGATTAGATAATTGTTAGGGTCTCCTCTTTCTCTAACATTTTGTGAAAAAAAGAAATTACTCTGACTCAGAAAAAAAACACATTTGTTTATTTTTAAAACATTATTCATCTATTCTCAAATTCACCTTTTGGACCAAAACTTTCCATGCTTGGGGGCAATGATGAATTTTACACAAAGAAAGAGAGGCTCACCCTCCAAACCTCAAAAAAACAAATATCATTTTAGGATGAGTCTTAGATCTACAGCTTCACTCTTCTGTGACTTGCATTAACTCTTTCAGGTTTTACTAAGATATTTGCTAAGTGACTACTTGGGTATACTTGGAGAAGGAAATGGCAAACTACTCCAGATCTTTGCTAAGTAAATCCCAAATGGGGGAGAGGAGTTGGGCAAAACCAATAAAACTGAACAAAACAAAATTAGTATACTAGGGTTCATCCTGATGGCTTTCAGTAACTTGAAATGTTTAATTCATTGCAAGTGGAATGTGAAATATTAGCAACTATTGTTGAGGGACAGAGACAAGATAGTGAAATACAGACTTGTACCCAGCTGAAGTTTTCCAATATTCTCCTCCACACAATTTTAAAACAATGTCTCAGAACAGAAAATAGGATGGAGGAAAATACACAGCAGTCATAACTGTGAATGTGAATGGAGTAAGCTAACTCTCAAAATAGAAGTTGATAACAAAATGGGTCAGAAACCAGAATCCAACAATATGCTGCATATAAGAAACACACTTGAAACAGAAAGATAGACACAGAGTTAAAATAAATGGCTGGAGCAGAATCTATTATGCTTCAGCTAATATAAAAAAAAGAAGGGGTAACAATCATGATCTCAGACAAAGCAAAAGCAAAAGGACACCTAATTAAAAGCAACAAGCAGGGAACTACATTTTGTTAAAAGGTATTATGGAAAAAAGTAATATAAAAATACATCAAATTTCTCTTATAAAGACCTCATTTCTTAAGTATAGAAATGATTCAAATTTGTAAAAGTAAGAGCCTTTCCCCAATTGATAGTCAAAGAATATGAACATGCAGTTTTCAGAGGAAGAAACCAAAGCTATCTATAATAATATAAAACAACAACAACAACTTTAAATCACTATTAATTAGAGAAAATCATATGAAAACAACTCTCCGGTACCACAGCTCTAGGGTACCACCTCATACCTATCAGAAATGACAAATCCTGGAGGGGATAATGAAAAATAGGTACATTAATGAACTGTTAGTGGAGGAGTGAACTGGTTCAACCATTGTGGAGAACAATCTGGAGCTATGGCCAACAGGCTATTAAGCTGCATAGCTTTTGATCTAGTAATATAGTATTAGACCTGGACCCCAAAGAGATTAAAGAAAAAAGAAAAGAACTTCTACGTGCAAAAATATTTGTAGTAGTTCTTTTTGGGGTGGAAAAGAATTAGAAATTGAGGGGATGCCCACCAATTGATGAATGGCTTAACCAAGTTGTGGTATATGATTGCGAGGGAGTCCTATTTTGCTCTAAGAAATGACAGGGTTGGTGGTTTCATTACTATCAACTGAGGCTTGTTAACAGCTTTTGCCACTCTTACAGAGGATGTCTAACACAGAGTTTAAATATGAGGGATCTCCTAGTGATGGCAAGGGACTCCAGATGTTCCCATCTACGGATAACAATATGCTAATCAAACCAAACCCATAAACACTGAAGAAAATCCTAAATGAGATACTTAAGTATTTCAAAGCATTTAGCCTGACTAATCAAATGGCTGGAAAATACTTATTGTCCAGACTATGATATGCAATTGATGGACAACCAAAACAGCTGGTGTATTAGTAACCATATATTGGACAGAAACTGGAGCTGGGCAAAGAAATGGATCCAGAACTGAAAAAGAGGAAGAAAGTGAGCCAGATTGCCTTTGGTAAATTACATAGTCCCTTTAATGGCTCAAAGCTTCTCCAAGAAACAAAAAAGCCCATGTTTTAAAATACCAGTATTTTATTGGTGCCAACTCTTGGTTTCCCTGGCATCCTCCAAGATTCAGCTAAAATCTTGCCTCCTATAGGATTTTCCCAGCCCCACCTACAGTTGGTAGTGTCTTCCCCCTCTGAGATTACCTTCCATGTATTTTGTATATGTCTACTACATACCTATTTACTTTTTGTCTTCTCCATTAGAATTCTAGTTCACTGAGAGCAGAAAATGTTTTTGCCCTTCTGTGTATCTTTCCTTTGTACGCTCTATGCTCACCACAGTGTCTGGCAGTATTAATCACTTAATAAACGTTTTTAGACTGAGTGACTTTTAAGTCTTACTACAGTCTCTGATGAAGACTATAAAGAATTAAAAGGGAAATAGAAAGGTACACAATGAGTGTGAATGGGGTGAAATTTCATTCTGATGTCATTAGAGAGATGTATAACCAGAGAATGAGGCAGGACAACTATATATCAAGAGTGATGGATAATTGGTAATATTGATAAAAGCTAATGTTTAGAGAGTCCTTTAATTTGCAGAGTTGTCATGCTCTCTTTTCTCTGTCCCTCCCTCCCTCCCTTCCTCCCCGCCCCCCTCTCTCTGTTTGGTAAGACAAAAATCAAGATGACCAGTGATGCCCAGAGCAATTATGAGCAATAATATAAAAATATGTACATGTAGATAGACATAGCTATATCTATAGCTATAAAGATACATATTATTTCCTTTTCATGAGGTTATATCTCCTACTTAAATATTGCCATTCTCATGCATACTTAAGCTTTGGAAAGTTAAGCAAGTTGGAAATATTTACTCAAATAACTGACCACACTATCATGTCTGAATAGAAGAGCTTTGATTTTTTTGTAGTAGATGTTGTGGGTTTTTAGCATGCATATAAAAACCAAGAAGGTCAAAGAATGGATAAGAATATTAAAATGTGCTATATTATACATGGAATATAAAACCTCTGAGAATACTAGGGAGCCACAAAAATTATCCAAGGTCACTGTGCACCAGTTATTCATATGAAGTTACCAAATTAAAGCAGATACTAGATGTTGATAAAGTCTTGCTTGCTGAATATATTAACCATATTCAGGAATTTGCTTGTTGCTTGAGTGCCTAGATAGAATAGCGATATACACCTTATACATATGTAGATTGGAAGATAGATAGCAGTACATGACTATGCATACTGAACAAGTAGCATAATTTAGTTTCATTTTTTTCCACTTTATACAATCCAAAGCTTTTACAAAATGCAAATGTATAATGGAGTTTTTACCATGTAACTTCATGCATAAAATTTAACAGCATGGTCATTGAAGCATTAAAAATGAAAAGATAATAGGGAAATGAGATGCACTTAATAATTAACCAAGATGAATATGAATAATGTTCATGATCTGATTTTTTTCTATTAGTGATTTGGATTTACTAATCACCTGCTTTGAATTTGTCATTCAACAATGGCAATGTAAGCCCTCCATTTGATAGCTATTATATACAGTGGAATGTTTTTCAAAAAATAAAAAAAAAATCCAGTGTTTAACAGTGAAAGACTTAACTCCTCTGATCAAGAAAATGATCTAAGGACCTATGATGAAAAATGTTATCTACCTCCAGGGAGAGAACTGATGAACTCAATGTAGACTGACTATATATATATAAATATACACACACACACATATTTATATATATTTAAATTTCTTTATTTTTATTGCTTTATATTTTTTGTGTTTTCTTTTGCAACATGGTTGATATCTTCCATGTTGGGTCCCTGCTGCAATTCACGTAGATGTATATTTATGAATAATAACACCTTTTAACACATTTTATGACCAAATCTCTATTTCCATTAAAATAGCCAAACATAAATAATTTTAAGAGAAAATAATGTTTAGAACAATTCAAAACAAGTAGTGCCATATGTGAATATCACTGGAAACAAATGCAGTGAGGTGATCTTTGGACTTAAGAAAAGTCAACCAGGATTGGCAACCTCTTTTGCATCACTTTACAGTGCTAGCTGTGCCATCCCCATGCCCTCAATATATGTGGCCATGAGTAAGTCATAACAGTCTTTGTTTAACACTACTGCTCACAAATAGACTCCTTCCACTAGCACCTTACAACATTCTTTGCAGGTTCTTGTTATCTGTATCAAACAATTCAGACACTTGTAGCTCTCTCCCTCCTTTCTGAAGCATTTCAGTACAGATTTTATAGTCTTCCTCTCTTCCCTAAGACTTTAATTAGTAGTTGTAAACTTCAATATATTGGATGATGCCCTCTATGCATTTTGGATTTTCATTTTTTTCACTTCTTCAGTTCTCATGATCTCTATCTTAACTTTATCTTAGCCATCCATAACGTTAGTCATATTTTAGATCTCATAATCATCCCTAACTTTGTTACCTCTGTGTTCTTAAATATGGAATTCTTCATCTCTGATCACTATATCTCACCTTTCTGCTGTTCTCTATAACTCACTCTTCCTTAGTCTATGCAGCATTATCACCATGATCTCCTGCACCTCCTTTTTTCTCTGATCTATTATTAAACCCTAGTTGGTATTTCTTCTTTCAGTCCTGGCCCTACTGACACTGCCCTGTACCCTTGATGCCCCTTTTGCCACTTCTGTTAGTAGTACTGACACTTTGTCAAACCACTAGCATGAGTCATCTCCAACCACTGGTTTTCACTGCTTCTCATATGCTATTGAGTGCTACTAGTAGAAGTCAAACAATGATACTGATGTCATTTCATCTTCATTGGACTCTCACTCTTGTTTTTGCAAAACAGTGTGCAGATCTTGAAGTGTTGTATAAATGTGATTGGTTCTTGATATGTTTTCTATCTACTTGAATTTATTTGCTATTTATTATGTGTGATGGTCTTTGTGTAACTGACATATATGGGAAAGAAGCTGAGCCTTGAGATACAGCTTGCAGCACTCCATCATAGTTTAAGGAAATAATCAACATAGAGAATGTACTATTATTTAGGGGAATTTGTAAAGTCTTCTTATAGAAGTGAGATTTTAATTGAGATCTGAAGGAAGCCAAGAGGCAGAGATGAAGAGGGAGGGAATTTTAGGCATGGGGAGACAACCAGTGAAAATGTCTGGAGTTGAAAGATGAAGTAACTTATTCATTGAACAACATGGAGGCCAGGGTCATTGGATCAGAGAATATCTGTGTGAGAGAGGGAGAACAAGTCATGTAGGGCTTTGAATACCCAACAGAGGATTTTTACATTTGATCATAGAGGTAATAGGCAGACATCAAAGTTTATTGGGGGAGGGGTGTGAGCATGGTCAGACCTGTGCTTTCAGAAGATCACTTCAACAGTTGAGTGGAAGATGGAATGCAGTGGACAGACCTGTGCCAGTCAGACAAAGACAGGCTATTGCAATATCCAAGCAAGAGGTGATGATGCACTAGAGTAACAGCTGTGTCAGAGGAAAGAGAGATAGCATATGCTAGAGTCCTAGTGATGTAACAAAGGTTGAACTCATCAGACCTTGATGACAGATCCAACATAATGGGCAAGAGTGTGGATTAGAGAATAACACTTAGGTTGTGAACCTGGGTGAGTAGGAAGATAGTGGTTCTCTGGATAACAATAGGAAATTTGGGAAAAGGGCTGGGTCTGAGAATTCAATAATGAATTCAGTATTGGACATAATGAATTTGAAATGTCTATGAGCCCCCTACTTGGAAGTGTGAATAGGATGTTGGAGATATAAGTTTGAAGGTCAAGATTAGATAGGTTAGGGCTACATTAAACAATCATCAGCACAGATACGATCATCGAAGTCATTCAGAAATGATGAGCTCACCAACTGAAATGATACAGGAGAAGAGGATCCAGGATAGAACCCTGTGGGACACTCATGGTTCCTGAGCATGATCTGAATGAAGATATAGCAAAGGAGACTGAGGAGTCAGATAAATAGTAAGAGAACCAGGAGGTGGAAGTGTCATGAAAACTTTGAAAGAAGAAAATATCAAGGAGAGTGATCAAGGAGAGCGTTAAAGGCTACAGATACATCAAAAAATATGAGGCTGATAGAAGGCTATTCAATTTGACAATTAAGAGATTATCAGTAAATTTGGAGAGAGCAGTTTTGGTTGAATGATTAGATCAGACATCAAACTGCAGGGAGTTAATAAGAGAGTGAAAAAAATTAAAAATGTTAAAAAAAAAAGGGGGGGGGAGGACAGCGAGGTGGTACAGTGAGTAAAATACTGGCCCTAGAGTCAGAAGAACCTGAATTTAAATCTAGCCTCACTAGCTGTGTGACCCTGGGCAAGTCACTTAATCCTGACTGCTTTGCAAAATATATATGTGTGTGTATGAATATGTATATGTATGTATGTGTGTATACATATGTATGCATGCATGTATACACACACGCACACATATGTACACATTGTTTATATGTGTATGTATGAGAGGAAGTAGAGTCACTTGTAGATTCCGAGTCCAATATTCTTTCGAATAGACTATGTTGCCTCTCCCCAAAGCCCACAATGACTTAATAGGTGTTGCTGTAATAGACACACTCAGTAGAATAATTTGGTAAATCGATGAAAGGTACATAGTTTGTCAAATGATAAGTGTAAGTACTTGGGAGAAAGTGAATAAGTGTTTAGGTGAAAATGAGTAGGTGGATAGAACAATTTTATTATCAGCAAATGCTGATGATGGTGACATATGACATTTATATGGCACTTTAAGGTTCACTAAGTACTTTAGAGACATTGTTCCATTTAAGTTTTACAGTATCAACCCTTTGAAGTAACTAGAACAAGTATCAGTATCCAAATTTTAGAGTTGAGGAAATGGAGGTTCAGAGAGGTCCGGTTACTCATCCTGACAGCTTGTAAATGTCAGAAGTGGTATTCACAACTCAGTTTTCCTGACCCCAGACTCTAGCTTCTATTATACCATGCTACCTGATAGCAAAAAAATAAACTTTTATTGAACACCTCCTATTTGCCTGGTTATATAACAGAAGGCAAATTCCTTGAGAGTAAAGGGCCCTTGTTTCTGTTTGTGTGCTGCCTTCTTTCCCCTGGCACAAATCCTTCCAGGGATCGTGTACTTAAAGAAATATTCATTGAATTGAATTGAATAGACCCTAAGAAAACAGGGGAATATTCTCAGAAGTCCCATTCCAGTTGAGACAGAACACAAGTAAGAACATAAGGGTGCTATCTTCCAAGTGCCAAATGCATAGGACAAGCAATAATTGCTCCAGGAGTTTAGATAGGAGTTGGGTCAGCAAAGTGAGCAAAAGCTAGCCCAAAGATCCAAAACCAATGAAATCACATATCTGGTTAAAAAAAAAAAAAAAAGCACTCAGGATTATTACAGAGTCAATACAACTGGTTGGTGGACAAGTAACTACAAACATAGCATTACAGACTTCTTGTGTATGTGTATATTTGTTTAGGTGTATATGTGTATAACTTACATTTAAATAAGTGTCTTGAATTTAAAACTTCTGGTTTTGAATTGAGGATAATGAACAGGAGGTCTCATATTATCCGTTATGTCAAACTAATTGCTTTACATCATTTCTGCCCTGGCACGAACTATGCTACTAAACATGAAAATAAACTTGATAACATTAACAACATTAGATGGATGTCAGTACTAAAAAAAATGTTCTCATCTAACCCTTTGAACGTCTTAGTTTTTGAGGAAAACATTTATTGATTACTCAGCAACTTTTGTGTGAAATTCAATTTATTCACTGACTTTTCCTCTTTCTCCTCTAAATAATATTTTCAGTAAACTATCTATCAGTTCCTTTCATTCTTTTCTCAGTTGCTCCTCTGCACCTTCTCTGATACATCTATAGCTCTTCTTTTAATCACACACCCCAACATATCTTCCTGCAGAAGTTTTATCTAACCACAAAATCAATGCCGAATGAAATTTATCTACCTACTTTTTAAAAATCATTTTGGAGAGAGATTTCACAATTTATCTTTAAAAACCCTATGTTTGGCAATTGGTAAGAGTAGCTAAGTGGTATGGTAGCTAGAATACCTGCCCTAGAGTCAAGAAGACTCATCTTCCTGAATTCTAATCTGGTCTCTATTAGCTGTGTGACCCTGGGGAAATCACTTAATCCCATTTGCCTTAGTTTCCTCACCTGTAAAATAAACTGGAGAAGGAAATGGCAAACCACTCAAGTATCTTTGCCAAGAAAAATCCAAATGTGGTCAGGAAAATTTGGGTATGAATGAAATGCCTGAACAGCAATCATCATGTAACGAGAATTCCTTTTTGAAGCACATCAAAGCTATTTATAATTATACAAAAAAAAAATTCTAAATCACTATTGATTAGTGCAAGGCAATGAAAACAGCTTTTAGGTACACTTCAAGCCTATCAAAAATGACAAATTCTGGAAGGGACGAGGGAAAATAGGTACACTGATGAGTTGTTAGTAGTGTTGTTAACTGCAGAACAATTTGGAACTATGTCAAAATGGTTATAAAATTGTGCATGCCCTTTGACCCAGCAATACCACTACTAGTTCTGTACCCCAAAGAATTCAAGGAAAAAGAACCTATGTGTACAAAACTATTTACAGCAACTCTTTTTGTAGTGACAAAGAATTTAAAATTGAAGGGTTGCCTATAAATTGGGGTATGACTGAACAATTTGTGGCATAAAATTATGATAGAGTACATGGTGCTTCAAGAAATGAAAAGCAAAATGTTTCCGTTTCCGTTTTTCTGAAATATGGGAAGACCTAATTGTATTGATGCAAAGTGAAATGAGCAGAACTAGGAGATCATTGTACATGGTACAATATTGTAATGACGGCCAACTGTGAAAGACTTAGTTACTCTTATCAACACAATGATCCAAGACAATTTCAAAGGACTCATGATGAAAAATGCCATCTACCTCCAGAGAGATAACTGATAAATTCTGAGTGTAGATTGAAGCATACTTTCAAAAACTTTATTTTTCTTTCATGTGTTTGTGTTTGTGTGTGTGTTTGTATGTGTGGTGTTTTCTTTTGCAAAATGGCAAATATGGAAATAAGGGCAGTCAGGTGGTACAGTATATAGAGTGCCAAGGCTGGATTCAGGAAAACTCCTTTTCCTGAGTTCAAATCTGGCCTCAAGACACTTACTCTCTGTATGACCCTGGGAAAGTCACAACCTCATTTGCTTCAGTTTCCTTGTAAAATGAGCTCAAGAAGGAAATAACAAGCCACTTAACTCTAGTATCTTTTCCAAGAAGACCTAAAAGTAGTTATAGTCAGATATAACTGAAAATTGACTAGACAACACAATATGGAAGTAAATTTTGCACGACTTCACATGAATAATTAATATCATAGTGTTTTCCCTCTCCATGAGCAGAGGAGTGGCAGGTGGGAGGAGAGAATTTCTAATTCAAAAATTCTAAAAATAATGTTACAATAAATAATTTCTTGAGAGAAAAAAGCACTGAGCACAGGGCCTGGCACATAGTAAGCCCTATACAAATCCTAAATCTTTTCTTTTCCTTCCCTTTTTGTTCCCCTTTATGACCTCTAGTATTCAAGCATTCATTAGTTCAACAAACATTTATTAAGCATCCTCAAGATACTGTGGGGAATATACAGATGGATAAGATTCTTGCCCTCAAGAAGTGGGTACTCTAGAAAAGAGGCTAAAAAAAGCTAATCAGCAGAATAGGACTCCTTCACATACTTGAAGACTTGAGCCTTTTCAGGCTTAATAAACCTTAATAACCCTGATTTTTTTTTTAACCCAAGTTTAGGACCTTATGTAGATCACTACGAAATTTCATCCTGTCACTTGGAGACAATCATTCCAATCCCTTTAGCTTTTCTTCATACATCTTACTGCCAATCATCATGATAGCTGTCCTATTTTGCTCAATGAAACTATTGGCTTGAAATAGCTAACACACCTCCAAAAAGTTCCTAATCTATTTCCAGGTAGTAATTTCAGACTCAAAGAATTTGGCTGAATAAGCTCCCGTAACATATTAGAAACTTCATGAAACATAATATGTGTACTGGGACAACAGGAGAATAACACTTTCTTAAAGCACAGTAGTGGGAGCAGATGAAGAAAATTGAGTACAGATATATTCCCACATTCTGTTCCAAGATCTAGCTGTCTTCTCTGCAAATGAGATAAAGGCACAGAATAACTTGGTCCATCACTCTATACCATGTGTGTTCTCGAATTATTTCAGAGATTAGAAATAGTAAAATTTAGAATTGCATGAGAAGTGGAACTGGATAATCCAACTTCCATGGGTTTCAAGCAACTGATGGAAGGTTATGCAGCTTTTTAGTAGCAGCTCAAGTCCTAGGACTTGTTACAGACTGGCAGTCTATCACAGTCTTAAGATAGTCTTCAGCCAGGAGGGATGAGTTTATTTCATCTCCATCTATTATTCTCAGGTCTAGGTTAAACACTCAAATCAAAATAGTACTGGCCTTAGGAAGAATGGATTTAATGAACACTGTTTAGGTTAGGTGGGAGCAGCATGACACAGCAGAAAGAGTACCGACTCTGGAGTGAGAGGACCTCGGTTCAAATTCTGCCTGTAAAGTGTCCAAAGTGGAAAAGTAATGTAAACTTCCTGAGTTTTGGTTTTCTCACCTGAAAAAAAGAGGGAGTGAATTAGATGATCTCCAAAATCCCTTGAAATTATAGTTCTATGATATTGATAGTCCTACAACTGTTAATTACTCTGTCCTTAAAGTCAAGTAATTGAGTTTTATATCCCATTTTGAAGTGGCTGAAAATTTAGCTCTGTGCCCTCATTGGCTGTGTTTCTCCCCACTAAGTTCCAGTCCAACAGACTTTCTACATGCTGACCACCTGCTCAATTAAACCTCCCTTTGTTGTTAACCCAATCCTCTCTGGATAAACACTTTCAATTGTGGATCATTTGGACTTTAGCCAAGGGTGCTAGGGTCCTTATGCAACTAATCATTTCATTCTACTCTCCTAAGAGATAATATAGCATCCTGGAAAGGGCACTGAATTTGAAGTCAGAAGACCTGTATTAGAGACTCTAGACTTGGTAGTTTCCCAGGTCTGATTCCTACTAGGGGTGTGTGTGTGTGTGTGTGTGTGTGTGTGTGTGTGTGTGTGTGTGTGTGTGTGTGTATGCGTGGCGTGTGTGTGTGTGTGTGTGTGTGTGCATGCGTGGCGTGTGTGTGTGTGTGTAAAAATAATTTAAGCATCCTGAATCTCAGTTTCATCATCTGTAAAATGGGCATAATTATACTTGCCCTGTAGACCTCAAATGGTTATAAGAAAAGTACTTTGAAAAACAATACAGTATTACATAAATGTGAGTTATCTTCTGATTTGGTGTCTACTTCCTCAGTGTCTCTCTCTTGAATAACAAGTCCTCTGCCTATATAACTATACTGTGTTCCTTCAGGGTATCTCTCAATTTTTCTAACTCTGTTTATTCTTTTCAGGATTGCATTTGCCAAACTCTATATATAACAAAATTATGTAACCTGAATAATACTTGAAAATCATAGGACATTTTCTTTTTGAAGGGATTTATTGTAACTTCCTTGTAAAAGGAAAAATTATGTTCTGATTTCCTTTGCAAACATAGATTTTACTATATTGGGCTTACTTAATATGAGATATTAATGTATAATTAAATAGATTTATTGCATCTCTAAGTGGCAGGGAATAGAGAAGTTTTTGTAGGACATAATATTTCTGCTTTTAGATTCAGAAACATATCAACCTCTCCAAAAACCAACTATAATTTTTAAAAGAGAAGATTAATAATAAGAACAAAGAGATTGGTTTTAAAAAATATACAAAAGCATACGAAGACCTAAGATAAAAACTTTATAGAACTTCAATGAGTGGAAAAGGCATTTTTGTCAATACGTATTCCTTACTTTATGTAGAAAGTTAAATAAAGATTTCTACTGGTAAAATCATTGGTATATGGAGGGCCTTTGAAACTAAAATTCAATTTGGGTAAAATACAACTGATAATTTTTAAACATATCAAATTGCAAGGAGTAGGAGAAACTGACAAACATTAAAACAACCTTGTTTTCTTCATAATCCTATACACAAAATTTTGACTAGATTCCAAAGTAACAGAGCACTTACATGATGGTCTTTTCAATGGGATAAAAAAAAAAATCCACATAGAATATGAGGTCATCAAGTATAGCTTTCCTTAATCACATTAAGATTTCTGCCTGATCTATATGAAGCTCAGGAATAGCACAAGGTAATTTTTTACAGAATTTAATTTGTTGTTATTCCTTTTATGAGATAGAGACAGAGAGACAGACAGAGACAGAGAGATAGAGAGAGAGACTGAGATTGATTCTGGGATAAGCACTGAGTTGAAAGTCAACGGACTTGAGTTCTATCTGGTACCAACTTGTTAAATGATTATTGGCAAACCATTTCACTTCCCTGGATCTCAGTTTCCTCTTTTGTAAAATGTTAAGATATAACTAGATGATATCTTAGATTTTTTTCTATTCCTAACATTCTTTTTTTAATAAAAAAAGCATTTGTTGATTAAATGACTAACCCCAGGGAAGCAAGTAATAGAGAAGTTGGTAAAGGACATCCAGTTCCCAAAAAGCACTTATCAATGCCTTTTCTCATCTATACTCACTATAAGTAATATTTTTCATCAATACTTCAAAGATCTATGATTTCATGAGTGTGGACAGGAACTCCGTCTGCTGATGTGAACTACAAATACCTCCATGCCATAACAGTCATCATGAACTGCCGGGACTGAAAGAATTCACAACTTGGTGGTCACTCTTTTTGGCAGCAAGACTGTGTTTATCTTGAGTAACAAACATGGGTGATAACTTATTACATACTCTAATCCTTTCCAGTTTGTGTTTAAGAGCCAGTATAACAGTGGATTGAGAATCAGCCTCTGGTAATAGAGGTTGGGTTCAAGTCCCATGTTTTACAAATAATGACTATGTGACCTTGGCTGAGCTCCTTCACCTCTCAATGCCCTAGGCTAACACAAAAAATTGCAGAACAGGTGCTAGAAGGAGTTTCCTTGCTAGGAGTTTCATATAACAATAAAATCCATCTAATAAGGCTTGTGATACATAAGTCTACAGCTTGAGTTCCTCTGGCATTATCTTCTTTAAAATGAATTTTATATGTTTTGTTGATGTCATTTTCCTTTTTCATACATTATTCTCACACCTCATTAACTCAAAACATCTCATTCCACAAACCAAAACTGCCTTGTAAAAAAAATAAGTGTAGTCAAGGAAAACAAAATAACACATTGGCGATCTGAAAATATATGCTATGATCTTCTCTCCATGATACCATGATACCATGACTTTAATCGAACTGTACTTACAGTACTATTGAAGCCAGCCCAAATCTGTTCTATGGAATAGGGACAAACTGAGTCCTTTTCTCACTTAGTCTATGACTATTTTGTTCCAATGACCAGGACTTTGCAAAAGTCCTATTTATCCCCAGTCATACTCCATTCATTAATAATCTCCTTCTGATTCCAAAACAAAAGAAATATTTTCACAGACTGGATGACAACCACATTGAGGCAAATCCAAACTGAATTCATCTAAGCTAGACTGTAGTCTAAACTTATCCTTGCTGAAAACATCAGCAACAGTTGTTTTGCACATGGTTAAAGAACTCAAATAAAGTCCATATAAAAAACTTTGGCAAGCTGAAAGCCCAACCTCATGGGCAAGTAGCTGGGATATTATGAACTTGAAGTGACTTGTTCTCTGGAGTCTAAAAACTTTGGCAAAATGTCCTACTCCTGATCATGCAAAAGCAAGCGATAAGCACGTACCAATAAAGCACTGTAAAAATCCTCTATACTTTAAAATAATTATTACAATCTATAAAGAATTTGCCTATAATCATTTTAAGAATATTCATCTATTATATTTGTACTAATATGGACAATATGCCTATTAGCAGAAATCAGGAGTTTATGCACCATTTTTTCCCTAAGAAGGACTAGCATAGAAGGGAGAAATACCAGTTGAAGGTCATAAGGAAGTAAAATATATATTTTTTTAAAAATAGAAATATATAATTTCAAATCCACTTACATTTAAATTTTTATATTACAGAACATAAAATATAATCCAACAAATCTAATGGATAATGATAATCAATCAATAAGCATTTATTAACTTCTTAATAGATGTCAAGCCATTATGGTAGGTGCTTGAGATATAAAGGGGTTGGTTGGTTGATTAGTTGTTGTCCTTTGTTTTCGAAGAGGAGCAAAATGACATTACCATGATAAAGTGAAGTTTCAGTGTATCTGACTGTGGCTGATCAGATTAATTTTATAAAGGGGTAAAGTGCTAAGGAATAAGCATTTATTAAGTACTTACTATATGTCAGGCACTGTGCAAAGTACTTTGCAAATATTATTTCATTTGATATTCATAACAACTCTGGAAGGTAGATGCTATCATGACTTCAATCTTACAGCTGAGAAAACTGAGATAGGATCATCAGATTGTGAGTTTCTTGAGATCAGGGTCTGGTTTTTGTTCTGTTTTGTTTTGTTTCCTTTTTTTGTATCCCCAGAGCTTAGCAGAATGCCTGGCATGTAGTAGATGTTTTTGATTGTTGTTCAGTCACTCTCAGTCATGTCCAACTCATCAATCTCTCTATCATCTCTCTCCTCAATAAGACACTCATCTCCTCTACTAAATTACCACTATGATGTCTCACTGGGGCATAGAGATGACCATCTCCAGCCTTCAATAAACAAGTACACTTGCAGAAGAAAAGTCTTATTAGGTCCTATCAAGCTGCAAGGGCTCTGAGCACAGGTCTAATTACAAACTATGCATCTAAAGACCAATTTAAATTTGCAATATTTCATCAGAGTGGGCAACAAACAGGGTAATAATTTTTTTCAGACACACTGAATACTGAAAAAAACCTCGTGAGTCTAGACAGGTTCTGAGCTGTATCAGTACAGCAAGTCACCTTATCAAAAAAATAAAAATAAAATAAAATGTACTTGAATTAGATATATAATCAGTAACTTATATTTTTATAGAACAATTTAAAGTTTTCAGAGAACTTTAAATATATTATCTCCACAGCCCTATGACATGATTATAAGTATTATTATTTCCCAGTTTCTGAATATGGAAGTGAAGTTAATAAAGGTTAAGCGACTTGCCTAAGACTGAATAGCTGGTGGATATCAAAGGCAGAAACTGAATGGGAATTGTCCTGACTGCAGTTCTGGCATGTTAATCACTGCCCTCTCACATATATAAATGCAAGCGTAATAAACGTATTTTGTATAGGCATACACATGGCTATGCCAAACATTTATGTGTACACATAAGCAGAACATGGATATTGTATATGTGTACATACCCACATACAATTATAGGTGATCCACACATGTTTGTTACATGATCCTAACATGTATACACGCATGTTCATGCATATGTGCATGCATAGGCTCATTTGTACATGCATGCGATACACATACACACATAGGCACAGCAATATGTATGTAAGTCATGTATATGTGTAATTTGTCCTTCATTTCATAGAGGGCCAATCACATCACAGTCTGATATCTTGACTCATGCATGAATTGGATTTTGAGGGAGGCAGAGTTGCACAAAGTCATGGGCCTCACTCTCTTTCACAGAGTCATCAAATTCTAGGGGCAAGACAAAAGTCAAGACAACTAGTGATGGTCCGGGATGCAGCAGATGACCTTGGCATCTTTGATATCCGACCAGTCTCCAAGTGCTCCACAGTGCCTGCTTCTGCCACCTTTGAGGCTGTTGGAACAAATTATTCTCATTTGCCCATTCCCCTGGAGGAAGTCTTCATATGTTTATGGTACACATCCCTTTAACTCACAGAAGGTTACCTTTATATACATATATAGGAAGAATATGTGTATGTATATGTAGATATATACTTATGGAAGTATCCATATACATATATACATACACATATTTATTGAGTGTGTGTGTGTGGATGGATGTGCGTGCAGGCAACATACATACAAACATACCATAATAGATACAAGATGTAAATGTGTAGGCAAAAAGACACTTTCAAATATTGGCTTGTTCTACATTCTAGATCTTAATTCTCAGTCTTCTTGACTCCAATTTGAGCACGTGAGCACTCTCTGCTACTTTATGTTCCATATGTCACATATGTCTATATGAAAACTATTTTATGTAGCAGTGATAACTGGAAGGGACGTTAGATGTCCTCTAGTATAATCCCTCAGAGTTCAGAGACTTCAGTGATTTGCCCAAAGGCAAACGGATGCTAAGTGGCAGAGGCAGGATGTGAATCTAGCTCCTTTCATTTCAGTTCCAAAGCTCTTCCTCTTCCATCAAAAGTTTGTTCCATTTTGTATTGGTCTTTACTATTTACCCTCATGAATGTTCTCAGCAGATAACTGGAAATACAATAATACTTTCAGCATATGTTGCATTTTTTTGTAGGTAGAGCACAAAATAATATGGAAAGGAATCTGGGATATATGACATCTGGAGAATAGATAAAGACGTCACAGGTGGATAGGAGGAACTTCAGGAACTAATGGGATGAAAAAAAGACAAAAGTGATGATAATCCTAGAACAGACAGGCTTAGACACAAGGGTGAGGAATCTGTGGCCTTCTAGGTTCTTGGGTGTGATCTTCTGCCTGAGTCCAAGTTTTGCAGAAAAAATTCTTTTATTAAGGAGATTTGTTCTGTGAAGGTCGGATTCAAACAGCCTCACTTGAGGACCTAGAGGGCCACATGTGGCCTTAAGGCCATAGGCTCCCCTCCCCTGGAGAGAGAGAGAGAGAGAGAGAGAGAGAGAGAGAGAGAGAGAGAGAGAGAGAGAGAGAGGAGAGGGAGAGGGAGAGGGAGAGGGAGAGGGAGAGGGAGAGGGAGAGGGAGAGGGAGAGGGAGAGGGAGAGGGAGAGGGAGAGGGAGAGGGAGAGGGAGAGGGAGAGGGAGAGGGAGAGTTTGAAAGGACATTAGAGGTCATCTAATCCCTTCTTTTTACAGAAGAGGAAATGAAGAAATAAAGTGACTTACTCAAGGTCAGAGAGATACTAAATATAAGAGGCTACATTTGAACCCTGGTTCCCAGACTCAAAAGCCAGTATTTCTTTCCATTATACCATACCAACTCTACTTGTTGTGGTTGAAAAAATCAGAAAGGGGAGGAATGGAGAGGGAATAACTTTGGAAGTTGCTATTATACTCATTTCTGTTTTGCCAAATAAAAGCAAAAAAGACAAAGGGATTTGTCTAAAGCTAAAAACTGAATGTTACAGAAAAGATGATAGCTAGAAAGAGTTGCTAGGTGGAGATGATCAAGATAGATGATAGAGACAGAGATGATAAATAGCAAGATAATGACAAATACAACAATAGCTTGATGATAACTAGAGATAATACAGATGACAGATATAGACAGATGAGAGGTGATAGATAGATAATGATAATGTAGACAGATGGATTTAAAAAAAAAACAGTTCAGTTTACATAAGACCAACCCTGCGTTGACTGATCTCAGATATTATGACATAGAATTCTGGCCCACTGTACTGTTTCATGACTTCCAGAGATTACAGTCATGATGGGAAAGGGTAGGGGGGGCTCAGCTCTCACTATTATTGGTGGCATGTTTGTGTGATTATCATCATTCCAGGTGCAGACATAGAACTCCAAAAGTGTTGTTTACAGTACTTAAACCCACAAGGTTTTAAAGATTGTTATAAAATTACTCATAAATGACAGCTCATATATTGACAATAACTTGTATTATTTTGGGGATCACAGATGCAATGCTTATAACCCTGTGGGTTTCCTTAGGTTTTAATTGTGAAATTTTAGTCATTGGACTTCTAATGATTCATTAAATTATACTGTGATCTAACATATCGAGAATGCAGGCAAAGAAATGGGAAGGAAATGGAAATAATTTATAATTGGTCAACTGACTTCTCAAAGTCAAATTAACTTGGATTTACTTTTGTTTTCCTTAATTCTGAAGCTGGAACTAATATAAAGAAGTCACAGGACTAGGAATCAGAAGCCCTGGGTTCTCCTCCTAATTCAGGCCCCAATTAGCAGTGTGAATTTAGACAAACCACTTAACCTCTCTTGATTGTACTTCCTCAGCCAAATCACTTCACCCCTTCCCATCCTCTAGCCCCTGCCTCCCCTATCCTCCATGGTCATTCTTATCTGTAACAAAGAGTAAGATTCAATGACCTCTCAAGTCCCTCCATCTCAAAATCCAATGAAACCCATATAAGTAGTGCCACATCTGCCAGCGAGTGGCTGCACTTTCAAGGTCACCTGCTTCCTGGAAGTCTCTAGCCATTCAGTTAGTCAAACCTCCTCTCAATATGACAATCCCTAACCCAGCAACAGACTTGGTGGTTCAGAATTGCCTGCAGTGACAGAGGTAGTTTAGTAGTTCCTTGAAATGTAGGAACTTAGTTCACTATGATATCTGGAAGACCCTTGTGCTTTGGTGCAGCAGTTTCAGAAGGATATTTGCTTGTCAAAATTGAGCTCAGGAGAGCACCTCATCTTTCTGACCTAAGGCAGTCCCAGAAGCCTTTACCTAGTTCACTTTGGACCATGAATAAATAAGCTATGCTGTAGTGAAAAGAACAATGCATTTAGTCATTAGAGTTGGGAATGAATCTGGCTTTTCTAATCACTCCCTCTGTGTCCATAGGCAAAGCATTTTACTAGGCAAGCTACAGTTTCTCAGATAGTAGATGCTCCAAAATGCTGAAGTACAGAGGTATCAAACATGCTGCCCACTTTGGAGCTGCTGCTGAACCAAGTTAAGATGTAATTGGCAAATATTTAACGAAACAAAAATAAAATACAACATAGGTAATGTTATTATGTGGTTTTCAAAGTCAACATTCTGTTTCTATTTGAGTTTGATACCTCTGGAGTAGAATAGAGGGTAGAAGGTTTTTCTTTTCTCTGACAGGATATCAGGGTCTACATTCCCCTATTCCCTTCTACTCTCCAAGTCTGAATTTAGCTGTTCCATTGACTCACTGGTTTGCCAATAGACCTGGCTGAAGTTCTATAAACTGGAAGTCCAAAAGGCTGGATGAAGAAGATGTTCCAGAAAAGCCCAGAGAAGACTCCCATGTCCATTAAGCCACTGGAATCAATATAAGTACTAATTCCAAGCCTCCCACCCCAACCACCCACTCAAGTATTCCATTATTAATCCTTCTATCTGAGGAGGACTAGAGGCCTCAGCCCCTTCTTTCCTCCTACATTCTATAAATATTCTCACTTCACGGAAATCTTGAACAAAGCTCTAATCTGTCCTCCTGACTCTTCCAGGTAGCTAGATTCTCTGAAACTCATATACCATTAGCATTGATTCTCCTTATGCCAAGAAAATGAATACTAGCATGTCGCTGACCAGCAACAGGCTTCAAGATGAAATACTGTACGTAAACCCAGAGAAGTTTTGGAATCATGACGGAACCTCTGACTGGTATGTCCACTGATCATTCCTCACATCCTTTCTCTAAGAAATAATTTCTGAAAATCAGATACCCTCAGAATGTCCAAGCATAATCAACGTCATCTTTGCTAGTTCCTCGACTCCCATGAGATGGGAAGAGCAGAGCCTGGCATGAAGCCCACAAGACTACAGGGCTATCTTTACATATTGATAACCATGATTGTTAAAAAAAAATAACTGCCACTTATTTAAGTTCTCTTTTGGAACCTAGATTCACAAAGACTTATTCTATACAGTTAGGAAGTTAGGAAGAAACACGTGCAAGCCTTTGACTTAGAGAAAGATTTTTGGTCTCAGGAGTCTTCTTGACAATCCAGAAACAATGCATATTCCTCTGGTGGTAGAGTTATTTATAAAGTAAACAAAAAATGTCCACCAACATGAAAGGGAGATATTAAGGGGATGATCTATATATCAGTATGATTATCCAAAAAATAATTTTGACTTAATTCTTCCTCTACTAATTTGCCTAAAATGCAGTTCGGGAAAGTTAAGCAAATTGTTTTCCACTGGCCAATTACTGATTTTAGCCCCTCCTGCTGATACTTAGAATTAATAGAATTCTTTTAAAGAAGACTCTTCAAAGGAGGAGTACAAAACATTTTTGGCTTTATCTCCATGGAAAGGATTTTAGGTACTGGTCACTAGGGGAAGAAAGCTTTTTTAGCTAGTTACATTAAGTTTTTTTTGTTTGTTTGTTTTGGTTAACATCCTGTCTAATCTTGAGAAGAAATTTCTCAAAACATGAATAAAATTATTCCTAAGTCAGATTTCTAGAAATATAATAACAATAGAAGTATGTAATCATAAGAAGAAGAACAAGCTAGGATTCATATGGCACTTCAAGGTTTGTGAAGCACTCTGTGTGCTATTGAATGCAATCTTCATGACAGTACTGAGAGTTAGGGGCTATTATTGTAACCATTTTACATATGAGGGAACTAAGGTGGAGAGGAGGCTTGACCAGGGTCATACGGCTGTCAGTGTCTTAGATAGGATTTGAAATCAGCTTTTTCTGCCTCTAATTTCATCACTCTTATCCATTGTGTTACCTACCGGACTCTAATATAATAATCTAATGGATTTTCAATTGTCACTATAAATAATTTTTTAGAATGTAGCATCTTAGGAAACATGATTCACGATTGAAAGTGTTTATAGTGTGGTAAGCAGATGCTTTGAATTATTTTTCAATTTTCTGGTCACAAAGCAGAGCTGGCTTAGGCACTCCCATTACTTCAGGAGATATGGTACCTTGGAAAAGTCTTTAATATCTTTCTGTCTCTGTCTCTCTCTGTCTGTCTGTCTCTCTCTCTCTCTGCGTCTCTCTGCGTCTCTCTGTGTCTCTCTCTGTCTCTGTCTCTCTCCATCTCTCTCTGTCTCTCTCTCTGTCTCTGTCTCTCTCTGTCTCTCTGTCTCTCTCTCTGTCTCTCTCTCTGTCTCTCTCTCTGTCTCTCCCTCTCCCTCTCCCTCTCCCTCTCCCTCTCCCTCTCCCTCTCCCTCTCCCTCTCCCTCTCCCTCTCCCTCTCCCTCTCTCTCTCTCTCTCTCTCTCTCTCTCTCTCTCTCTCTCTCTCTCTCTCTCAGCTTCCATTTCCTCATCTGTAAAATGAGGGTGTTGGATAAGATGGTCACTAAGATCCCTTGCAACTCTAAGCCTGTCATCCTTCTGATATGATGCAATGAGCTCTATGATCCTGCTTACCATTGGTGAGGCTTTTCCACCAGAGGAATATTTTTGACTTCTAGTGTCCTGGATCTAATTTCTTGCTTTGAGATGATATTTGCAAAGTACTTATCATAATGCCTGGCACATAGTAGGCACTATACATATTTATTCCCTTTCTCCTTACACATTGCACTGGGAATTGTAGGCAAATCATAGGCCACAGGAAGCCAATAGGATGGAGTCTTGCTACTGTTAAAGATGTGTTAATAAATGCTCCACATGTAAGAAATGCAAGCCCATAAACTGTCACTTTGTTCAAATACACCTACTATTTTATTATCTGACAGTAACGGGAAAATACTATCTTATTTCAAAGGAATTCATTTGATAACTTCTATGTGGCGCTCAGAGGCAGAATTGTAGGGTAACCATAATTATCTGTGCTCCCAATCTCCCTATCCTGACCTTCTATAACAAGAAACTGGTATACTTTCAGTCCATTTCTATTATCCCTTCCAAACTCTAACCTGACTTCCCCTTCAAAATCAATTCCCACATCCTTCATGCTTCGGTTGAAATGACTGATGATGATGTTTTAAGTGTTGGGATAAGGGTATACATTTAAACAAGGATCAAAGATAAATTTCAAATACCTATCACTGAAGAGGAGGATTTCTTTGGCATTGTGATCTTCATAGGGTCCCTCAAATCACTGGGTATAAAAATTTCTTATTTCTTCTATGCATGAGTTTTTCTTTTGCCATCATTTGGGAAATTCCCTTTAAACAGTAGTATTTCTAAAACAATGACCTATGATTTAAAATTGGTAGCATTAAAATATTTTTGATCAGGTTGTTTGTTCTTTAGGAAGATTATAAATTACAGATAAAAGCTGCAATTAGTCTTAATCCATTTGTAAGCAAAATGAAACTCGAATGGGATCAGATTAATTCATAGGTTGAATTGTAGATATAAATATAGAGGTCTTATTTAAAGAAATTTACTGTGTAGTATATTAAAGTGATGGAGCATTGCCAAGAAAATAATCACAGGTTATCAGGAAGATGATATTCAGGAAGGAAGAAAAAAGATGTTAATGTGTAAATTAATCCACTTGTGGGGGAGGGGAGAAAAGGGGACAAAATACAAAGGATTCTCATGAAAGCAGGAAACAAAATAGATTGGGAGAGACTAATAGTCCATCTGGAAGCATAGCTAGTGTGTATTTTTATGTTGCAATAATAAAACCAATGTTAGCTTGGTAAGCTAATGGTAGGGTGAAGGACCCATTCCAACTGCTATATCACACCTCTTTCTCCTTTCATCCTTACTTCCCCTTTCCTCCCTGACTTGGATTCCATTATTTGGAGCTTACCTGAAAAAGTATATAACCAATCATCTGTTTCTGACACGGAACAGAATATTACCTGATTAATCACAAACCTTAATGTGTCAAGGGCAGTTGGGTGGTCTTGGCAGAAGTCTGGCATTTTATTGTAAAGAGACTCCCCCCCCATTAGGAACTTCAAGGTACCCTAAAAATATCAGAGAACCAAAAAACTCCAAAATATTTCAAAGTTGGATGGGAACTCTGCAACCATCTTATCCAAACCATACCCCCAAAAGGAACCATCACCATACATAGAAAGAAGGTGGCCATTTACCCTTGGCAGAAGATCACCACTATATCCTAAAGGCAATGTAATCCACTTTTGAATAGTTCTAAATGTTAGGAAGTTTTTTCCCCCTTACAACAAGCCCATGTGACTGACCAAATTAATATGATCCACCTTAGGCACAAGCATAAATACTTCTTTTAATGTTTATAGGGGCTTTACCATTAACTAAGTACAACCCAGGTTAAGAGACTTTAGGCAAGTCATTTAACCATTCTGGGTTTCATTTCCCTCATCTTCAAAATAATACATGTGGACCAGATGATTTCTATGATTCTTTCTAGCTCTAAAAACATTTGATGAAAGTAGCTAAGATCGGAAGCAAAGCAGAAAATTGAGGAAAAATTACAGACACATCCTCAGAGAAAGTCTAATATCTCAAATATATAAAGAACTTAGCCAATCTATAAGAATAGAAGTCTCTCCATAATCTATCTATAGATAAATAGATAGGAGTCTATCTGTAAGAACACACCAATGGATAGATGGTCAAAGAATATGAACAGACAGTTTTCTGATGAAGAAATCAAAACAGTTTATAGTCAAATGAAAGAATATGATTTTCTGTAATTGCGTAAGGTCAACAGGCTACTGAGACTTAAAATGATTTTCTTCATTTTAAGGCAAAACTAGTGTGGGACAAAGTAGAAGATGGTATATCACATTATATGGCATTTATAAAGGAAGCATTGTAATTATCTAGATAAGCTCCTTTATTGCCACTTAACACTTTAAAATCCATGTAGGGTTATTTATGGCATATACCACATATTTATCACAATATATTGATATTTCCAGAGCACAGTTTTTGCTTTTCAAAGCAATTTGTCTCCTCAAAGGCTATTTACATTTTTGAAACTGCCCTAACATTTCTGTTTAAATATGGAAATTGTCAACCTCTCCAGCCATTGCTTAGAGAATTCACGAACAGATACTAATTCAAGAGAGACAGCATGGAATAGGGGACAGAGACCCAGTCTTGGAATAAGGAAGACAGGTTCCAATTTTGCCTCTGGTGCAGATTAGTGACTGTGTGTGAGAAACAGAACCTCCTAGCGCCCTGGCGACTCTAAGATGAAAAGTTGTAAATCAGTTTCTGATTTGCATGAATGGAAGTTTTCACATTAGGGAATGTCCTACAGTGGATAAAATCATACACATATAAATTTGTCTAGACCAAAATTAATTTAAAAACAAAACAAAAAGATTTCACACTTGCCTTGGTGTCCTAAAAACACTGTATAAGGCCAGACCTATAAGCATGGATTTTTGCCCTCAGGACAAAGTCTGTTAGGGTCTGGATCAGGGGCAGCTGTAGAGGGCAATTTGGTTTTAGGT
Organism: Notamacropus eugenii; assembly: GCF_028372415.1. Taxonomy (NCBI): domain Eukaryota; kingdom Metazoa; phylum Chordata; class Mammalia; order Diprotodontia; family Macropodidae; genus Notamacropus; species Notamacropus eugenii. The sequence continues at coordinate 93,047,904 of NC_092878.1, forward strand.
GCAATGATCAGGAGAGAGGATGGTTCATCCCCTACTGTGGAGGATGCAAAGGAAATCGGGATATAAGAATAGTTCCAAGGTGATAGAACTCTGGGTGGAGGGGAGAATGTAGAAGTTAAGACTATGAAGTATATAAGATTGAGGAAGTACTATCCGCTGAGGAAGAAACATTCTGACCACATGTAAGCACTCTGGTGGAAAGTATCCAATAAATTCTCCCTCTCTCGTTAAATATGCTTACTATTCAAAATTCAATTAATCTACAAGCATTTATAAATTATTATTTTCCAGGCAATGGGTTAAGTGATATGGATGCAAAGAAAAAGCAAAAAGCAGTCCCTTTTGGGCTTCCTAATGAAAAGACAACATACATACTAGATTAATACAGAGGAGATACAAGGCAGCCTTAGAGCTATATCTGTACTGATGGAACAGATCAATGTAAATTTAGTTAAAATTCAAGTATAATCAAATTAGTGGATAATGATCCAAAAGACAAAGAGATATAAAATGTATAGTTCATAATTTGCCATGATAATTGCACGTGAAAATTCAGCCTGTAGTAATCTACCTGGAAAAATGATGATCCTATCTAAAAATTTTCAGTAGAGTTTAGTTTTTTTAATGTTTTAAACTATGAGAGTAAATACTAATGCAATGAAATTTTATATTACAACAAAAAAAAAAAGAAACAAATCAAACAAGCAAATATGTTAGTGGCTTGTCATCACTGGGACTTTTCCTTTTGGGGGGAGGGGAGAATAAGTAAATCATTACCTCTAGGAATTTTAAATGAATCTTTGCCAATACTATTTCCCAATTTCTATTTTCTGGTTAGTAATATCTGATTACAGTGTAGCATTACTCTAAAATACAATGTTCTCAGAGGAGTAGGTATGCATACATGTAGGGATGATTATGGGAAACATAAGAGAAATAATTATGACAATACTCATGCTGGGCATCTATGCTACAGCTGACTAATCTTTAGTCAGGGTGAAGCCATCAACTCTTCACTAAGAATTAACTACTTTACTCAAAGCTGTGGCACAGAATGGAAATTAGTTATATTCGATGCAAAAGACTGGGAATACTTGCTGACATATTTTTCATTAATACCCCAGGAATACTGGGCATAATCAAAACATGTACCAAAAAACTAATAAACATCTTCAAAAAATAGATTTTTAAAAGTTCAGAGAAAAACAATGACTATAGTTCACAGGTATAAAGTATTTAAAGTTTACAAGAAGATTTATTTACAAAGATTTCTCACATGTGAATTGTTTCCAAATTACCTATCTATATATAGTCTAACCTCCCCCAACTTTTTAGAGGAAAGGTCAAAATCAACATCATGTTAGAAGAAGAAAAATGAGGAAAAAAATAATTGGTTCCAACCTGACCTATTTAAACAAAGTCTTGATACAGACAAAATGAGAAAGAGATAAAAGAACAGACATTGATACTATCATCATTTCCAGGGAAGAATAAACACATACACACTCCCCCATGTGACATTTGTTTTATAAATACTTTATAAATCAGCTCAATGTGTCAGGTAAGGGGGTTTCCTCTAAATTTATTTATTTTAAGCATTATTGGGTATCAGAGCAACTTACTTCTTTTTTCTTATCTACACAGTCCTGATCAGATCTTTTAATGCTGTTTCTTACAAACAAGTCACTATGACCAAAATGTGCCGCAGGTAGTATTTAAGCCTATCATGTGTCTCTCCACTGCCCTTGGAGACTGCAGACCATCTCTGGAGGAATAACAGGACTCACAAATGGGTTTTCTTATTTGTTTCAGGAGGAATTTTAGGGTTCTTGAAGGCACTAACTAGTTTCTCAAATTCAATCCACCCTGAACTCCTCTTTCTCCTGAATTCTAGAACCACTGAAGGGGCAGCTAGGTGGTGCAGTGGATAGAGCACTAGTTCGGGAGTCAGGAGGACCTGAGTTCAAATCTCACCTCAGATGCTTGACACTCACTAGCCGTTTGACCTTGGGCAAGTCACTTAACCCCAATTGCCTCATCCTGGGTCATCTCCAGTCATCCTGAAGAACATCTGGTCATCGGATTCAGATGGCTCTGGAGGTGAAGTGAGACTGGTGACCTGCACAGCCCTCTCTCACTCAAAATAAAGTCAAGTGCAAGTCATGTCATTATTTCTCTGATGACATGGTCTTCTTTGGCAACAAAGGATGAATAGGACCACTGAAGTATTTCATAATGGGATTTTTTTCATTCCTTATATTTGTAACTCCATTGACAAGTACAGTACCTAGTAGGTCTGATTGATTGCTGGTTTTAATTCACTGACAATCTTCAGTGTCTTTCAACTTGCTAAAACAGATCATAAAAGCCAAATCCCACAAGCAAAGAAGTAGGAGAGTATGGGGGGTGGGGGGAACAGCAGGAATGAAGAAAGAGAAGAAAGAAGAAAAAATGAGAGAATGATCAGAAAAAGAGAAACAAATTGGTTGTGGACACTAGAAATAGTAAATGGGGAAGTGAGTAGATATTGAAGACTGGCTGAGATGACAATTATTAGTGGTCCTGAGTCATAAAGAAAAAGTTAAATTATTTTCAATACATACTGCTTCCTACCCCAGGAATTACATAATAGAACTTAGAAAGAATTCTCACAACAATTAAATTTTATAAAATATTTAAAGGTTTAAGGTTCAGTTAGGTGGAAAGTATGTATCATACTTTAGTACCTGAAGACACTAAATAAATGGAATGTTATTGAATTTCTTTTGTAACTCCAGCACCAAGTAAATAGTAAGCACTTAACAAATACTGATTTATATAAGTCCTACTCTTTGAAACATTTAATATAGTTGTTATTATGGCAAAACTCAATATATAGTAACTCAAAATGGCTTTAAATTTATTTTGACTTCTCTCTAAATATTTTTTAAATAAAGACTTGTTCAAATGCTAAATCTGGAAAAAATATAAAAGGTAACTAAAATCTAGTATCAAGATTCAAGTTTTATGGAACATAGCATTTAAACTAGTTATTGTTAACTGCCTAATAAATATTCATTATGTCCCTTTGCAAGTCAGTATTGCTTCCCAGGACCTCCATTTTTGGATTAGATTATCGCTAACATCTCTTCCAAGGTTAACATTCAATGATTCCAAATTGTTCTCAGGAAGGTGGGAGAATCATTTTTATTTAAGCCCAGCAACCTACAAGTAAAATGCATAGTTCTAATCTTTTGGGACATTATATCCACAGAATTTCATCTCTGCACTCCACTTATAAATAGGCAAAGAATTAGGTTTCTAACAGTCTTAATATGAGGTTGACAAATTTAAACCTCAACAACTCAGGCAATAGAAAAAGAAGCTCATTTATTGTAGCTGATGTGCATTCTCCAAATGTCTACAAAAGTCTGTTTCGGTGTCCAGAATTTGGTTGGATCCATTTCTTTAATGGGTATTTTCAAATTATATATTCTGGATCTTTATAAGATCGTGTCTTTATCCTTTTGTCAGTTCATGAGAAGGAATGGTGAAGAAGAATGAGTAAAGTACTTCAGTCACAGATTAGAATCACGTTTCCATGTATCTAATCAATTCAATAAGTATCAGATTACACTCTTCAGGGCAGAGAATCTGCTTATATTTTCACACCAATTCCTAAGAAAGGTACTAAGTACTCAGTGGACACTAAATATATCTTATTGACTTAGAGATATTCTAATGACTTGTCCATTTAGCTTGCAGCCACTGGGAAATGATGTGACAAAGCTGAATTTAAGCAGTCCTACAAAAATGCAGGGAAATGTTTAACAATCCAAAGGGGATGAAAGCAGTCATTAGAGAACAGACCTAGTAAGATAGCAATCTTTATCAGGTTACTGCAGACTAGAGTACACGACTCTAGTACAAGCTCAGACACTTGCTGACTGAGAGAAACAACTGTCTAATGGAAAGTGAGCTTTCATTTACTGTGTGTTTATAAACAAATGATTAAAAACTGGCTTTTATTTGAAACAGTCTTTTCCCCTTGTTGCTCTGGAGTTGCTATTTTTTCTCCTGAGATACTAAACTTGATCTCTTTAAAAGGTAAAAGAGCAGCTTGAATACTTTAAAAACTGGTACTGGGCAGAGTATTTCCTAAGAATCGGTACTCTCTGTGGGAGCCAATCCGATTTCCTGAATCACCTCCGAACATTCCATTTAGTTTTATAATTGTAGTTAAAATGTTTCACATGACATCTGCAAACACTTGCTGACAGACAAGAAGATAAGCTTTCACTCCATGAATTGTATTCCCCAGATGTTCCAAATTAAAAATTAGCATACTTTCCTAATTTCTCATCATGATGAATATAATGAAAAACTCAATCTTGCAGAAGATCTACATTCAAGTAAAAGCTATGAATAATCTACAAGTTTAATATTTTCTCTCCTTTGAGTGAATTGCATACAAATATTTTTTTCTCACACATTTTCCTTGTCAATTCCTAGACTCAGCTTTCTGCTTTCCCTACCTCTGAATCCCAAAGGGTTTTAGTAACTAGTGACTTTTTTTTTCCACAACCAAATTACAGCTGGTCATAGATCACTCAAAAGCTTATTAATATTTTTAATAGCTAGAAGAGCCAAACTCCTCAAAACTTCTGTGATAGTTTACTTAATCAAATCTGAAATGTAGTCATTGCATGGAGACTATTGAAATATGAACATAAGGAGAACACAACAGTTTAAATGGAATCCAGCAGTTAAAATTCCCCTTCAATAAAGAGCCAAAACCCTAATTGGTAAAGAATGCTGGAGCAGAAAGATATATCGTGCACAATACCCCAAAGGTCACCAAAGCTCTGATAAAATAAGAGTAAAGAGAAGTTTCAGAGTCAAGGTCCCTCCACAGGAAAGATTCTGCCTCAGATTTTGAAGACTGTTTGAACAATGGGGACAATACTTATCCTACCCATATCACAGAGATGTTGGGAGAATGTGATAAAAAATACATAAATATCACATACCATAAACCCATGAGATAACCTATAAATATGAATTTCTTGTCCCTATCCTCCACCATCTTTTGTGATAACAGAACAAAATCATGTGCTAAGTTTAAGAGTCTCCAAGAAACTCTATCTAAAGGCTATGGAGAAACCTTCTTGGACCACTTCATGTTTCCTAATATGCTTGCTCAGCAAGCTTGTTTTAAATAGCTAGCTGCTTCAATTTACTCTCAGGGAGGGAGAGCACCCTCCCAAAAATAAAAGGGATGATGTTCACATTGGCCCCTTAAGTAGCTCTAACATGGGAAGTGTTTCATTGTGGATGGATTCACAGAGGCCCTCAGGTACAAAAAGTGACTGGAGGTTGAACCTGTTGACCTCTCTTGGCTTTTTTTGTTAAGTCATTTTTCAGTCACATCTGACTCTTTATGACATCTTGTTGAGATTTCTTTGAGAAAAATGCTGGAGTGGTTTGCCATTGCCTTCTCCAGCTCATTTTACAGAAGAGGAAACTGAGTCACAAAGGGTTAAATGACTTGCCCAGAGTCACATGGTTAGTAAGTGTCTGAGGCCAAATTCAAACTCAGGTCTTCCTGACTCCAGGTTCAATGTTCTAGCCACTGAGTCACCCAGCTCTCCTTGCTATATGCTAAAATTCTGAAGCCTGTAGCTGTACCTTACACATGGAGTCAAATGGGATTCTTACAAAAATTGGAGAAAATATAAAGGAAAGCACAAATCCTCCTCCAAGAGGGTTCTGATTAGCGGTAAGACAACTGGGGTTCAGAGACTAAATCTGGGACCAGCTAACTGTGTATGTTAAGCTTAGGTGACTGTACTCAAGTAAACTGAGTTTATTAATGTAAAATTATGGGATGGTAATAGTAGATGTCTCTAAAGTATTTCTCCTTTTTAACCAATGTTATGTTATACTACCCTAAAAACTGGTATGTCTGGCAGGAATAGTGTGGATTTTTAATTTCCATGGCTTTACAGAACAAATCATATCTGAAATAAGTGGGCCCCAGCTACATGTAAAGGTTCCAATTAACACCTTGGGTCACTTTGAGAAAGGCATAAGAAGCTTTTAGGCCTGAGTATAATACACACCAGATGACAGATTCCAGAAAGAAAAAATCTGCCACATGTGCATGAGATGAAACTTCCCAGCTGTTGCCAAAAGCATTGAAAACTTCAGCACAAAAAAGACCTAAAAGTGGACAGCCAGAAGAGTTGAATGTAGGTCCCTTTGGGAAAGGTAGTCACTAGGCACTGGCATCTAAAAGGAATTTATAACATTCAGACCAACTCCTGGTTCAGTGCCCAGCTTTTATCAGGTAGACAAACGCTGGCACACAATTACCTTTACCAAGAACTTCACTGTTGTGGACTGGTTTTTTGTTGTTGGGCGTTTACTTGCAATAAAATAATGTCCAAAAGTGATGCTCTTAAATGTATCTAGTTAGAGAAATTTGGATAGCCAGGTTTTTTCCTCTAATTGTATTAAACATTTCATCTTTTCTAAGTGTTCTGAAACATCAAATTTTGTACTTTCTATTACTTCAGGGGAGTAGCTAGGTGGCAGAGTGGATAGAGTGCCAGGTTTAGAATCAAGAAGACTCATCTTCCTGAGTTCAAATTTGGTCTCAAACACTTACTAGCTGTGTGACCCTGGGCAAGTCACTTAACTCTGTCTAAGTTTCCTCATCTGTAAAATGGCAAGCCACTCCTGTATTTTTGCCAAGAAAATCCCAAACAAGGTCATGGAGAGTTGATCATGACTGAAACGTTGTTTTAGGATCATCTATTTCATACTTAAAGCCTACATGCAATAATAATTTATCCATCACAGCTAGGGAATATATTGTTCTCTATGTTAATTTGATAGAAAATTGAAGTTTGACCTTTAAGGATTATGATATAGTAGAAAAATTAAATGAGTCAACAAGCCTAAGCACCAATCCCATTTTCACTAATTACCAGCTGTGTGACCTTTAGGCAAATCATCTAATCAATGAGTCTCAGTTTCCTTACCTGTGAAATAAAGGAATGAATAAGGTCATTTACAAACCAAATTTTTATGATCCAAAAAATCCTGAATAAACCGAATTCCAGATGTCCCTACCTTACAAATCACAATATTCTGAAGATTTTTTTTTTTTGGCATGAAACAGTTTTGAAGTAAATTAAGATCATCATATGAAAATAAATTATATTATACTGTCACTGGCACCTATATGGTACAGTGGATAGAGTCCTGGGCCTGGAGTCAGGAAGACTCATCTTCCTGAGTTCTAATCAGGAAACATACCTACTAACTATGTGAACCTGGGCAAATCATGTAAACCTTTTTGCCTCAGTTTCCACATTTGTAAAATGAACTGGAGAAAGAAATGGCAAATCATTCCAGTATCCTTACTAAGAAAACCCCAAATCGGGTCAAGAAGAGTCAGACAAAACTGAAATGACTGAATGACAAATGCTGTCCTTGGTGGCTACTGAGATATCAACCATTAAATTAGTGCCAATCATAGTGCTGTGCCAGGTGCTGGGGACACTGACAACCGTTAAATAGGACCTGCTCTTAAGGTGCATACATTCTAATAGGAGAGACAATAGGTGCATGTATAGATATAATAGATACATATAATGTATGTGAATACAATAAAATTTTAGTGAAGAAAGCATTGCCATCTAAGTAGAATTGCCATCTAAGTGAAAATTGAAAGAGGAATTTTACAAATGGTAGCCCTTTAGGCGAGTCCTGAAAGAAACCAGGATTTCCAAGAGAGAGAGGTAAGAACAAAAATGGGGGAAGGAAGTAGCTTGTGTGAAGTTATGAAGAATTCAGGTTCTCCTTTGCCAAAGTTCAAAATGAATCTGAGTCTTGGTTTTTATTTTTAAAAAATGAATGCATGATTTTAATATCACCTTCACAACATTTCCATTTACCTAACAGGAAGTGGAAACTAATTTTAAAGCTAATTTTACTTTGCCTTTTAAAGTTCCTTATTTTAAAGTTAATAGCTTTGTAAATCTGTGACATCATGATTGCAAAATGTTGCTGAATAAATAGCATTACACACGACATAGAAAGACTTCTATTGACACTGGCCCCCAACACTGAATATCCCATTTCACCTAAAATTGGCAATGTGAGCAATAATATGGGAGAGTCACCAAAGAAACACAAGAATGCAACCGATGACAGAGAAGGCATATTAGGCTTTTTCCATTCCCAGGAGAGGTCTCTCTACAGGGCAGCTAGGCAGCACAGTGAATACAGTGCTGAGCATGGAGCTGGGAAAACTCATTTTCATGAGCTCAAATCTGGCCTCAGAAACTTACCAGTTGTATGACCCTAGGCAAGTCTCTTAACCCTATTTGCCTCAGTTTCCTCATCTATAACAATGAGCTGAAGAAGAAAATGGTAAACCACTCCAGTATCTTTGCCAAGAAAGCCCCAAATGAGGTCACTAAGAGTTGGACACTACTAAAAAATGAACAAGTAAAACTCTTTCTCTGTTTTGAGAGTCAGAGAAAAAAGACAAAACAGATGACAAGTTAAATCCCCAGCTACCTACTAGAGAGTGCTACAGGAAAACATGGAAATGTGGGGTTTGGTGAGTTTTTCTGAACTGGAAATTTGTTGGTGTTCAAAATCATTCTTAACCAGGTGTAGCAGAATGGAGTGGAAGAACTTAAAAATTGCGTGTTTTCTCTTCACTTTTGGACAAAAGAAAAGACTAAGATTCTTTTTTATAAGACTATGAATCATATGACTAAGGGCTGTCCAGGAGAAAGGGCTTTGTGTAGAAGTTCTTAGAATGTAAATCCTAATTTTATTTTAAAATATGAGAACCAAGTTCGCTTTAACAATATTTATATTGTAGCAATTTGAAAGTAATATAGCTGTAAGAACCATCCCGAGAGAGATGAGAGCTTCAGACCATCCACAGGATTCCAAGGGCAAACCAAATCATACAGCACACCATCACTCTCTACCCCTTCTACTCTCATTATCATTCCCTCCTGTCCACCAATATTTCATTCATATTCAAATGACTATCTAGAACAGAAAAAAAAAAAGTCATAACAGGATATGCACTTCAAACCTGGGTTTTGTGGTATGGGGACTTCTTCTATTGACTTGGGTGCTCTATAAATAACTTAGTCCATAAATGAGTTGTTTTTTCAGTTGTGTCTGACTCTTTGTGACTCCATTTGGGGTTTTCTTTGCAACAGTATCGAAGTGGTTTGCCATTTCCTACTCTAGCTCTTTTTACAGATGAGAAAACTAAGGCAAATGAAGTTAAGTGATTTGCCCGGTTTCACACAGCTAGTGAGTATCTGAGGCCACATTTGAACTCAGGAAGATGAGTCTTCTTGACTCCAGGACCTCTACTTCACCACCTAGCTGCCCAGAGATTAATAGCTGTATCTTAAAAAGTTGCCTTAACAGTTTTCAGATGAAGAAGTTAAAGCTCTCTATAGTCATATGAAAAAATGCTCTAAATCACTATTGATTAGAGAAATGCAAATCAAAACAATTCTATGGTACCTATCAGATTGGCTAACATGACAAAAGAGGAAAATTAAAAATGCTGAAGATGTGGGAAAGTTGGAACATATGTATCATTGGTGGAGTTGTGTGAATTGATGCAATCATTCTGGAGAGCAATTTGGAATTATGCCCAAAAAGCTATGTGCACATCTTTTAACCCAGCAATACCACTTCTAGGTCTGAATCTGAAAGAGGTCATACAAATGGGAAAAGGATCCACCTGTACAAAAATATTTATAGTAGCTCTTTTTTTTGGTGGCAAAGAATTGGAAATTGAGGGGATGCCCATCAACTGAGGAATGACTGAATAAACTATGGCATACAAATGTAATGGAATACTACTGTGCTATAAGAAACGATGAGCAGGTCAACTTCAGAGAAACCTGGAAATGCCTCAAAGAACATTGGACACAGTAACAGACATAATGTGTGATGACTACCTTTGATAGACTTACCTATTCTTAGCAATGCAAGTATCCAAGATAGAATCTTGGATCATGATAGAAAATACTGTCCACATCCAGAAAAAGAACTATGGAATCTGAATACGGATTGAAACATATTATTTGCTCTCTCTCTTTTTTTTTGATTATTTCTTCTTTCTCATGGTTTCTCCCATTGCTTCTAATTCTTTTTTACAACATGACTAATGTGAAAGTAGGTTCGATATGAATGTATATGTAGAGCTTATACCAAATTGGGGTGGGGGAAAGGAAGAAATGGGGAGAAAATTTGGAACTCAATATCTTATGGAAGTGAATGTTGAAAACTAAAAATGAATACATTTTTTAAAAAGAGAGGGAAAAAAAAGAGTTACCTGAAGTTCAGAGAAGTTAAATGACTTGCCCATGTGATCAAGTGAGTATCATATGTGGGTGCTTGTACACATAAGTATATTCATATGTATATACATATATACATACACATACCTACAAATATATCATTCTGAGCTTAAATACCAAAGAAGGAGCATTTTCATTGACACCAAAGAACTTGATTAAAAAAGTGATTTTGCCTGAAACTATGAATCTCCATTTCATATCACTTGATTTTTTTTAAAAGTATGTAATAAATTTTGCATATTACTTTCAAAATTGTCCTTATCTGTGCTTCCTTCTAAACTTCCTTTTGTTCTGTGCCTTTAAAAAAAATGTACTTTTGTCTGTCATCACTATTTCTGAAGTCCCCTCCCCCATGTCTCCCCTTCAGTGAACTAAGTGAATGAATGGGGAAACCTTGTAACACATAAGTATCAGTAAATAAAATTAATCCACACAGTTGCCATGTCTAAAAACAGGTATCTCTCCATCTTGTGTCTAGAACCTCATTGTCAGGAGAGGAATAACATGTATGATGGCAGGCCTGATAGCTTCCCCTTATTGGTGATTGGTGATTATATCACAATTTGTTCACTTTGCATGCTTAAGTAATACTAAGTGTAATATAGCATTATCTCCTCAAAACAATCTTGTGAGGTCATGTCAGCTACACAGCTAGGTGGTGCCATGAACAGAGAGTGAGTTGGGCCTGGAGTTAAAAAAACCGGAGTTCAAAATTCAGCCTCAGAACTTACTAGCTATGTGATCCTGGGCAAGTCACTTAACCCTATTTGGCTCACTTTCCTCATCTGTAAAATGGGAATAATAATAGAACTTCCTTCCTAAAGTTGTTGTGAGGATCAAATGAGATAAAAATTTGTAAAGTACTTAGCACAGTACCTGACACAATTAAGCACTGTATAAATGTTCGCTATTACGTCCATCTTTCTTTGAGGTGAGGAATCTCAGACTTAGAGGGTTCAAGTGACCTGTCCAGGGTCATACAACTCATAAATGTCAAAGGTGGGTCTTGAATTCAGAAGTCCCATGTCTCCAGGTTTCCCCATTCATTCACTTAGTTCACTGAAGGGGAGACATGGGGGAGGGGACTTCAGAAGGAGTGATGACAGACAAAAGTACATTTTTTAAAGGCACAGAACAAAAGGAAGTTTAGAAGGAAGCAAATATAAGGACAATTTTGAAAGTAATATGCAGAATTTATTACATACTTTTTTAAAAAAATCAAGTGATATGAAATGGAGATTCATAGTCAAGAGTCAGAACTCTTTCCATTACCTCATGTTCACTCTAAAAATCACAAACTTTTAGGGAAGAGAAAAGGGTAAGAGAATAAGCATATATTAAGCACTTATCATGTATCAGGTACATTACTAATATTATCTCATTTGATCTTTTAGTTATAAGAACACTAAGTATAATGGATTTTTTAATCCTTGGATAATTTTGGCCTTATTAAAAAATTCTTACTTGGCAGTGGTTGTCATAGTTAAAAGAAAGACTGAGAACTCAAGGAACACAAACAATGAATCACCATCATGTCAAAAATGAATAAGGCTCGAACCCAACAGGATTAGTGTGCTTTTTAGCGAAGGCATTAGCATCCTGACCCACAAGCAAATATGAATCAGAATATGTGTTCCAATTTTTAAACACAAACTTGGAAAAGGTCTTTTAAGAAAGGATAAAGTAACTAATTACATACAGCAGACACAAACACAAAAAAGAAAACAATTTGAAATATTCCACATAGGCAAGTGATATTGTAATAAAATAAACAATGTTGACTTTAAAGAGTTATGCATCTGGCATTTACTATTAACTAGTTATTCCCTATGAAATTATTGTGGCCTGGGAGCTCAGAGTTCTGTTATAGACCATGCTGGCCTAAGTGTTGAATTTATTAGGAGTCCAATGGAGGAAAAAAAAAACGCTCAAGTGTCTGGGTACAGCAACTGACTCATTTATTGTCCATACAATAAGTAAATAGTAATTTGGGATAAAAGTTGCTGAAGGCTCATAGGAAGTCAAGTAAATACCTGTTTAAAGTTAAACAAAAGAAAAGAGCACAATTTTCTTTCCTTTTTGTTTATCCTATAAATTGAGCTAGGTGAACAGTCAAAAAGTCTTTAGAAATAGTTATCTATTGATAAAGCAATATGACCATTTCTAAAAAAAAATCAATACTAGATGAAAAGACAATTGAAGTTATGAATTGTTTTAATAATGTTATTGTAATTGTAACTAACATGCATGTAGTGTTTTAAGTTTTACAAAGCATTTTACTCATTTTATCTCATTTGATTTGACCCTTACAATAACCCTGTGAGGTAGAAGTTATTGGTATTCCCATTTTATAGATGAGGAAAACAAGGTTTGTAGAAGTTATGTGACATGCCCAAAGTAACAAATTCATTAAGTATATAAGGAAAAATTCACACTCAGGGCTTCTTGATTCCAAATCTGGCACTCTATCCACAAGATAACCTAGCTGCCTTGTGATTATATTAATATAGGAGAGTCCATTATACATAGCATATGTTTCTCAACAGGTGCTGCCATGGGATAAGGCTAATAATCTACAGTCTTCGATGGCAGAGGCTATGACTCCCTGAGCTGACAATTCTGTAAACACTTAGACCAGAAAGTTCCCATTCAGAAAATGGAATGACACATCATGTTGGTTGAAACCAGAGGTTCATTGTTCTGAACATAGCATTGAGCTTCTTGTAGCTGCGTGAATGTTTTCAAAGTAAAGTAGAATATATGAGGTCAATCCCATTTTCTAGATTCTTCTTATGTTAGCTGTATACTAACACATACATACACACATATATACATATAAATGCATATGCATACATACATACACATATATATGTATATATCCTATATGACTCTGGAAGAGGAGAAGGAAAAGAAGGAAAAGGAGGAAGAAAAGAAGGAAAAAAGGAGAAAAAAGGAGAATTAAGAAAAAAAGGAGGAAGAAGAAAAGAAGAAGGAAGAGAAATCTATCTTATCTAGTATGATAGTGAAAAGGTCACTCACTTCCTTGATTCCAGTGTTTACTGACATGACAGATTTAACCTTTTCTATTTTTCTGACCTGGGCTGGTTTACCCTCATTAGGTAGCCTGATGGTCCTCCACTCTCAAGGTCTCAGCATATTGCAACTATACTTAGTACAGACAAACAGATAAGCTTGCATCTCACAACCATCAAACTCAAGCAATTCAATAGTCTCATCCTTGCTCAGCAGAGATTACAGAAGCATGTACTACTATATCCAGTCATTTAAAATCAATGAACGTTTTTGAATGAAAAACACAAATGAAAATTTGAGAGAAAGGCAATTATGTATTTGGTAAAATTAGAGACATAGATAGGAAGCAGTGTGGTTCAATTAAAAGAATGTTAGATTGGAGTCAAAGACTGATTTTGTGATGCTGACTCTTCTACTTACTGTGTGACTTTAGGGCAAGTTATTCAGTCTCTCTGGTTTATTCAAATGTAAAATACAGATAAAAATTTCTATAGTACCTAGCTCATAAGATTGTTGTAAGGAGCAAATAAGATAATGTATTTAGCTTGTGAGTCATGTGAACATCAAGACAGAAGATTAGACATTTTCTCTAATCTTCACAGTCTTTCCAAACCCCACCTGCCCTCCAAGAACTATATGTAAAAGGCAAAATCATTGCAGTTGTCTCCACAGGCCAAGAAAACAAAAAGTCTAATGAGATAATAACCTGAGAAATTAATACCAGAGAAGGCTAATCTTTTATCCCTGATGCACTCATTTAGCGCTTCCTCCCCTACTAGCCATCACACTCCAGCAGGGGGACACAACCAAACAATCTGCCTGTTTCTGGGATCCACTCAGCAATTTGCTTATTAAGTCTCTGTTGATCTTGTCCTCACCTCACTATTCTGTGCCAAAAATCAGAAGAACTCAATTTTTCCTCCAGTGGGGAAGAGGTAAAGGAATAGGAAAGTACAAGTGTACTCAGAGCAGAATGGTAGTATAATAGCACTCAGCTGGTGGAGGAGGAGAGGAGAAGGGAGGAAAGAAGTGGAAGAGAGAAAAAGGGAGGGGAGAGGAGGAAGGAGAGGGAGAGTGAGAGGGAGATGAAGAGAGAAAATGAGAGAGAGAGACAGAGAGAGAGAGAGAGAAAGAAAGAGAGCACAAGCTCCAGTACACCTGAAGAAAATAAGCCTGATATGCAGTTGGTTGGTACAAATTCTGTCTCCCATGAAATCATTTGGGGCAACCACTGAGGCTGATGAAAACTGTATCAGTCAATATGGGAAAAGACTCACAAAGTTTAATGGTCCAGCCCTTGGGAAATCTGTCATCGAAGGGGAAGGAGTCAGAAAGTGACCAATGAGGGCGACTATAAAGGTAAAAAGACTGAAATTACCAAAGATTTTACTAGGCAGAAAAGAGTTTAGAACATTGAACACAAACATATAAATCAACTGGAAGATTTTATATATAGACATAGATAGATATGAGGATGGCCACCAACATATCTAAACAAAAACAAATATTTCCAAATACATACCACAAGACAAAGGAAATTAAACCAACATCTGATGATGCTAAAGTATCTATGGATTCCAAACAAACCATGAAACCACAGCAGAATGCTCCTAAATAAGTCAAGAGAGAAATCAGAATGATGAAAGCTTAATTTATGGCTTGCAGAGCAGAAATAATTGGATGAGTACAAAAATTTGAATATATACTGATGTCTCTCCAAAGAAGCAAAGAGTAAATAACTGACTGGGAATACAAATATATAGAAGAAAAATAATCTGGAACAAGAAAGCAAAAATACATCTGTTAAAAGAAAATATGATGTCTGAACTTACAAAATATATTAATATCAAAGACAAGATGTACAGATGCAACTTAAGGATCATAGTCTCCCAGAAGAATATTGTAAATAAGGAACAAATAATGAAAGAAATAATATAAGAAAACTTCCCAGGATTTCTGAATAAAACAAAACAAAGTGACAATTGAAAGAATCTACAGATTTCCACCAGGAAAAAATATTTTTCCAAGACATGTTGGTTAAATACAACAATTCACGTGACAAACAATAAATTCTGCAAGTGACCAGGAAAAAAACTTCAAATATAAAGGAAATTTGAATAACCTGAAACTATTATTCTGCACTTCCAGAAATATCTGAAAGGAATGGCAAAGGAGCTCAAGAAACAACTGAACATAACATGCAATTCAAACTTTAGCATAATCAACAACAAAAAATGGACATTCTATAAGAGAGACATTCAAAATATTCCCACTAAAAATAGATGTGAACAGATTAATCACTTTGCAAATACCCCCAGACATAAGCACAAGAAAGTGAAATAAATGTAGCTACCAAGGAAAACATAAGCAACAAAATAAATTACTGCAGAAAAGGGAGGAGGGACTAGAGAGAGGAAGATGACTGTGGAGTTCAACAAGAACTACAAAACGAGACACTTGTAAGACATTTCTTTCTGAAAGTACCTAGGGAAATAGAAAGAAAAATATAAGTTAAATAAATATAATAGTAGAGAAACAGGCCTGATCTACTACATGTCATAACATCCTGCTTATCAGTGAATCAATATTTTCTTTTTTTTGAATTTATTTATTTAACTTTTAACATTCATTTTCACAAAATTTTGGGTTACAAATTTTCTCCCCATTTGTCCCCTCCCCCCACCCCAAAACACTGAGCATTCTGATTGCCCCTATCACCAATCTGCCTTCTCTTCTATCATCCCTCCCTTCCCTTGTCCCTATCTTTTCTTTTGTCCTGTAGGGCCAGATAACTTTGCATACCCCATTGCCTGTATTTCTTGTTCCCTAGTAGCAAGAACACTACTCGACAGTTGTTCCTAAAACTTTGAGTTCCAACTTCTCTTCATCCCTCCCTCCCCACCCATTGCCTTTGGGAAGGCAAGCAATTCAATATAGGCCATATCTGTGTAGTTTTGCAAATGACTTCCATAATAGTCGTGTTGTGTAAGACTAACTATATTTCCCTCCATCCTATCCTGCCCCCCATTGCTTCTGTTCTCTCTTTTGATCCTGTCCCTCCCCAAGAGTGTTGACTTCAAATTGCTCCCTCCTCCCATTGCCTTCCCTTCCATCATCCCCCCCACCCTGCTTATCCCCTTTTCCCCCACTTTCCTGTATGGTAAGACAGGTTTTAATACCAAAATGAGTGTGCATTTTATTCCTTCCTTTAGTTGAATGTGATGAGAGTAAACTTCATGTTTTTCTCTCACCTCCCCTCTTTTCCCCTCCACTAAAAAGTCTTTTGCTTGCCTCTTTTATGAGAGATAATTTGCCCCATTCCATTTCTCCCTTTCTCCTCCCATATATTTCTCTCTCACTGCTTTTTTTTTTTAAGATATGATCCCATCCTATTCAATTCACTCTATGCTCTCTGTCTCTCTGTGTGTGTGTGTGTGTGTGTGTGTGTGTGTGTGTGTGTGTGTGTAAGCCCACCAACTACCCAGATACTGAAAAGTTTCAAGAGTTACAAATATTGTCTTTCCATGTAGGAATGTAAACAGTTCACCTTTAGTAAGTCCCTTATGACTTCTCTTTGCTGTTTACCTTTTCATGCTTCTCTTCATTCTTGTGTTTGAAAGTCAAATTCTCTTTTCAGCTCTGGTCTTTTCATCAAGAATGCTTGAAAGTCCTCAATTTCGTTGAAAGACCATTTTTTCCCCTGAAGTATTATAGTCAGTTTTGCTGGGTAGGTGATTCTTGGTTTTAGTCCTAGTTCCTTTGACTTCTGGAATATCCTATTCCATGCCCTTCTATCCCTTAATTTAGAAGCTGCTAGATCTTGTGTTATCCTGATTGTATTTCCACAATACTTGAATTGTTTCTTTCTAGCTGCTTGAAATATTTTCTCCTTGACCAGGGAACTCTGGAATTTGGCCACAATGTTCCTAGGAGTTTCTCTTTTTGGATCTCTTTCAGGTGGTGATTAGTGGATTCCCTGAATACTTATTTTGCCCTCTGGTTCTAGAATATCAGGGCAGTTTTCCTTGATAATTTCATGAAAGATGATGTCTAGGCTCTTTTTTTGATCATGGCTTTCAGATAGTCCCATAATTTTTAAATTGTCTCTCCTGGATCTATTTTCCAGGTCAGTTGTTTTTTCAATGAGATATTTCACATTATCTTCCATTTTTTCATTCTTTTGGGTTTTTTTGTGATTTCTTGGTTTCTCATAAAGTCCTTAGCCTCCATCTGTTCCTCATAAAGTCCTTAGCCTCCATCTGTTCCATTCTAATTTTGAAAGAACTATTTTCTTCAGTGAGCTTTTGAACCACCTTTTCCATTTGGCTAATTCTGCTTTTTAAAGCATTCCTGTCCTCGTTGGTTTTTTGAACCTCTTTTGCCAACTGAGTTAGCCTATTTTTCAAGGTGTTATTTTCTTCAACATTTTTTTGGGTCTCCTTTAGCAGGGTGTTGACCTGCTTTTCATGCTTTTCTTGCATCTCTCTCATTTCTCTTCCCAGTTTTTCCTCCACCTCTCTAACTTGATTTTCAAAATCCTTTTTGAGCTCTTCCATGGCCTGAGCACATTGAATATTTATTCTGGATGTTTGGGATACAGAAGCCTTGACTTCTGTGTCTTTCCCTGATGGTAAGCCTTATTCTTCCTCATTTGAAAGGAGATATCTGTTCACCAAGAAAGTAACCTTCTATGGTCTTATTTTTTTTCCCTTTTCTGGGCATTTTCCCAGCCAGTGGCTTGACTTCTGAGTGTCCTCTCCATACCTACCTTGGCTCCAGATCTGCCCAGCCAGAGCTTGGGGTCTGAGATTCAAATGCTGCTTCCTAGCCTCAGGGCTCTATGCAGGGGCAGGGCTGCTATTCAGTGTGAGATTAAGTTCCCTCAGGGGGTTTATGTGGAAACCGTCTACAATGGATCCCAGCTCCTGCCTGCTTTGGGAGCCCTTGTCTGCTGCTGCCTCTGCTGCTGCCTCCCGAGGGGGCTTGAGTTATGGGGACATCCCGCTCCCCTCTCAGCAAGCCAAAAAGACTCTCTCACTGACCTTTAGTGCCAGTGGATGGAGGGACCTGCGTGGCTGCTGGAGATTCTGTCCCTGAAGCCTGCTCAGATCTTCTCCTCTTGGTGCCACACAGCCAAGGCAGGGCTGGGCTCTGCTCCTGGTCATGTGCGACGGATCTTTGATGTTGGTTTTGCAGGTCTCACTGGGACAGAAATCTCCTCCACTCTGTTGTTATGTGGCTTCCACTGCTCCAGAATTTGTTAGGAGTTCTTTATAGGTATTTTATGGGCTGTGGGTTTCGGAGCTAGAGTATGTATGTCTTTCTACTCCTCCATCTTGGCTCCTCCCCCGAATCAGTATTTTCTATGGGAATAATCTTTAGGATGGGAAGGCACATTAAAGGGGAGATAGAGAAAATACAGAGGAATGTATAATGTACCTTATTCAAGTCAATATTAAACAATGAAGAAAAAATAATTTGCTATGTCATAGAAAGAAAGGTAATGGTAGAATGGATGAGGTAGAGAAGAGAAGGACTGAAAACGAAGAAAGACAAGGGAGGAAATACTGATTCAATTTTAGAAGGGGATGCTACACTCCCATGGAGGGAGAGATAGATGCTGTAATGGGACATAAGACCTGATAAAGGGTATAATCTGCAGAGATTTGTTGTATTGAGACCACTACCTCTGAGAAAATGTAGTGGCTCCAGGAATAACATCCTGCCTCTGGAGAAGAGGAATAAGAGGTCCTGGGGGTAACTGACATACAGAAAGGTTGGAGGCATCAATTAAGAAAGATTTCATGGTAAATGAGACAGAACATGATCATGGGGATAGAAAGGAGTAGAAATGGATCACACAATCAGGAATACAGGAAAGTTTCTACCATGAAGCAATACTTGTAGCCTTTCTATCTCTTGTAGGAATTGATAGTTTTAAAAAGGAGGTACACACATAAAAATTACAGGCCACAAAATCTAAAAAGCAATAACAGAATTGCTTAGAAGAGGGAACTCAAAATAGGTACTTCAGAAGCTTTAATTCCATGAGGAACACAGAGACTAAATATAAGTACGAGGTCCATGAATCAAAGAAGTTTAGGATAGACAGAACATCAAGAAAGTAAATAAAAATAAGGGAAATTCTTAGGAAAAAGTGTGAAAAATATGAAAATAAACTAACAAAAGAAGCTTAAGGAAAGCAAGGTAGGTTCTATTTACTAAAAGAGAAAAAAAGAAAGTGGGAAGAATTAGATAATTAGATGAAAGAAAGAAATAAAACATAATAAACAAAACTACAAAACTGGGGACAAGGTTGACAAATTGGGGAAGGGGAACACTTCAGGATAAGGGAAGAGAACCTTGCCTTAAAGCGGTCATAACTAAATAACTAAAATAATAATATAACTAAAAGGAGAAAGTAATGTCTTTAAAAAGGAAGAATATCTTTAAAAATGAGGCGAAGAGATGCACCACACCCTTGAATTCATTATTTATTGTATTCTAAAACTGTTAAGTACAACCTTCTCTTTAAATAATGCAACACTTTATAGTTAAACATCTCTTAAAAGTGGTTATCTAGTTCAGTATTCCAAATAATTGGAGGTGTTAGTTTTAAATCTTATTTTTCTTTTCAAATACAAAATTCTGAAAAAAATCTAACTTGGTGAAAGATAAGCAGGAAATATTTGCTGAAGGTCAACTCCAATCCTTTCAACTAATATAGCAGTATTTTTTAAAAACTCTATCTGTATTAAAAGCAATAGTTTCAGTTGTAAATATGTTAGGGCATACAACTGCATATACAGAGCTAGTTCAGAAATTCAGCACTTTAAGACAGATTAATGTACTAATTTGTAAGCTAATATATTTTGGTGGACACTTTTTCCAAGCCTAATAAGAAGAAATACTGGTATTTTGTATGTTTTACAGTCATCCTTTTTGCTCACTTCTTTTAAGTTTGTTCTCAAGAAAATTATTAGAATTTGAACTGGACAGGAAATCTCCCAAAGTCGCTGATTGTCTGTTATCCTTAAGTTAATTGTGAGAACCTGCCTATTATCCTTTTCCCCTTAGATAACAACTTCCTGCCGAAGGTCTTAAATGTTTACCAAGTTTGCATGACCCAAAAAACTGATCAGCAATACAGAAAAGACTGCTCATGTGCTCAGCCATGTGTGCTCTGGCCAGTTAGAATTCCCAAATCTCCAAGATCAACCAAATAATAATATTGACAAGAAATAAATAATGACAGACATGCATGCAGATTTTCTTCTACAAAGGAATGCACAATTCAACTTCAAGTTGCAAGGTGACCAAAATCTCATTCTATGATCTTCAACTGGATACCACTTCTTATATCAGCATGACAAAAACTGACAAAGGACAGAGGAAATCTACAGACTGAGAGAAAAGTGTCCCTCAGTTGTAAATACCCAAGGGGGCCCTATACCTTTCAAGGTCCCATGCAGATTTTATCCCTGTATGAACTTGCAAACTCTTAACAAATCTTTTACAATTCCCATTGTTTACACACACACACACACACACACACACACACACACACACGTGTATATACATATATACACGTGATTTTACTTTGAGTTTTACCTTCATTTTTTTTTTGCTGAGGTAAAATGTTTACTACAAAATTCTCTTTTAAATGTTGAGGAATGGACAGAAGAGCCTGAATTACTTTTCTGAACCTCTGACTCAGCCCCATGATGCTTGGTCAAGTTACATTCAGCTCTAAATATATAAATTTATGAACAGTAGAGCCAGAATGAACCTTAGAGGTCATCTAATCTAACTTCCTCATTTTACAAGTGAAAAAGTTGAGGTCTAATGCCAATGTGGGAAAAGTGAATTACCTAAGGTCATACTGGAATTGAAGTCAGATTTTCTGAACTCCTAGAAGAATAATTCATCTTTATTCACCTAGTAACTTCTTGGCTTATCACACTTTGACACCAAGGCAGCTAAACTGGGATTTAGTTACTCTTATGACTAGACTTGTTTGTGGTAGGACACTCCATTCCTTGTGTAAATAGATGAGGTAAGAAACTATACCATGACCAAAGATGGCAATGTCAGCTTGTAAGCAAAGTCTCCTAATTTATTAACGGGTTATTTACCAACCTTTATAATCCTCTGAAAGGATGAAAGCACAGGACTTGATATAAATAGAAATACCATAAACTCATTTAAATGGTCTATGGCTACAGAAAACTCTTCTGGATTTAGAATCTCTGGTCAATTCCAATGATAATACGTTTTGAATATAACAAGGGTAAAAAATCCTTTCACACACTTTTCATCTAGAAAAAATGATGCTCAGCTAAATTTTCATTTGTTTATGAAAGTATGTTAAAAGAAATGAGAATAATTTTGTTTTTAACTGATGGTTTATAGTCTCCAATTGTACTTTCTAAAGGAAATCTCATCCTTTTTAAAATTTAACATAATTTACTAGATTATAAATTCCTTGATATTATACATTCCTGCCTCATCTAAACTACCACTTAGTGCAGTACCCTGTAAATAGGAAGTATTAACATAGATTTTCTGGGTTGTTTGATATCCTGTAGGCAAAAAAAGAAAAAAAAAATTCTCATTACCCAAATAAAAAAGGTGGAAATGTCTGCTGCAGAGAAAATAACTTTGCATAGATTATCATGGGTATAAGCACATCAATAAGAAAAGAGGCTCAGGATCACAAGATTATAGATTTAGAGAGAGAAAGGATATCAGTACAATCCTTTACTTCATAAAGAAGAAACAGGCTCAGGGCGGTTAAGTGACTTGAAGTCACACTGGTAGTGTGTTGTGCAGATGGGATTTTAACTCAGGTTCTCTGGCCAAAGCAACATACTTTCCCTGGTATTGTAAATTAATAATTAGCTTAAGCGATATAAATATGTTCCATTAACCCTCTCTGAGCCTTAATGTCCTCATCTGTAAAATAGGTGGAGGGTGACCCTACATAGTTCTTTCAAACTCAAAGTCTATGATCCTGCAATCCAATGTATTCTATCTTAAAGTTGAATTATATTACTATCTGTATTTCTCCCTCTAAACATATGAACAAGTAACCTTGTTTAATGGTTTATTTTTTTTTTTCTTCCTTGTTTCAGTATTAAGCATACAGATGTGGAGGACAGATATAATCCTCTTCTTAGATAGAAGGCTATTATCACAAGTGAAAGATGCATTCACAAACATCTGTAAAGATGTAAATATTTTAGGTTTCTATCACAGAGTATATCATAAGCTACTTAAATACAGCTCAGTATTATTTATCTGTATCTCTTCTTTGTTCCTCCTCCATATCAGTTCAGTATCATACAACAAAAACAGATGCACAAGGCAGAGTATAATGCTGCACTCATAGTAGACTAACAATTATCTTGCAAAATAGCTAATGAAATTAAACAAAACCTATTGCCTTGAGGAAATAAGAGCATATAAGGAAGAAGAGATACATTCTGGAAATGGAAAGAACCAGTTACATTATTGAATAGCAGTCAAAATATCAGACAGGACAACCAGAATGGAATAGAAAGCACTTGCAGTCATTCTGAACACTGAAACAAGAAAGGAAAGGTTGCTGTATTTCACTGAAACTCATCTAGATCTCTACCCTTAACTTTTTTATTTAAGCCTGCTAAAAAGTTTGGCTTAAGTGAGTATTGTAGTATGAAGGTCTATGATTATCAAGCACATTCTACCTTGATGAATCAACACAAACAGCAGATTTCCCACACCAACTAATGGTTCTTCTTGTTCTGATTCAGTACTCAGAAACCTCTCCCAACAGTACTTAATGCAAACCTTTAAGATGCCATAAAATACTGAATTTACATGTAGTAATCACTTGACCTCTAAATTGGCAGTACCAGACAAATCTAGCTATATAGACTATTCAGGAAAGTTAGACTAACCAGTATAATTACTATGAGATTATTTCACCTAACTGTTAATTCAATAAGGGACAAGTAAAGAAAGCTTCCAGAAACTGCTTAAACTAAGAAATCCTTAAGAGATAAGCTGGGAAATTACAGGAGAATCTTGTGAGTGCCCTGTTGACTCTGTTAATTGATTAAGAGATAAAAAAATATGCTCACAAGAAAACATAAAAAGTACAAAAGGGGACACAAACCAATGGAACAATTTTGTTGTTACCTCATTAAATCATGTGTATGTATGTATATAACTTAAAATTGCTCACAGTTTCTTATATAATCCTTATACTTCTTTGTATATTGAAATTTTTGTTTATTGATAATCGCCCAGATTAAAATAAGAAAATATATTCTAAAAAAGAGAGATAAAACCCAACTTTACTAGAATAACAAGCTAATGCATACAATATATCACTGTAGGGATAGGAGCTACAAAGCTTCTCCCTACAAAATTGCATGGCAAAACAGTCTAAACAATTTAGAGGTGCTGAATGAGAAAACTTAGCTAAGCCCATGGGCAGCTAGGTGGTATAATGGATAGAGTGCTAAACCTGAGTTCAAATCTAACCAGACATTTACTAGCTATGTGATACTGGACAAGTTATTTAACCCTGTTTGCCTCAGTT
This sequence comes from Notamacropus eugenii, assembly GCF_028372415.1. Taxonomy (NCBI): domain Eukaryota; kingdom Metazoa; phylum Chordata; class Mammalia; order Diprotodontia; family Macropodidae; genus Notamacropus; species Notamacropus eugenii. Next base: position 93,071,922 of record NC_092878.1, read on the forward strand.
TCCCATTCATAAAACAGTGAAAGAAGCGGTAAACCATTGTAGTACCACTGCCAAGAAAACTCTAAATGGGGTTATGAAGAGTCAGACACAAATGAAAATGACTGAACAACATTCCAAGACTAATTATACTGTATTTAATTTCTCATATATGGAAAATATATGTTCACAAAAAATGGGACTTTGGGGATTGATGACTACCATAGATGAAATATGCAGATTTATGCTAATTAAACAATTTAAAAATAATCTTTCCCCCTCCTAACCTGTTGAGGTCTCCTTAGCTTTTTACTCTATGGAATAAAAAAGCTTTTTTGATCTTCTCAAAACATGAAGAGAAGTCAAATAGATGCTAGAGTCAACTGATGGTACCATGAATAGCCTATTAGCAGTGTGGCCTGAGCAAGTAACTTAGGTTCTCTTTGCCTCAGTTTCCTCAACTTTAAAGCTGGGATAATAACAACACCTCCCTCACAGGGCTGTTGTGAGGATCAAATAAAGTAATATTTCTAAAAGTGCCTAAATATTTAGCCCATTGCCTGGCACAGAGCTGACGCAATACAAATGCTTATTCCCTTCCCCCTTTTATGGAACAGAAATAAGTTATTGTAAATGAATTCTTTTTCTATATTTATAAAATTCAATGTAGTTTCCAAAACACAATTGATATTTTAATGATAGATTCTATATCTGAGTATAATATAAATCAAAGCAAATTGCATTTAATTGAGCAATCAAATTTACTTACTTTTGGATTCCACCAAATTTATTGGATTTTTCTCTTCTTTCCAGATTCATACAGAGGTTATTTCCCCAATATTCTGTCCTTGATTCTGTCATCATTTTCATTGTGATCATCATCTTCTCCTCCTTTTTCCTCTCCATTTCCTTCTCTCTTTCTCTCCCAATTTCATTCAACTCAAATCATTTTAGGAATATCATCTCACATAGGCAATTACAAAATCTAAGTCTCTCTTATTAACTTCAGACTCACATCTCCAATGGTATGGCATGTGGCATATAGCACTAGAGGAAGTACCATCTGGAGTCAGGAAGGCCTGTGCTCAAATGCCACCTCTTATCTTACTGGCTATGTAACCATGGATGAGTACTTAACTCTACTTAGTCCAAATTTCTTCATGTGAAAAATGAGAATAAAAATTAGTAATAGCCATTGCTTCCTAAGGTTTGTTTCAAGTTCTAGCTTTCCTTATGACTTCATGGTTATTCTCTTGTAGGAAGAGCATTCACCTTGTTATTCCTGTTAAAACTACAGAATTATTTTCAACTCCTTCCTCTCCCCATTCTCTGATATAAAATGGATTACCAAGGCCTGTCAATTCTACCTCTTCAAATACCTCCCAACTTCAGTCCCCTTTAAATTCTGTCACGTGCCACCCAACTACAGCCTCTCCTTATCCCTCCTTGTGCTACTGCATTAGCCTACTAAAGGTCTTCCCAATACAACTATTCCCCTCTCCAAATGAACTTGTTAGCTTTTCAGACTTCTTCGGAGTAAGGATAGATAAATTTTGATAAGAGGAAATAAGGCAAGAATTAGCTAGCTGCGGATAAAATACTGCATCTGGAGTCAGAAAGAACTGAGTTCAAATTTGACTCAAATGAGAGTGACAACTAAACAACTTTGAGTTGAGTAAAAACAAATACAAAAATGGAAGAGGGACATTACTCTCGCAAAGGTAACCATGGGTCTATATTAGTCCTAAATTTCAGTGCATTTCTGTTTCCAAAAGTCCTCTGCCCTTCCTTCCTCTATAACATCTCAAACACTTAATTCTACCACCTTATCTTCTTTCTACTGTCCTTCCCCACAGAATTCATAGTTTTCACTATCTCTGTAACTATACAGAACACATGCATTCTATATTTCTGCACATGAACATGAACATGATCATGCATGCTTGAAGATGGACAGATGGTGTACTATTAAATGACTTTTGTTAAAAAAAAAATCAAAATGTACCCAAAAACCCTTGTAATCTTCATACATAGATGTCTCTGCCAGTAGCTATGTTCTATATCCCTTAACTACAAACTCCATGTGCCAGAAAGTTTTAATTCATGGGCAAGAATTCAACTTCGTTCAGCAATAAGTCATTACAATTGTTGCCAAATTAAATTCAGAAGATGGTGTTAATTCCAGCACAGAAAATAACATTGTTACCACCATCACTTTTCAATGCAAGGCACAATCTTGCCTGTGAAGATGCAAATGAAGCCAGATTGCAAATAGGAAAAACCTGAAAGCTGTTTAACTTGGATTATTATCACTTCACACATTCTGGTTTGTGTTTGAGTATGAGACACTCTACATTTAAATTGTTAGGATGCTTTCCCTAGGCTTAGCATCCAAAAGTTTGAACTTTAAGAGTAAATCTATTTTCACCCATACTTCATTTAATTTGTATTTGAAACAGAAAACTCAACACTTTCATTTTAGGAAATTTTCTAACATGTTGTGATTTAGTCATTCTAAGAGTTCTAGCTTTTCTCATCTATCAAATAAACGGATCAGACTAAGATGGGCTCTAAATTTCAGGTGAAAGACTGAGTTCATGTTATGTGAGAACTGGTTGAAAGAATTAAGCATTCTTAGCATGGAGAAGAGAAAAAGCAGGGAGAACAAGGGTTATTTTCAATTATCTGAAGAGCTGTCATGTATGAAGGATTTGAATGGGCATGGTAGTGCAGAACTAGGAGCAATGAGTAATTGTTGCAAAGAGGCAAATTTTGGACTGATGTCAGGAAAAAAATTATTACCATTTAAATTAATGTTGTTCCTTGAGAGATGATGGATTCCCCTTCTTGGAAATCTGCAAACAGAAGCTGAATGGTCACTTATCAAGAATATCATATTGTGGATATCTTTCACATATAGGTCGGACTTGATAGCTGCCGAGGTCCCTTTCAATATTCCAGTTCTATGTGATTCCCTTTCCTTATTGCTGTTAAATCCTATAATGTCAAGGACAATTCTAGCAATATCTAAATTAAACTTTCTGAAATATATCTTCATATATACATATACATATGTATACACACACTCACACATGTGTGTATGTATGTATGCATGTATAGAGAGACAGAGAGAACTTTAAGACTTTTGGAACATCCCATACACACATACCTTCAAGATTTATGGGATCATACTTTGAGAACCAGAAGGGATTTTGGGTGCATTCTGGTACAAATCCTTTCATTTTACAGATGAGGAAATTGAGCTCCCCAAAGGTGAAGTGACTTTTTCTTCATCACACAGCTATTAAGAGGCAGAGCCAGGGTTTAAATCCAGGTCATTTGAGTACTTCATACCTTCTCTGGTTACTTTCATCTCTAAGACTCTCAGAAGGTGTGAATCAGCAAGTACAGACTGAACAGTTACTTTATGCTCAACTCGCGAAAAATACAAAAGAAGCTGATGAAAAATTTCTAAGTCTGAAGATGTTTTACAAGCTAATTAATAATGCTTATATGGATGACATAATGGTGTAAAAGGATGCAGAAGAAAAACCCAACATTGACTGCCTTACAATCCAAGGAAGCATTCTGTCTAAATAGAGTATAAGGAGAGAACAGAATTCAGGGACAACCTTTCTCCTGTGGAATACTCCAGCTGTGATGGCCCCAATGTATTAGTGGGTACCTATAGAGTGCAGAGTGGGTGAAAAGACTATTCCATCTAGGTTATTCATCAGTCCAGAAATGGATCTGCAAACTATCAAATCTAAGTAAGCCTACTCTACTGACTATCCAGAGAGTTGGGAGGGTGGTCAAAAAAATTGACACATGATTACCACGGATGTGCTACGATTTGTCTGGGTGGTGACCAAGCTGATACATGACAGTCAGAAGAAAATGTAGGAAGAACTTATGCATTTAACCAGAAAGTTCCCATTGATGGAATATACTGAAGGTACACTATATATGACTTTAAGGTATGATGGTAGGGACAGTGTATCTGAATATTACTTTTTTACTACATGCAGGTTTGACTTACATATGGCCTCTGTACTTGGTCTATGGTATACAACATTAATATAGCTGTCACATACTGTGTACTCACCATGCATGCTCAGCACAACTTGCAATTTTTGTTGATTTTATTTTCACAGAAGGGTATACAAACAGGTCTGCATTTTCTGCTCTGCCTGTGATCATTCATGGGAGAAATTGCTAGGACTCCATTTTCCATGAGACTATATGGCAATAGCCCAAAAAGAAGCAAAGTGATGTGTGAAAAAGGTGGGATGGGATTTTAGGGGAGAGTTCTGTTGTGTTGGGGACCATGTCAAGAGGTCAGAGGAGCAACTAAGACTACCAATGGGGGTGTTTAGGAATGCAGGAATCCTGGAGTGTGCCTGAGGGCCCACAAAGCAAGGAAGGAGGACAATTAAGCTGTAGGTAAACTACAGAGGCCAGCTGATTATACCAGCAGAGGTATGCACAAGACACCACATGGGCAAAATTTCATTATCTTCAGGCTAAAAAGGAACCTTTCTACTGGAGTAGTGAATTTGGAGGAACTTTTATCCCAAACTATTCAAGGATGAAGGAGGACAAGATTTTGTTTGCTCAGGAATGTATGTGATCACAAGATCACAGAGTCTGAGCTAGAAAGGATGTCAATGGTCCTTTAGTCCAATATTATTATTCCATTATTCTACCATACATTTCAGTCCCAGCTAAATAATTTACTATTTCCATTGCTTGTATCTGTAAGTATGGGGATCAAATGAATATCTAGAAACAAGTTCATCTTACAGTTTTACAGTTTCAAAATGATGGAGGGGGGAGCAAAGTGGGGGCAAAATGAGTCAAATAAGGTGAATTACTATTAAAATTACTTATGGTTTGAACCTGGGTCCAAGAGAGTTGAGAGTAGATAGGGATGACATAAAATAACAGAAAATATTTTTTCCTCAATTATTTCTTTAATTTTTATATTTGTTACTCAAGTAGCTGTATTTGATTTTTTTTTACTTCACATATTTAATGTTAGAATTTTCCAGAAGGTTACTATAGCTTTGGGACTACATGGTACTCTTATCCTTTCTGTTGACCTAAAGAATTACTTTTTCATCACAGAACATTTATTTTCATATATTTCTACTTTACTTTGTGTTCTTAGTTAATAAATTTTCTGATCATTTTAATCATAACAAAACATGATGGTAAGATACTTAATAAACTTATTATGTTTACAGTATAAGCCATCCCAATAAAGGCTCTTATTAATATATTTTAGAAATTGATGTAGAAAAAAAGTGAAAGATGAATACAATAAATCAGAGGACAATAATACTTTTTTTCTTTCTCCCCACAGTGGCTAACATAGTGATACACACACACACACACAGAGTAGGGAGTAAATTAATTGTTGAGTGAATGAAACAGATTTTTCATCCTTAAAGTATGGAGTTGATTGCACATGTCTGAAAAATATTTATAGGGGGAAATTCATTAAATGGATTTTAAGCTAATGGGGAAGAAGCTAAGAAAATGATTTCTGCATTACAATACTTGATACAATACCTGTTTACTTGAAAGGTTTTACCCAAAAAACTTGCTTCTAGTGGAAGTGCATAAAAAGTTCTACCATGGGGGCCAAATTTAGTGAACATTGTTATCAGTAACTTGGATGGCTGATTAAAGGCATAATTGATTTGTCAATATCTTGAATGTAAAATTGCTACTTTAGCACAAGAAAACCATTTTGGAACTACATTAACCCTTTGGTACCACTAGTATACCACTAAGGAACTTGAAAAACCATTCACTATAATTATCTCTTCTAGATATTTTTAAAGCAACCACTTACGCGTGATACTACGGTGAATTCTCTGAAGAGCAAATTAAATAGAAACAGTCTCTGGTCTCCAGCAGATGATGATATATAGACCTAATGGATTCTATCTATGATAATGTTTTACTCTGAAATATAATATCATTATCCAAGAACACATGCAAAAAAAAATAAATGATAGAAGAAACCATTAAAAATAGCAAGAAGTTTTGGATAAACTAAACTTTTAAAGAAGACCATTCATACCTTAGTGGTTGAAGAAATTCTATACTGACTTGTCATTATAGTTAATAAGCACCCTTTGATATATCCCATATGTAAATCTAGATTTTTCAGAAGCAGATCTTGCTCAAGTGCATCTCATATAGAAAGCATAGCTACCAGGGATTATTCAGTTGGGAAAAATTACAACAGCAAGTGTCTGGAGGAGGGAGGAGAAATCCGACCTCTACTGGCTAAACCAACACTCAAAGGCATTCATTTGTGAAAGGTCATAGGGAATACTTCCAGCACTCCTCTAGTGAAGTTACACAGAAGAATTAAGGTAGCTATCAAAAGTGACTAATTACTTCTAGGAATTCTTATTGGGCATCATGCTAAGTTTCTGGATCTTGCTGTACTAACAATGAATTAACTCTGTCTCACAACCTATTTTTAGTTAGAAAGTACACTTAAGAAAGTCCAAGGTTATTTCAAGTGATTGCCTTGGTGGGAAATTACACTATAGATGAATGATACTGTTTGATTCTTCACTATATTAGAATACTTCTCTCTGCTTTGTTATTGATCTATTTCTCAGAGAAAGAAGTCATTTCCAGGAGTGACAATGGGGATTCATATTCAGCTGAAAGTCTACTAAAAACTGCAGGCCTTTCTCATATGAGTACTCTTTTTCTATATCTTCCCAATTTTATATCTCTCAGTCTAATTTTTTGAATCCAAACATGGCTTTACATTTAGTCCTATGAAATAAGTTATCTTTCAACCTCTCACAAAGTAAATTATTGTTGTTCAGTCATTCCAGTTCTGTTGAACTCTTTGTAACCCCATTTGGGGTTTTCTTGGCAAAGATACTAGAGTGGTTTGCCATTTCCTTCTCCAGCTCATTTTACAAATGAGGAAACTAAGGTAAACAGGGTTTAGTGAACTACCTGGAGTCACACAGCTAGTAAGTCTCTGAGGCTGATATGGAGTCTTCCTGACTTCAGGCCCAGCGTTCTATCCATTGTGTATGGCAAATGGGGATCACAAAACGCAGCCACTACCATCATTAATCTTTTGAATTATAAAGAAACTTAAAGATCACCTAGCCCATGTTATTCATTTTACAATTGAGAAAAGTGACTCCCATTTCACTTAGGACAAGGGTGCAATACAAAGGATGTATACAAATAGTCTCTTAATCATCAGCTGGTTAGGATGTGTGGATTTTGAGACATAAGATCTGGATTCAAATCCTGGCTCCTTTACTTTCTATTTGTGTGACCAACTTGCATGCGCCTTGTTTTCTCTAACTGTAAAATAGGTTAGATAGATCATCTCCCAAGATCATTTTCACCTTTAAATGTTATAAAACACACATTTCAAGGTCAAACAGTGCAAAATTAAAGAGCATGGATGAACATTAACTCAACTGGAAGTCAAGGTATGCTTTAAAAAATATGCCCTTCAAGGCAAGACATTCTTACTTCCATTCTGCATTATTTTGGAAACATGGCATGTAATAGAGGATGTGAATAATAGACAATATACAAAGAAAAACCATGTCAGCATGTGAATGTACTCAAGAAGTAGAACACAAAGAAAAGGGTGGCAGTATCCCAGTTCTCTGCTGTTAGCTGTCTGCCCCCTGAATCACCTCCAGCTAATTACATTTAGGGGCTATAAGACTAGTTATCTTGTTGAATCTGGACATGTGTGAAATGTTAGGTAAGAGAAAGTGAAAGGGCATTTTTTTTCCTATTCTCACACAGACTGTACATTTCTGAATTCTTAAATCTCCTCTCCAGGCTGCCAAAAGTAGGCAGATGGCAAGGATGATCTGTGGGAATCTGTAGAGTGCCAGACAAAGGTTATTGATGCTACAACATATGGATGGCACAGAGATGGCACTTAGTAGATAAAAACTCCTACACTTTTTGCTAGTTATTAACAAGATGTGGAACAGTAAGCTGAAAGGGCCTTAGTAAATTTTACAGCTGAGGAAACAGAGGGGCAGTGACTTGACTTCATGTCACACAGTGACCCAACTTTGTCTTTAAATTTTAATATGCGAGGTAACAGGATGTACTTACGCTATTTTGGCTATGAATTATGGTAGTGTTTGTTAATGTTTCAACATTTGCCAAATATTATTCTTAAAGTTGTCCACAGTTTAAATCCTGTTGATTTAATTTCATTCTTTCCCTTTAAATAAGAACAGATTATTTGCTGGTTTCAGTTGAATTGAATTTCAGTGCTCACCTTGGCAATGTTACTTTTTAAAGTGATTTCAAATCTTATGAATATGCTACTCATTAGCTTTCCCTACCAACCAGCTCCACATTTTTTAACTGTCAAGAGTGCCAGCATCATTCTAGTCACCTAGTCTTGAAAGCATGAATTACTTCTCCTTCTTTAATATCCAATAAACGTCTCACTTTTGTCAACTGAGTCTTCCTTCAAAATCTCTCTCACCTTCTTCCAAGTCATTCCACTCCCCACTGCCTCAACCTCTCATCACTTTGAGCCTGGATTATTGCATTAATCTTCTAACCCAGATTTCTAATCTCAGGTCTCTCTCACCTTTCTCCCACTCTCCACTCATCTATGCTGCATATTGTTTCCGGATTAAGGTTCTTAAAAGATTACTCTGTCACATGTTTCACTTGCTTAGGAAAATCTAAGAACATCTCAAGGTATAGTGCTTAGGTTGATCCAGGAGGGAGTGCATTCTAGCCATGGAATATGGAGTACTTACAACTTGCTCACAGTATGTGAAAGGCCTTCTTTGAGAAAGTTTTGCTGCAGTGTACAGTATGAGAGGTAAAGTAATATGTAATCAGCCTGGAAAGAGGTTTTGAAACCAGACAGCAAAGATATTTCAATAACAAATATAAGAGACTATGTTTGATCCCAGTAGCAACAGAGAAATACCAAAGGTCCTTGAACAGAGTGTGGCATAGTGGCACAGTCCCACCTCAGCTTCAAGAATATCAGTGCAGAAGTTGCATGGAAGAGGGACTAGAGGAGGAAAGACTGTATTCAGGGAAATAAACTCAGACTCTATTCAAATAATCTAAACCAAAAAAATGATAAGGACGGTGAATTAGGAAAAAAGTAAGGAAGAAGATGGAGCAGCTAAGTAGCTCAACTGATAAGAGTATCAGGCCTTAGTATCAGGCACACACTCACTAGTTGTGTGACCCCAGCCAAGTCACTTAATCCTTTTGCCTCAGTTTCCCCATCTGTAAAATAAACTGGAGAAGGTATTGGCAAACCTCTTTAAGTATCTTTGCCAGGAAAACCCCAGATAGGATCAGGAAGAATCAGACATGACTTAAAAAAAACTCAACAACAAGGTGGCAGTTGTAAAAGATGTTGAGGTGGTATAATAGGTATAATAACTTGGCAAGCTATTAGTTGGGGGCAGTAAGAGTGAATAGTTGAGGATATGTATGCATTTTTACATATTTCTGTACGTATTTTTTTCCCTAACAGGATGTTGGCAAGAGCCCAGAAGGCAGAATGGCAGAATAGACAGTGAGGGGGCTTTGAATCCAGGACCACCAAGGTTGAAGTTCTCCTTAGGACATATCCTGCGTGGGTAAGTCATTTAACTTCCCAATGCTCTAAGTCATAAATATCAAATGTGTCTCCTACATGTTATGGGCTCACAATTCTCCTAAGTGCAATGAGAACCAAATTAAAATGTAATTGGGAAATATATAAGAAAACAAGTAACATTACATTAAAGTACAGCTAATATTACATTGTGAAATTAAGTTAATATGTGGCCTGCAGAGACCCTTAGGAACAGATTAGTGGCTCCCACTTCTATCTGAGCTTGACACCATTGCCCTAAGGCAACTTTTTATAAGCCATAGATGACATACCAACCTGCATACATATAGAGAGTTTCCTCACCAGGAGTTCCCTTTTCTAAGGAAATCATAGATTTGGTCCCTATCCTTATCCCATCTTTATCATTAATATCTAGCATAGTGCCTGGAACAGAGTAGGTGCTTAATAAATGCATTATGTTGATACCCAAGTTGCAAAGCTAAATAATTGTCCCTGACAGAAATAGGTTAGTTAAGGAAAACGGTGATTTTGAGCTGAGAAAGATGGAAGTCTGGTTTGGGATATGTTATGTCTCAAAGACAAAGGTAGAGATTTCAACAAAGCAATTGGTATTATGGAGAGATTAAGGCTAGATTTAGAGTTTGGGGAGCCCTCTGTAGAGAAAAATATTGAAATCAGGGATCTAATGTGATTACCAAGAGTGTAGAGATATAAGAGAAGAGCCCAGGACAGAATAAATTTCAGATTCCTGGTTTTCATAATCAGGCCCTAGTTTCTTTTTCTACATTGTTCTTTCTCACCTCCCTCACACAATCAAATGCTCTAGCCAAACTATTTCACTCATTGTCTCAACCACGTGCCATGCAAATGCCCGCCTCCATGCCGTTGCTCACAGAATACCCTCTATCTTTGTGAACTTTCTCTACTCATTTAATAAAGTCCTACTTGAGTTCTACCTTTCCTACAGAGCTTTCCCTCGCTGCCTCAACTGACAGAGATCTCTTCTACTTCTATACTCTTGTAGCATTAATTGTCTATAATATGCTTTTAGTATTTATTATAAGCATTTCACATGCCTATTTTTATTTCCAATATGCCCTTTATTTTCAACTAGACTGTAATCTCCTTGGGAAGAAATCATGCTTTTCATCCTTCTATCTCTATAGCACATTACCTGGCACTCAAGTAGGTATCTGAACAAATATTTGATGGTGATAGGGCACTGGACTGGGAGCAGGAGATTCGGGTTTTAGATCTCACACTCTTTAATGACCTGGGTCACCTTATTTAAACCACTTAATCTTTACGGGCTTCAGTTCCTTGATCTGTAAAATGAGGTGACTGGGATAAGTTAGATGCTCTCTAAGGCCCTTTTCTATTTATAATATTCTATGATTCTATTACACATTTGTTATCAAAGAACACAGATAATCAGATAGAAAACACATGATCTCAGCCCAAAAATCTGGTTAGTAACTAAGTACCCTACTAGACAATGTTAGATACATAAAGAGGCTTCATGGCACAGTAGATAGAGTTCTAAACTTGGAGTGAGAAAGAGATTAAAATCCTTCCTTAGACACTTACTAGCCTTGTGATCTTGGGAGTTGTCAATGCTTAGCCCCAGTACTTAGCACTGTACCTCAAATGAATAGGAGATTAATAAATATTTAGTGACTGATTAAATTCAGTTAACTTCCCTTATCCTCATTTTCCTTATCTTTAAAACTGAAATAATAATAACACCTACTTCGAGTGTTGTGAAGATTAGACAACATAATGTATAAAATCTTAAAACACTACATGAATGTGAAAAACTTGTAAGATATGGCCCCATTTACATGCCAAGACATAACTGTAATACAATGTAGAAAGTTATAAATAACATGAGAGAGATACAGATGATAAAGAAAATAAGAAAAATAAAATACTATGTGTGTGTATGTATATATACCTACGTGTCTATATACATATTTACGTATATATGTATATATATACCATGTATATATATACATATATACATATATATATAAAATTTTACCTGTCTTTTCTCAGGTTTTCTCTTTGAGTGAGGCAACAGCCATTCAGTGAATAGGCCCCTTTTAAAAAGTGAGTCAAGGGATGACCCCTTTCATCCAAAAAAAAAAAAGCCCAAAAATCAAACTGGGAGGGGAAGACCCTTAAGGTTGCTGCCCCAAAGAGAAACAGTTACTATTTACATTCACTCAGAGCTAGGAGGGCCCAAAAAACAATCATTAAGTGGTGTTTGGGATGGGACCTATTGTTGTCCAATCCAGGAGTGAGTTGGCTTTAAGGCAAACCTAAAAGACCAAGGCCTTTGAGAAAGAAACTTAGCCAGTAAACTCCTAGTTAACTTGTTAACTTCTGGCATCAAAATTTGCCTCCCTTTGGGCAGACTTTAGCTTAAATGGGCAGGGTCTCTGACTGTATTCTGGGCATCTTGATCATGTCACTGGACCCAGACTGCTCTGGAGGAGAAAGTGAGGCTCGTGACCTTGCCCAGCCCTCCCTCACTCAAATCAAAGTCAATTGCAAGTCATATCATCATCTCCCTAATGTCATGGTCTTCTTCAAGAGTAAAGGACAAAAACTACACAACACAACCACAACAACCTATCACAGTTTACTTTACTGTGAAGTACCATAGCCAAAACTAAGTTATTTTTAAATCATAATTACTATTAAAATTTTTAATCCATATATTAAGCTAATCAATGTCTATTATGTGAAACACATTCCTAAAAATAACTTATCTACAATAGAAAGAAAAGTTAATTTGGTGTTAAGTGGTGTCCAGCTCTTCATGGCAAAGATACTGGAGTGGTTTGCCATTTCTTTCTCTAGCTCATTTTACAGATGAGGAAACTGAGGCAAAAAAGAATTAAGTGACACAGCTAAGTGTCTGAGGCCAGATTTAAACTCAGGAAAATGAGTTTTCTTGGCTCCAGGGCCAGCACTCTATCCACTGTGTCCCCCAGCTGCCCCTATTAATTCTTTTTATTATTATAACAGTATCAGAATGTCTCTATTAGAACGCTTAGATACATGGCATATCTAACCTAGTAAGGGAGTATACTGTGCAGGTTAGGTCTTCCTTATCACTATCCTCAAATGTTATACACTAAAATATCCTTATTTCACTAACTAAGCTATTACCAGTCTGGTGTCCATGACGTTATCTATACTACTTTTTTAATCAAGATTTTTGGCCCATACTATCTCTTGGGATACTACTGCAGTATACCACATGGGCATAGTCTTTTGGGTCACCCAGGTATCACTTAACACCAAAATAACACATCAGCTAGCATGTAGTAATGTCTATTTGGTATATTGTTTTAATTACATTAACTGACCTCTCTAAAGATACAAATGTCCTAGCATGAAATGACAAAGTGCAAATAAACCCAATTAATCTCATGTTGACAAGAGGATGGATTAGAAAATTTGCCACGTTTTCCTATTCCTTTGGGTTTGATTAAACTCTTTCATATTTTCTCCTTTTCATCTTCCCCTTTTTCTCACCAGTTCGAGCTAAACTTAATCCCCACAGAAACAAAGTTCTTTGCTTTTTTCACTTTTTGCCTGTCCTTTTAAGCATTTGAGAAAACTTAAAAAAATTTTTTTTTTAGTAAATTGTACACTTAGAATTACACAGAATGGAATAGGATTCTTAGTTCCAGTGTAACATACGAATTAGCAAGACCTCACTCTCATTTCTGATTTGACCACTCTCTAACTATATGACCTTGGGCAGACGGGGAGGATAAAGTTCACCTTGATGTAAGGCACTGTTGGAATTGAGTTGTAAAATCCTTAAATTACATATGTATAAGCTTCTATATATGACAGAAAAAGAACTAGATTCTCCCAGTGCAAAAATCTATCTTTGGTCATAAATTTGACAAGCAAGGAAATAATCTAAGCTTTTGAAATCTCTGGGATTCCATTTAGAATACTACTGTTCCAGTATTATTACATGGGAACTGTCCGTTAAGCCACTGAGTTATAGATCATTTAATGCAGCAAAAAGGCACTGATTGGTATCCCTACGCTCTCAGTGGCTTAATGGTATGGATTCATAAAGTCCTGAATAATAAAAAAAAAAAGGTATTAACAAGTAGAATTCAGTGTCACTATTATATTCTTATCAAACTATATGTAAAATTGAGTTGAAAAAGGAAAACATAGTTTATATGTACCCCAAACCAGACATTTAAATTCTTTACTTTGAAAAGGAAAACTCAAGTAACAAGAAGGGATAAGAACTCTGTATATAAAGATGATCAACCTTTTGTTTAATTAGTTGTTCTCCATATTACTAATACTTATTCAGAAATTAAATTTGATTCTTCCTCCTCCCCCAGAGCCAAAACCAACATCCTTACAAAACATCCATATACAGAATAGCACACTGGGAATAACCAAGTCAGTTCTATTAGTTGAATTAGCTGTCTTTTCCAGAAGCACAGATACTGTTTGATACCTGCTTTATCAAATGATTTCTTATTCAGATGTCCCTTTCCATACCCAACTCCCCAATTCTTCAACAAAACCAAAAGAAATTATTTTTAAAACCACAGAACAGAAATTATGGTTCACTCACACATCTCCAGTGCTTTGCTTTTCCAGAAAGAGAAAGTGAATATGTGTATTTGGTTCAGATGTGCAATTTCATCCTTATAGGGAAGTCCAACTGTAGAGGTACATATGAGCAACTCTTCTGTAACTTGAAGTCTTGGAAAGTTATTTGAGGGGTAGGGAGAAAGTAAGTGACTTGTTGGGAGGAGGGCACTCACAAGTTAAGTGACATCACTTAACCTTTTACACCCAAAGGGTCACAAAGCTAATATATGTCAGAAGCTGGGTCTTCCTGATTCCAAGGTCAGCCCTCTGTCCATTATAAAACACTACTTCACACATCTGCTTAATTTGCAATAATATTCGAAGCATAAGAAAAGTGTCAACTCTGCCACATTGCATTTTATAACATTTTTGGTCACTAAATCATCCACATCGATGAAGTTACAGTTAGCATCAGCATTAATAGGGGCAACTATTTACAAAGGGTATAAAATACATTGTTATTAACTGTTATACAACTCAGCTTACATTGTCCTAGCTCAAAAGTGTTTTCCACCATTCTATTGTTTAACTAAAATAATAATTTGAGGTCAATTTGTAAATTATTTTAAGATCATAGTTAATTAATAAAGAGTTTCCTTAACTTATTAAGTTTAATAGTAGTTGCATTTTTTAAAAAAGCTAGATAATTAACTCAACAATGCATTTTCTTTAGTTTAGTTCACTGAAAAAAATTGACAAACTACGAGAAGACTCATTAAAGTACTTTGTAAAGTTATCCTTCCCATTCATTCAAATATTCTGAAAATTCTGCTCATGCACATGACGTTTTGATGCTTAAAAATTCTAGATGAACTTGATCAGTACTTTTTTTACTCTGAAAATTAACTCTAAGGCACAATTTGGCCTATCGAAAAGCTGTAACAATCCCCCTGTTCTCTGTGGTCAATAAGTATTTTAAATTGTCATCAATGTCAGATTGACATACCAGTTAATGGTAGCTAAGGACAAATAAACATAAGAGTGGAGTAGGTGAAAAGTAATTCAATAAACTCAGAGTAGACACATCATGTCACTTGGCTGCCTTTCCATCCTGCCAAAAACTGAAATGGAACGCTATGGTAAAGTTCTACAGACATTGCTTTACTGATTCAAAAAAACTGATATCTGGGCACAATAAGCAGCTTTAATGAGGTACACTGTATGATATAACTTTTTTAAGCGTACTTTTTAAGTACGCCCTCTTACCAACATCAGGTGTAAGTTGCATGTTAAAACCTTCTGGAGTAACAGTTAATCTTTTGGAAGAGCAAGGAAACAGCAGTTTGAAGGCAAACAAGCTGAATCTCAGCCTGGAAAGTAAGGACTCTAACTGCTCTTCACCAGCTTTTTCAGACTCGATTAGTCTTCAGCATATCATTAAGAAATCTAAGTGCAGCGTAGAGAAAACCACCTTGGTTTCCTAAGGAGGTGATAAGAATCACCTCCAGTTTCATCTGAAATTGAACAAGTTTCTTTCCCCAAGTGTGGCTGGGACGTCTTAATCCATCCATCATTCCCTAGTTATTAGGCTCTCCTTTTGTATTCATTTCCCCTCCCCACCCCCTCCAAGGCGCCTGAATGAGCCTCCCCGCATCGCAGCAACTCAATGAAATCTTGTAGGTTGACTGGTCATCTATGCCCACGGACAAAACTGCCTTCTTGTACCTTTGATTTGCCTGGGAAGGCGCACTTCTGCTGCCCTGTCTTCGACTGAGCATTACAACAGTTGGATTACCGGGCAGAGCTCGGCTTTCTATTTGTTGCATCCATTGGGATCACTGGTATCACTAGGCACCTCTTTCGGTACTTAACTAACCTCTCCCTCCTCCGCCCCCCCCCCCCCCCCCCCCCCCCCGCCCTATTTGTTTTTAACAGAAGTTTGTAAGTTTCTTTCTTCGGTGAAAATGAGATGCAATCTGTATCCTTAGCCCCGACTTCCCAAGGGTTACAACACCACACAAACTTTCTCTCCGGACGGGTTCGCTTACAGGAGCACTCTGCCCCCTTTCCTCTCCCCAGAGGCAGCAAGAGCGGCAGCCCAGCACTTACCTTCGCCTCCCCCAGATCCGGTTCTTCCTCGTAATAGCCCTGTCCCGACTCATACGCCGCGGCTGCGGCCGGCGCCCGAGGTCCCAGGAGCAGAGCTGCAGCAAGCAGGGAGTAGACCAGGGAGAGTAAGCCCAGCAAGTGCATGGTGAACGGGCTCCTTAGGGGGGTTGGGGCGGGGGGGAAGGGGTGGGGGAGACTAGTGCGTTTACGGGGGGGCAGGGGGTGGGGGCTTGGGTGCCCCTGCAATGATGAGCGCTCCTGGTGTTCCTTGCCCCCAATATCCAGCCAGTAAAAAGCCTGGGGGACGGACAAGAGGCGGCAGCGGTGGCGGCTCCGTTGCGCGGGGGCTCCAAACTTTTTTCAACTTGCTCTCCAAGTAACTGCTGGGGAAAGTCGGAGCTTGTCAGGTAAAAACCCTCACAGGAAACCGGACATCCGAGTTCTCCTCATTCAAGAGACTGGGAGGTGAAGGGAGAGCGAGAGAGAGAGAGGAGAACTCACTCCCTCCTTTTGTTTTTCTTCGGGGAGGGGGGAAGTGCATAAACACAACCCCCCCTTTAAAAAGTCTTCAGCACCACGGATTGTTCCCCCCACCCCCCTCCCTCCTTTCCCCTAAGGAAGCCCCCGAGGGGGCAGCAGCCACAGCTGGAGAGTCTGCAGCGGGGGTGCCGGGGGGCGGGGGGCAGAAGCAGCGGCGCAGACTGCCGCGGCTCAGTCCCCCGACTTGGCCGGCTCCGGGGCTCCCGGCGGCGGCGGCGGCGGCGGCGGGGTCCCGGGTGCTCGGGCGTCCTCAGCGCGTGGAGCTGTGCGGCCGCGGTAGCGGCAGCAGCAACAGCGGCGGTCGCAGGGGGAGGGCATGACTGATGCGCCCTCTGCCTGCGCTTATGTGAGAGAAAGCGGCTGACGAGGGAGCGGGCGAGCTGGACTCCCTCCCTCTCACTTTCCCTCGGAAACCTCTGGCCCTCGAGCTGGTCCCCTCCCCTCCCCCTCCCCCTCCATGTGCAGTCCCCTTGCCTCATCCCGGCTGCGGGAGCACAAAACCTCGGCCCTGGGGGCTGGCCCGTCCCTAGGAAGAAAGGCGGCCTCGCTGGGTAAAGTTGCAGGGAGTGGGGGAATGGGTGAACTTGGGACGGGGCAACCGACCAGACCCCCGCAACCCCTCCGGCTCCTTGCCAGTCACTTCTCACCTCCCCCGGCTACAGGTTTTAGCGCAGCCTGGAAGTTGGAAGGGAGAGTTCCAAGTGAAAGTCATCACCAGCATGGCGGAGATCCCGTGGGAGACACCACACACCACACACACACACACACACACACACACACACACACACACACACACACACACACACACACATTCTCCTTTGGAGGACTTGGGAGTCATGGGACCCAAGCGAGAACAGAGGGTGTTAGCCCAAAAAAAATCAGTGGAGAGTGTTGGCAGTTTGGATGAGCCAAATCTTAAACTCTAGGCAGTTGGCAATTGGAGAAGAGATAGTGGTCCTTAGGAAAAGCTCTATAAGCCAAGATCTGGATTTCTGCTTTCTCTTAAGGGCACAACAGGTTACGTACCCAGTATCCCCAGGTGAGGTCTGAGAGCTCCTGTGCACACAAGTAGGAAGTGATTTTTGCAGTAGGAAGCAGTATTTAAGATGATACACTTCCAGCCAGGAGAGACCTTAGCTCATCCAGTCTAATGTCCTCCTTCCTTAGAGGAGGAAATTATGGCCCACAGAGGCTGTGTATTACTCAAGGCCACACAGAAGGGAACAGGATTTGGACATCCTCTACGTGTCCTTTAGCCAAGGTCTCTTGACTCCGTGCTAACACTTTCAAAGACACTACAGTCTCTCACCGCTGGAAAAACGTTTGAATGATTGATTCTACTGGGTGGAAGTCACTGGGTGAACACCAGATTCCGGTGCTTAATATAACACTTTACACCTAATAAGCACTTACTACATGTTCATTGATTGTCTACCTCCGTATAGCTGACCAAACTAATTTTGAGCTCTGGGGAGGGAAATGTGTCACAATTTCCCTTTCCTTCATAAGTATGCTTTACAATGTTGTTTACATATTGTCCAATGTAACTAACAATATTTCTCAATTAAATGATTTGAGTGTACAGAGATGTCGCCTCTTTCCCTCTTCCTTCACCGTTTCCTGTTCTTTTCTTCCTCTCTCTCCCTCTCTGTCTCAGTCTCTGTCTCTCTGTCTCTGTCTCTGTCTCTGTCTCTGTCTCTCTCTCTCTCTCTCTCTCTCTCTCTCTCTTTCTGTCTCTGTCTCTCTGTCTCTATCTCTCTCTCTCTCTCTCCTCTCAACCACATTGTTTTATTCAAATTGTCTTCCTCTCCCCAGTTTTTTTTTTTTTCCAGGCCAAGTACAAGGACAGAAATGAATACGAAAGAAAAATAGTGTTTGTTTTATCTGAAAGATAGTCAGGCACATTGCTAATGCATTAGAAAGCACACTGCATCTACAATGAGAGGTCCTGGGTTCAAATTCTGTCTGGGGCAAGTCACTTAAATGAAGCAACTGGGTTTCATTTTCCTTTTCTATAAAATGAGATCATTGGATCACATGACCCAATGAGGTTCTTTCCTACTCTAAGTATATGACCTAGAAACAGTAGTATCCTATACTGTCATTAAGATACTTCTAGAAGCTGTACAGGGAATATATAGTTACTATTTTCATTCACTCATCCAATAAGCATTCCTTAATTACATTCAATGAACTAAGTATTTATTAATTATTATTTACAAGGCCCTGTACTAGGTACTATGAATAAAAAGACAAAATGAATGTGGGCAGAAGGACTCTACTACTGTGACAAGTACCAGGAGAAACCAAATAGGTTTATAAGTCAACTAAGCAGCTTGAATTTATATATCATCCTATATTTCACAAAACATTTTCCCCACAATAACACTGAGAGATATTGTGAAAATAATTCCATTTTGCCTACAAGGAAATGAAGCCCCAAGAAATTAAGGGATTTGCACAGTTATATAGCTAGCATGTGGCAAGGTTGGAAATTGAACAGGTTTTCTGATTCAAATTCCCCATGATGACGACCCGCCCCGCTTAAAGCAAGATACCACTTAGTAAATTGCTATGAAAGGATTTGAGTTGCCAAATTTGTGTAGACATTGGAGATAGAGACTGTTTGTGTGATCTATGGACCATGGTGTCATCCTATTCTTATAAGAATCCTTCAAGGAGTAGAGTGACTGACTTTCCAAATACAGAAAGTCAGAAAGCCTGGGTTCAAATCCTGTTGTGACACATTACTTGTATCACCCTAGCCTTTAAGTTCCAACTAAAATCCCATCTCCTACACCAAGTAGGACCCCTCTTACTTCTAGTGCCTTCCCTCTGTTAGTTATTTCCATTTATCCTGTACATGGTTTACATTGTTTATATTTGTTTGCCTGTTATCTTTCCCATTAGATTGTAAGCTCCATGAGGCAGGGACTGTCTTTTGCTTCCTTTATATTCCCAGTGCTTTGCACAGTTGCTAGCACTTAGTAGGTGCTTAATGTTTATTGAATTGAATTTCATATCTTTTCAGCTCAACTTCCTCATCTATAAAATGAGGATGGAGTGGAACAGATGGTTTATAAACCTCTTCTAGCTTGAAATCTGATGATCTAAAGAATCTAGAAGTGAATTTATTCATTACTCTAAGCAAAGCCTTTAGTTTCTGAGTCAGCAATAGAGAAATGAAAGTATTCCTCTGATTATAAGAATGTGAGTTCCTTGAAATCAATCAGGAACTGTCTTGTTTTTATTGTATCCCAGGAGTTGCACAGTGCTTTGCACACAGTAAAAGCTTAATAAATGCTTTATTCATTATGATGTGTGTCATTGAATTAGCCAGTGATATGCTAATTATTCCCCCACCTACATTCAGAAAAGAAAAATAGTAATTAATGAAGAAAGTAGAATGTCCTTTGAAAGACTAAAGATACTAGAAATGCAGCATCAATTTTGAGACTAAACATTTTGCAGAGCAGTGGCATTCACTATGGTGTTTAGGATAAAGAATACCACAGAAGGATCAGAAACTAGATGCTAGCAGTTCTCATCTCTAAATTAATAGGATGGGTTCCAGTTTTGAAGCTGGATGGTCCCAAAGAGCCTCATCAGCATCACCTCCAACATATGCTTAGTCATGTAAAAGTCTTAGAATATATAGTCAACATAACACAACAACCCAAGTCTACTGAGTAGAATATACGTGTGTGTGTGCTGCGAATGCCATTCAGCCTCCCAAACAGTTGCTAAATGGTAAATTGACATGGACTGACTAAAAACTGTGTGATCAGACAAAATGCTAAAAAAATGCACAGACCACATCATGTGATCCTGTATCCTAGTGGCCAAATGCTGTGAAATGCCAGCAGCAGCTGCCCCAGGAAGACATTAAAGGATTCCTCTAGAGGACAGTCAGCTCCAACCAGGGATGAGGAAGCTCTTTTTGAGCAGTGACTTCAGTAAGAGCCACATAATCAAGAGTTCAAATATTAGTGCAGTAACTAGGGTGGGAGCGAGCACAGGTTTGCCCTAGGGCTCTAAATTTTAATGGGTGTGGGTAATACCAGCAGTTCTGCAACAGCTTAGGAACAATTGAGTTATGACCTACTTAGAAACAATTATATGCTAAAATAGGAAGTTACCAGGTAGTAGGAGCTTACTCCAGGCAACTTCTCTTCCATCCATTTCCCTTCAACTGAATGCAGGGTGACTTGTGCCACCCACTGTAAGATACAAATATAGTAGCCTATGTAGCAAAACACTTCCCAGCTATGGACTGGAAGACATTTGGACAGTGCTACAAATATCACCAACTTCTGTAAAATGAAAGATGACTTTTAGTTAGCAATAGAGAAACAATATTTGTTCTTCATTCACTTTTTTCATATACTTGCATATACAGATAGTGATCATTGATAAAGTATCAGTTTAATTCAAGAAACATTTATTCAGTTTCAACTATAAGCACTGTGTTAGACACTGAAGATGGAGAAAAAAGTGAGACTGTGGTCTCATAGAAAACAAGGAAATTTGTAAATGCAGGATCTTGCTTCTAATAAATATTGTATTGACTATTAAGGTTAAAGAAAAAAAACAATACCTTAAACTAAGTATTCTACATTGAGAAAATTTACCAATACTAGTCTATCCAGCAGACTTTTTCCTCCTTCTGCCTCGAATGTGCAGATTTTCTCTTTTAACTACTTCTCAGTCCTGACAGGTACTAATTACAGTGATTCTTAAAAGCAGTGCTACTTTTCCTAGGAATAAAATTCCTTTTGAAACATATTCATCATGTACCAAACCAAACAAACAAAATGGATGAATTAGATGGAGCAGAGCTACCTATGTTTCAATAACCTTGACAGAAGGCATATATCTTTTTCAAGTCAACAAGTATGTGTTAAACACCTTATTAATCTACTAAAGCTGGGAGTACACATATAAACAGAAAGAAGGACAGTAAGCAATGAGCTTACACTGTAATGAGGAAAGACAATACATAAAAAGAAACTAAAAAGGAGGAGTTTGAGGGAATGGTAGGTAAAGTCTAGAGAGATAGGGGGATTGCCTGAATGGAAATAAAGTCATGGTTAGCCTGGGTAGTCTTCTTAAAGTGGAGGCTCAAGGCCACATGTGACCTTCTAGGTCTTTGGGTGCGGCCTTTTGACTGAGTCCAGCTTTTACAGAACAAATCCTTTTATTAAGGGGATTTGTTCTGTGAGGTTTGGATTCAGTCAGAGGCCTGCACTTGAGGACCTAGAGGGTCACATGTGGCCTTGAGGCTGAAAATTTCCCTTCCCTGAACTAGTCCATCAAAGGAAGTGGTTATGGGCAGGAAAGGGGGTTGCATGAGGGGAAGAGGGGCCTTCCAGTAGGAGAAGTCCAGGGGTGAGTGAGCTTCAACGAAAAAGAAATTTCTGTGTCATGCATCATAGAGAAGGTCTGCAGAGTTAGGGGTGCAGCAAGGGCAAAGAGGACATGTCCTAAACATAGCTGTGAAGTCTATGCAGTTTGTCTTCTGTCCTCAACACCATTCCCTGGATGATGGTGATCTTGTTCCACACCCCTATATCTCTGCTCTCTTAATTATCAACTGTTAAAGCTGGAAGGAATGTTCCACATCACCTGGTTGAAAATTCTCATTTTATGAATAATGAAACTGAGACTTAAAGAGGAAACACTTTTCAATAAGTTATATGACAAAACCAGGAGTCAATCCAGGTTTGGATCCATTGTCCAATCAAATAAAAAAATACGGAATTATTTTTTTCCTTTACTATCAGTTGATTAGTTAACTTATTCAGTTTGACATCAGTTTCTATATTCAGTGGTTAACGCTGCCCCCCCCAACCAATCCTTTGCTTTTTAAACCCTTTCTAATTATAAAATTAAAGGGTCCTGCACCCTCAATCTTAAAAATACTATAATAGATATCAGAAAATAGATGAAAATTCATGCTAAGGCATGCAGTGGAACATGACCACAGTGAGGTCATATTCATAGCTTGAATTTGCAAGTGTGCAGTGAAAATAAATAGCTGCAAAATTCTGAATGAGTATAAATTTCACTTCAGTTTCCCTGTGTTTTCCTTTCACTCTTTTTTCCTTCTTCTCCTGTGAAGTTTCTGTGGCAAGCAATACTTTGCCTACCCCATAGGTCTGCCCAAAACTTCCTGCCTTTTACTCCTCTCTCTGTCTCTCTCTCTCTCTGTCTCTCTCCTTCCTTCTCCGTCCTTTCCCATTCCCCAGCCACTGGAAAAAATTTGATATCATTTACATCCTGACTGAAACTCCCCCATGCCAATGTGTTACCTTTCCCAGGTATTTGCATTTTAAAATTTTTCCAGAAAAGCATCCAACAAACCTTTATTGAGTTGGTTTATCTATGGATATCACATGTTTAACAACTGGCTTTCCAAAAACAAATGTTTGCACTTTTACGTTCAGTCTGCATTTTTAACATTTTCTCTGTCACTTCCTTAGGTCTAGACTCTAGACAATCAACAAAACCATAAATCCAGCCTTGATTGTAAAATTTGCTGACTTCCACGGTGAAAATGTTCATACTGAAAGTTTAACAATTAACTCTCACCAGCTGGCTCAAGCTGGCTCCAGCACACCTCTGGTTTAAAGGGGCTTTCACACAAAAGTTTCTTTTATCTCTAATTGACAAGGGGGATAGGAAGAAACAGAAAGAGAGAAGGGTTACTAAAAGAATGAGGAGGAGAAAAACAAGATTTAAAAGTAAACTAACAGGAACAAATTATCTGGGTCATTGAGAATGAGATTAAGAAACGTGGAGCTAAGACAGAGCATTGAAATATTTTGTGTTAATTCATAAATATGTTGAATTTAATTTTCTATGCACATTTTTCCCTAAAGTAGAATATAAACTCTTCAAAGGCAGCAGCTTTTTTTCATTTTTGATTTTGCATCCCTAATGTAGAAATTCAATTAGTTTGTTTAATCACTCTAAATTGAATTGTACAATTAAAGTCTTTGTCTCTACATTGGCCAAAATATAGACAACCTCCAATTCAGGCTACAGCTTTAAAACTGAATCTCTTTAAAAAGAAAAAAAGTAACCATCCTCTTTTAAAAAGAATTATACAAAATCACTGTTTAAAATATAGAGTAGGTTTTGGGTTTTTTTTTTTGGCATTCCAATCTATTTTTTTTCTTAAGGAGCTTTACTCATAGAAGAATGTCAAAGCTAGAAGGGAACCAAGAGATCACTTGATCCAAACTTCTCATTTTACAAATGAGAAGGCTGGTGGCTTTCAGAGGTTAAGCAATTTACCCAGGGTCACATGGCTAGTAAGTGACACGGCTTGACTTGAACCTGACTTGAACCCAGGTCTCATGACTCACTGCTCTTTTGACCAGGCCTCTTAACTCTGATCCGATACTTGGTTTAAATAATTCCAATTATTCTTATAGCCAGGCACTGTGATCAACACTATAGCATGTTTTAAAATCATTAATCCCTCACGGAAGGGGTTGAAATAGTGATAGAGTAATTGCCTAGTAAAGAAGAGGAGAGCACAAGTCATTACTGCAGAGGAAGTCATCCATCATATTTCAAAGATTTAAAGATGGAAAAATAGCAGTCCATCTAATCCAACCCTTTCATTTTACATATGAGAAAACTGAGTCTGAGAGAGGTGAAGTGGTTTGCCTGAGGCCACCCAGGTAGTGGCAGAACCAGAATTCTAACTCAAATCCTATGACTCCAAATACACTGTTCCCCTTATAATTTTGCAAGCATTTTTACAAAGTTCATTTTCTGAGATAAAATTAAGTAAACAACGTATAACTATATCTGTGTGCACAAAAGGATATATCACATACTCAAAGAAGGGAAATAGAGTAGGCAAAGGAGCCTAACCCAAACCATGACCACATAAGCCACTGCCCTTGTCCTTTGTCTTTTAAATAAATCACTTCATTCCTTCTTACATTTTGCCCCTTTTACTTATTGCTCTCCTTAATAACTCTTCGTGTTCTGATTAGAAAACACCCTCTTGGCCCTTGCCTGCCTCTATTTAGCTCCCCCACAGTCCTATATTCTCTGCTTTTCCACATATTTTTATAAAATCTCCCCTTCTAGCAGCACAGTCTCCACCCTCCCCTTTCATTCCCCTGCCCTCTAATCCAATCATTGTTTCAACATCTCCCCAAGTCCTGTAGATCGTGTTTGCTATTCTGTGTTCTAAAGTACAGCCTGAAAACTAGAGTGAATAACTGTTAGGATAAAGATACGACATGAGACATGCTGTCTGTAAAGAACTGTCACATGGCAGAGGGTTGAGACTTGTTTTGTTTGTTGGGGTGGAGAGGAAGAACTAGGATAAATTTGTAAAAATTGCAGAGAAGCAGATCAAGGAATAAAATAAGGAAAACCATACTAAAAATTAGAATTATCCAAAACTAGAATCAGTTGCAGGGCAGGTATGTAGGGCAGTGGATACAGTGCCAGGCCTGAAGCAGGAAGACTCATCTTCCTGAGTTCAAATCTAGCCTCAAGTACTTACTGTATGACCTTGGGCAAGTCACTTAACTTTCTTTGTCTAAGTTTCCTCATTTGTAAAATGAACTAGAGAAGGAAATGGCAAATCACTTCACTATCTTTGCAAAAAAACAAAAACACCAAACAAACCTAAACAGATTCACAAAGAGTTGGGCATGACTGAACAACCACGGATCTAGGAATGAATTAAGGAAAAACTTGCTTAAAAATTAGAATCATCCAAAACTAGAATGGGCTGCCACAAAAGCAGTATATTCCTTTAACTAGAAAACTTTGAGCAACAATTGCTTGACCTCTTATTGGGTACACTCTGTGGTGGTTTTTTGTACAGACATAGGTTGAACTAGCCACCTTCTGAGGTCTCTTCCAAAACTGAGATTCTTTGAGTTGATATAAAAGCAATAAAGATGTGCTAATGGTATAACATGGCCACTTTGCCAGCAAAACTGAATTGTTAAGTTTATATTGGCTTTTAACCAGGAGTGTGGTGGAGCCAGCTTGTACTAGCTGGTGAGAGTCAATTATTAAAATTTCAGTACGAACATTTTCACCTTAGAAATCACCAAATTCTACAACCAGGGCTGGATTTACAGTTTTGTTGACTGTCTAGACCTAACAAAGTAATGGAAAAAATGTTAATATTACAGACTGAACTTAAATATATGTTATGCATACATTTATTTTTGGAGAGAAGTCATTAAACATTTATCATTATATATCCCTGCTTTAAAAAGAAAAGTATAAAGAAAATTGTTTGTAAAATTGAATGTTCTGTAAGCATAGCTTCTAAAACTTATGTTTTTTAAAAAAAGGCATCCCATCAGAGAGCCGAATAAAAGCTGCTCTACCAAAAGGAGGGGGCTTCCTCCTTTCTTGCCCTTTGTCCATTCTAGGTCAGGGACAGCTCAGGGCTCTCTTCCCAATCCTGGTGGGCAAGGACCCTCTAAGTCACCCTCTCCCCTGGAGATAAGCAGGAAATTATCAACTATAATTTTTCCCCTCCAAAGAAGACCTCCAGGCTTTACCATCTGCTCTAGTAGTATTATATCCTTCAAACATCTTATCCTTCCCGCACCCTGCCTTTCTTCAGCTATACTCTCTTATATGTGTTGTTGCCCCACCACCCCCATTTAGAGCATAAGAACAAGACAGTTTCTCTTTTCTTGTGACTCCAGCTTTTAGCACAATGCTTAACACTTAGGAAGCACTTAATAAATTCCGCCCCCCACTGCCATTAATAAATCAGTTGAATGCCTAAAATCCTTTGGACCTTATTTATTATCTGACTTGCTGCTCCAGATCCTCAGTTACTTCCAGTGTACCCTAAGGGCTACTTGGCTTTTCCATCTGCCTTATCCCTTTAACCTTCAGGCAGCTCAGCCTTTTTATCCTCCTTTTAGCTGAATTCTCTTACATATGTTCTCTCACCCATTTAAAGTGTGAGCTCCCTGAGAGTTGAAACTGAATTGCTTTTCTAGTTATGCTACAGCCTTTCCTACAATGCTTGGTACTTAATAAATGCTTTCTCCTTCATTGATTCAACCAAACTTATAAAGAACATTGTAATCTTTGAAGAAATGAAATTACACATAGTTCAATTGGCAATCAAGACTTAAGTAAATTGCATCATAATGTCATCAATGATTTAATATAAAGATCATCCAAGAAATGCATGAGTAGAAAAGAATTCAGACTGACCATGGAGCAAGATTATGGAATGGCAAAGACATGGACTTAGTGGTGTACTAGCACCCACAGAATGTTAAAAAAAAATACCTAGAATATGGTCTCCAGTATACTGTACAGAAGATATATGCAAGATTGTGGGCTAGATTTACACAGGATGAAAAGATGTGTCTAGGACAGGATATAAACTGATAGAGGGAATGCCTATATTGATGAGATCAGAGATGCATGGTAAGTATAGACTTTTGTCAATTATTCTGATAGAATTGCTTGATCAACTAACCTCAACTGACTGCCTATATTCTATCGATTTTATATAGTCTACAGTTAAAAAGCCTTGAAAAAAGCTTTTGTTCTACACTTCTAAAAATAAATCTAGTGGTGCATGTGTGTGATGAAAAAAAAAGAATAAAACTAAGATCTTAGTTATAGGTTACATTTAGATTAAATACAAATCAGATATATAAAGAAAATGTCGTTTGTATTTGGAGCAATATGCTGTTTTGATTGATGGGGAAACCTCTCTTCACTTAAAATCAAATTATGCCTAACTGGCTAGTGATAATTTTAGTCATTTAGTGATAGAAGGAATTACATTTGAGAGAGGTATTAAGGATGATGATGTGAGGGACCAAGATATCCTATTATTACTTTTGACCAAGACCCACTAAAATGACCTTTAATGGTTATGAATCCATGAACTCATTTCTTCTACATCTTATCCCCAACTCTGAACCACCAATACTATTCTGAGTCTCATATTTCCCCCTCCCGAATGGAGGTCACAGGTGATCCTTCCTATCAACCTCTATATGCCCCTATGAAGATCATATATGGTTTAGAGTTTTGGCTTCCTTGCATGATCTAACACCAAGAGCACTTAAGATGAGAGAGCTAGGAGCCACTGCTGAAGGTCTCACTCAGAGTGAGGGAGCATGGAAGACATTTAGTCAGATAAGAAAGAATGGGTTGAATACAGCAACCTCAGTCTTGGAACATGAGATATCTCTTTTGTCTCTTAACATATGTGATAAAGATGATATATGTTGCGTGTGGGGAAAGAGTTGGTACTGACACTGACTTTAGGTACTAGAGAAAGTGTGGGGAACCTGTGGTTTTGAGGCCACATGTGTCCTTCTAGGTCTTTGGATTCAGTCTTTTGACTAAGTCCAAGTTTTACAGTCCTTTTATTAAGGACAAAAACAAAAGCAAAAATTGACCCAATTAAAAGAGACAGGCAAGGAATCTACATTTTGCTAAAGAGGCACCATAGGCAATGAAGTAATACCAGTACTAAACATCTATGGCTCAAATGGCATAGCATACAGATTCTTAAAGGAAAATTTAAATGAGTTATAGGAGGAAATAGACAGTAAATCTACACTAGTGAGGGACTTAAACTTTCCCTTCTCAGAACTTGATAAATCTAGCCATAAAATAAATAAGAAAAAAGTTAAGGAGTTTTTTAAAAAGTTAGACATGATAAACCTCTGGAGATGATTAAATGAAGTTCACCTGTTTTCTTAGCTGTACATGGCACCTCCACAAAACATGACCATATATAAAGCTTCATAAACAAATGAAGATAAGCTAGGTTAGAACTGCCAGAATTTAACACAAATGTAAAAGAGCTAAGCATTTCTAAAAAAGTTAAGAGGAGGCATAGCATAGTGGACAGGGCAATGAATTTAGAATGAGGAAAGTATGGGTTCTAATCCTGCCTCAAATATCTACTAACTCTGTGTGTATAACCCTAGACAAGTCATTTAACCTCTTGCAAAATGAGGTTTTGAACTCAGTGGCCTCCAAGGTCTCTTCCAGCTCTAAATCCTATGATACTATAGCTCCCAACACTAAATGTCCCTATCCCACATCTCACAAACTTCTGGATATTTGTTTATCTAACTGTCAGTTGAAATTGTCCTATCCTAATCTTTCTTAACAATTATCATCCTTGCTCCAGTTGACTACATCATAAATTCCTTAGAATATAAAGATCATATCTTCTGTAATTTGAGGGGGGTGGTGGTAATTATAATCTAGCATACTGCTTTCAGGTAAATTCTAAGTACCTCCTACAGAAAATGAATTTTACTAGGCACTGGGCATACAAAAACATTAATGGAATAATTCCTGTCCTCAAGGACCTTCTACTCCTCTTACTTGAGAGCTAAAGTCATATTTCCTGTCAGAGAAATTTCATTCACAGTGAAACTGATTTTACAAATCAAGTTTAAGTACCCCATAGTCCCTACTCTGACTTTTCCCCTTGGGGCAACTAGGTGGAGCTCAGATACTGGCAAAGAATTTAGTTTTAGAATCTGATGCACCTTACTCACCATAGCCCCCATTTCCACACTGAGCTGTTGCGCATAACCTTAAAGTCACTAGTCTGCAGGCTCTAGCATTAACTCACTTTAACTGTCTTCCTCTAACAAATCATCTCAACTTACTCCTTTCCCATTCACAGATCCACTGCTCCTGTTCCACACCCATATGTAAACTGCCAGGGATCTCTAATCACTGGACACTTACTTCCTCATTCTCCTTCATTCACAAAGCTGTTCTTTCCCTCCCTCTTAATTCACCTCTGAATTTGCTCAGTCTCACTGAAATTCAAGTTCTCAGTCCCAGTGAACACAAGTGTGGAGAGAACTTGATTTATCTTGAATAAACTGAGGATATACTTGGCAGCTAACAGCAGCCAGTTACTTAACTCCAGAATCACCCATAGAATGTTGTTCTTTAAGATTTTAACACTCCCCAAAGAAAGATTTTTTCTTTTTGGTGAATATGTGGGTGCATGGATGAAACCAGGGTAGCTTAAAATGGGATTATTACAAGAAGTTTTTCTTGGAGACAATTCTATTTATTTCCTCTTTTAAAAAAAATCTAATTCTCCCTTCCAAGTACACAGGGAACTAGAATGATTCTTGTGCATCCACAAAGAGAACAAAGACCTACTTTCCTTGATTCTGTTTTCAATTTGTAGTTCAGATTGCTCTTACCCTATATCATAGGGTTGTATGAATCAAATGTGGTAAGGATAAAATATATGAAAGCAATTTACAAATTGCAAGTCACTCTACAAATGTAAGTGTCACGATGCAAATATGCTGTCAACATCTCATCAGTAAATTCCATTCATGCATTTTAGAAAATGATCAGCTAGTTAGTTGGGAACCCACATGACCACATAGTAACTCCATTTCCTAAGAATTTTTGAAAGCTGCTTAGAAGACTGGTTTCCTGAGCACGATAAATGGTTGGGAGTAGTTCAAAAGAGCATGTGAGACTGGCATTCTCCTTCATGCACCTTAACCTACAGAAAGCTTCAGACTCACAGGATAGAGGATCAGTTGTAATTACAGAAATGATTGAGAAGATGCTTCAGTGTTATTTGGAAAATGAAGAGGCATCTACATTAGGATGTTGCAGTATATGGGGGAGAGGGGAGGAAAGGAGGAGTATTGGAAACCAGTGGAAAAAAGCCTTTCTGAGACGGAAGGAGACAGACATGCCAACAATGATGTGTCTTGCAAATAATCTTTGTAGCTGAACACCAAGGAAAAGTAGCAGCATATACTTAATATGGATAAGTTCACTCATAGGTCTTCTCATTCCCTCTCTGCACCTCCCCCACAGACAAATAGCAGTACTTTAGACTTTCAAAACAATAATACCCATATAATGTGGTTAAGGATAACTGAAAAATCTATTTGTGTCTAATGTTGGAGGGTTGTTTAAAACTTTCTTCTAAAGTATGCACTTTGGATACACAATACAATACAAACAATAAAAAGGATATACAGATCCCAAGATCTCAAGTGCAGGGAATCTGTTCTTTGTTTTTTATTTATTGTGTCTTGTTTGTTGTAAAGTGATGCTACATAAATACTTGGAGTTTGCACACTTCTGGAAGAAATATTTCAAGCATGCTATCATGTTTCCTGCTTTATAGAGGTAAGTACAAGATCTCCAAAGAAGGAAGTTCAAATGTCCACTGCTGTTAATGGTTTCCCTGAAGAAACTGTGTCACATACTTGTTTCTTTGTAAAACAGTCTTTGCACAGATTGGAGGATTTGGGGCTTCCTCAGTTAACCCACCACATCTTGGAACCCAGTATGCTGTTAGACCTTAAAAATTAACTTTCCTTTTCTCTCTTTCATAGCCCTGCCCCTTGCCCTCTCCTCTTCTTCTCTTCCTTCTTTCTTTCCACTTCCTAATGTCTCATACATTCTATTCAATTTCTCCTCCCTCATGTTCCCACTTAATTGTCCTTCTTGCTTAAAAAAACAAAAGTCACATGATACAAAGATATAAATCACTCCTGGGCAAACTTGGAACATTGAACTTCTAATGCTAGGAACTATGGTCTCTTTGGGGGATTCAGTCCCCAAAGAGTGGGTACCCCAAGAATATAGAGGCAACATTAAAAAACAGTGTCACTCTCCTTGATGGTTTGTTAATATGTTTCCCAAATCTCATAAGGCAGACTAAAATGCAACTAATATAAGTTGTTACCCAATTAGTTAATTAGTTACATTTCTAAACCTGGGACAAAGTTATCATGACAATAGTGGTATTACATAGATTATAGACAAAACATAATAAAAGACTAAGACTTTTAAGTGTTTATCCAGCACTGTCCAAGGGAGAACCACTGCATTTGGATGACATGAATCTTCCCATTCTTAAAAAGGTTAAACCCGAAATCTGGGGTTCTTAACCTGGGGACACGAATTCCCAAAGGTCAAGAATAGATGTCAGGTAGATGGAAGACTTCAAAGAGAAACAAATTATATTTTTTTCACTAACTTCTAACAAAATTTTGATATTTTTTTAAAAATTATGAATATAGGCAACAAACACAATTCAGAGAAGACGTCCTAGGATTCACCAAATAGCCAAAGGGGCCCATGACTAAGAACTCCTTAGACTTATAGAATTTTAGAACTGGAAGAGACCTTAAAGATATCCCAAAGGAGATACTGTCCTCCTTGGAGGTCTCTGAGCAGCAGCTGGTAATGTTCTGTCAGGCATGTTACAGTTGTGATTCTATTTTGTTTATGGTTTGGACAATATGGTTGCTGAAGTGCCTTCCAACTCTCAGATTTGTTGATTCTGTGATTCTGTAATCTAATTCTTCCTGAGATGTATGGGATCACTGACCTCAGGTGGTCACCTGTCACCTGCCTCTCACCTGTGGCTCCAAGAAGCTATAGCATGCACAGAGGCCACACCCCAATAAAACTGTCTTGGCAGATGGGTTAAACCAGGTTGAGGGTAGCCAAAGGACCTCAGACCAGTGAGCTAGGGGATGCCTATCCAAACGTGTAAATATTTCTCCCAACAGAATGGGCAGATGAGAACAATTCTGTTTTAGTTTTACCAAAATCTCCAGATTTTCTCTATAAATAAGAAAACATGAACCACTATTTTTATTTGACCCTGGCATTATCACAAGTTATTGTCCTATCTTTTCCACAGTTGAAGTCCTAGAAAGGTTTGTCTATAGTCATTGCCTCCATTTCCTCACCTCTCAGTCTTGTCTCAGTCCCTTACAAGGACTTACATCTAACTTCTGATTCCTTTATTGCCCACTCAATTGTAGCTACCCTTTCCAGGTTCACCAGTAATCTCTTGGATGGAAGCAGAATCCACTGAGCTCTTTTTCTTTTCAGTCTCCTTCCTTTGTGACTTTTTTTTTTTGCCACAATTGATTAGTTTCTCATTCTAGATTCTCTTCCTATCTTACCATGTTATCTAAGTCTCCTTATAGATCACCATGTATATGTTGTCCACTATGTTTGAATATACCCTACTCCATCCCTACCTGGAATCTTCTCTTCTCCTTTCTTTCTAAACTCTCTCCCTTAGTGATCTCATCGGCTCCCATGGAATCAAATATCCTGTCCATCCTGATGACTCCCAGATCTTTAAAAAACCCTCCATAATATGGTTTGCTCCCTCTACATGGTATTTCATCCCCATCTTTTCCCCAGTGCCCTATGTCTAAAATATACTCCCTCCACCACCACCCTCATTTACCTGCACCTGGAAGAATCTCTATGTTCCTTCAAACCATAGTCATGGGCCATTTCAAGTGAATTCAATAAGTACTTATTAAGCACCTACTCTGTGCCAATGAGAATAAAAAGACAAAATAAAATAATCTTTATCCTCAAGGAGCTCATATCCTAATAGGGACAATACAATAGATACAAAGAAAAGTATTTATTTTTTTCCAATTACATGTAAAGATAGTTTTCAACATTCATTTTTCATAAGATTTTGAGTTTCTCTAGATCATGTTACAGATGAGGAACTGAAGCAAACAGGGTTAAGTGACTTGCCCAGGGTTACACAGCTTGTCAGTATCTAAGGCCAGATTTGAACTCAGGAAATGAGTTTTCCTGACTTCAGACCCAGCACTCTATCCACAGTGCCACTTTGCTTCTGTAGACTTCTATATGCTGCATTGAAAAATAGATTCCATAGGAAAACCAATTCCATGGCAATCAAATTATGAGTAAATATCAAATTCAACAGAAGGGAAATTATAAGGAAAAACAAATGGTTTAAAGCGTGTTGGAGAGCCAGTATTAAGTTGTAAGTCAATCTTTATTAGACTTTTGTAACTCATAAACAGTTAATCTTTCCATTTGCTGTGGAACCTTCTACCCCTGCTGTATATTTGTCATTTAATGTTTCTTGATAACATTCCAATACTCTAATGGATTTTGTGCCAGGCCTAGAGGCCTGTGGGCTACCCGAGTCTTCTTACCTCACCTCCCGAGGTCTTCGGTTGGCCAAACCGGATGCTCGTATGAGAGAAAGGACGTTCCAGAGTCGAACAAGGGTTGAGCTTTATTTCAGGGTCTCAGTTACAAGTGCAGGGGATTCTTCCTTAGGAGGGATAGAAGAATCTCCCAAGGAGGCAAAGATCTTACAATAAGAGATTGGAAGTAGAAGTACAAGCGGGGAGAAGCGCGGGAGAGGGAGAGAAGGAGAAGAGGAAAAGCGGAGCCTTGTGTCCTCTTTGGCTCCTCATATGCTAAAAGCGCTTTCAGGCTTCCCTGATCCTACTTAACTCTCCAGTCCCATAGTTTGCATCTAAATACCGTGCTGTTAGATAACAATAGTGTGCCCAGATCCGGGACAATCTCGAGGGCGGGGAGATCTCTCTCCCATCACGATTCTCACGGGAAGAGGCGGAAATACACGAGATAGCTCGGTTCACCTCGATTCCCAGCCGTTTCCTGGGGGGGTCTCGTGAGAGCTCTAAGATTTAGAAGTTCCCACCTTTACCCGCCCGAGACTGTCCACACGGAATTGAGCTTCCAACCCCAACAATTTTGTAATTTTATCAACATGTGAATTCCATGCAATTAGCCCATAGTTACCCATATTCTGCTACTCTTGTCCATGTCCCTCCACAAATTTGCCATGGTGGATACATATAATGTGGATCTGGGAGATCTTCATGTTCTTTTAATATTGTATGGATACTTATGGAACCTGTGAGTTTCTTAACAAATCCCCTTTTAAGTCCTTAAAAGATCGATGGATGGTGAGAGAGTAGTCCATAGCACCTTTTCTTTTCAGTGGGTCTTAGATTTAGGGGAGCTCAGAAAGTTAGATATGTTCTACCTTGTCAATATCATTTCTAATATGTGGTTCTGGGTGCCTGGCACATAGTAGATGCTTAATTAATGTTATTAATTGATTGGCTGAATTAAGCATTCATTTCCAGATGTGTTCTAACCATCATACAATAATATGTGTCATATCTTTCTTGTATGAGACAGTATGTCTCAATTAATAGAGCTTAAAAATCATATTTTTGTGATGTTCTGTATCGTACTACTGATATATATTAAACTTCCAGTTCGCAAAAACAGAACAAAAATACCTCAGATGTTCATGTAAATTTTTGCTAGCTACAGCTCACCATGTTTTCACTTCTGCAGTAAATTTTTGTACCCTTATGGGACTTTATATTTATTCCAATTAAATTTAATCTTCTTCAATATAATTCATTGTATTTCAATAAGCATTAATTAAATACCTAATATGTTAAAGACACTGTACTACCAGATTTGTTCCATTGATCCCATATATCAAGATCTTTTTACATGTGTACTCCCATATAACGTATCACCAGTCACTAGCTTTATATCATTTGCTAACCTGATAAGTGTGCCAACTATGGCTTCAGTCAAGTCACTGATGGAAATACTATCCAACATAGATCAAAGAAGAGATGTTTAGATGGATCCCCTGGAAATGTCTCTACAAGCTGACACTGATCACCATTCTTTAGGTGGTCATTTAATCAATTCTGACTCCTCCACCCTCAAATTTTTACATTTCTCAACCATAAGAGTCCACAAATATGTGATCCAAACAATTTCCAGATCCACCTAATTGTACCATCATTGATCTCATATTGCTATTTGTTCATAAAATGAGAGATTTTGTTACAGAACGAATTTTGTTAAACAGTTCATTACTGAATCTCCTTGAGCTCAGTACAAACTCTTTCTTAATATTTTTTATTTGTATTCCATTATTGAGTCTTCACCCCAGCTCCCTACTCATTTAGATTCTTGACAAGACCTACATGCTCAGGCCACTCAAGTTTTACCCTAAGATGTCTACCTCCTTTGGATTCCATCAATCTTTGTTTCTACCTTTATGTATCTCTCATACCTTGTTTGATTGCTGGCAGCTGTAGTAGACTTGTATTATTTGTAATGACAGGTGCCAAGAGATGAATCAACATTGCTCTCTTTATTAAATGAGTTGGGTTTGGAATTGAACTGATTTATCATCTGCATGTTAAAGATGAAGAATAAATCTTCAAATTAATATCCCATTAAGACTAATCGGAAATACTCATGCCTCATTTTTTTCCTCCTTTGTGCAAGGAGCCAGTATTTCTCCTAAATAGGTTGGCACATAGCATAGTTGGCACTTGAAGCTTTCCATGGATTGCATGCCAACAGAATCTTATCTACATTTAAACTGGGCTTCTATCTGAATAGAAAAAAAGACTACTGCACATGTAAATAAAACCATGAAATCTGATTAGATGCCCCACAACAGCTTAGGAAAAGAAAGCAGGTTGAACTGATAGGCTTTTTAAGCATGGAAGTCATCACTCACTATAACTTCATGTTGTTTCAGTATATACATATTGTTTTAGTATATACATATCAAACCTAGAATCTCCAAGAAAATTTACTACCACTTGAAAAATAATGCCAATTATGTTGAAAAGAAGAATCTTTATTGACATAGGGACAGGGACCTAAAGAACAGAACTCTGCTTGATTAAAATAAGGGTTTTCCTCCAACTCCTGTGAATGTGAGCCATGTATATTCATTGTGAGAGCTGTTTGGAAAATGCATAGCTACTTAGGGGTAGGGAGATGTCAAATGAATGAAGTCAGCTAAAGTCCTGTTGCAGCAATGCTCAATGTCTCTTGCAGTCAAATTGCTTGGGAGTCATGTATTTCGTTATGTAGATAATTGGGACTGCCAGTGTCTATACTTTAAACATCAAGTTAATATACCAGAACAGCTGTGAAGTGATCTTTGACACAGCGTGACATCCTTTTCTTAGATAAGGAGCACTTTGAGGAGGAGCTTACTTAAGAGAGAGACATGGAGGCACTCAGTATGTCAGCTAAATGTGGTCAAAAGGGCCTAGTTCCCTAACTCCTGCTCCAAACAAGACTTAGAAAGAGAAGAAGGAAGGGAAGGTACTGAAATATATCTCCAATGCTCAAGCTAAGATAATAGCATTCTTTCATTCTCTGATTCTTGAATATTCCCATATTAATTAGCTACATAATCTTCATTTACCAAAGGTTAATTTAACCATTTTGTGATTTTATTATTTTCTTTCTGGTATTTTTAAAGTGAATTTATCTCTGAAATAAATGGGAAGAAAAGCAGAGTGCAAACTTGAGATTTAGAATTATACCCATGAGTTTTGATATTATTCTTACATTCTGGCATAAAATATTTCCCTTTCCCCTTAGGAAAGTCCCTAAATTTGAAGTTAGTTTAGCCAAAGACTGAGAGAAAGTGGTGCTAACTTAAGAGACTTGAAAACATCCTTTCTGATGGTCTTTAGAAATAGTATATAATATCCATTCATTTGTTGTTTACATAATCCTCTTATTTTAGTCTTAATATAGCAACTTTACAAGTTTGGAAGGTATCTCTTCCTTGTCACTGGGTGGTGTTGTAGAAAAGTGGCATCTTTGACTAAGTACTTATGTTCTGCAATGATAGAGACAATTGAAATATAAACACAGACCACAACATAAACATGTAAAATATGTCCAGAGTTGTGACTTGATGGGTGCACATAAACCCAGGCAAAAATTAATACAAAGAATGTAAGTGTCATTTACTTTAACCTGAATTATTCTGTTTACATGGATGTCATTCACCGCATATATGTATATATATATATGTATGCTGAATATGACCATGCAATATCTAAACATAGAAATGTCAAGTTTAAAATTCTATCCTTCATATATTAGGTTTACATAATGTCAAATTTGAAATAATTTGGAAGCATCTAGATAAAACATCTGGATTGTTCACTTATTTTTTCTTATTTTTCAGATATTTTGACATCATGTGAAAATAGCTACTGTATCACAAACTTCCTCCATAATTCTTCTTAAATAACACAATTTTATCTCAAAAGTCAGATTTATATTATCTCTTCCTGTTTTTTTAATTGAGATTTTACCCTTCTGGCTACAAAAAAAAAATTGGTTTTATGAAAATTTTTGGCAACATTACAATTTAATTTAAGTGTTAGAATGATAATTTCTTAGCCTTTTAGCTACTGTGTGTTAATAGCACTTATCTTGATTTCCTAATAATGTTTTTCTAAACTCCTTTTATATTCTAACTTCTCCTTCTGAAGCCATTAGACATGTCTATTTGAGTTAAGGCATCTTGTCTTGTAGCATGTTAAAATGTAAATATGTTACCTAGGAAGGAAAATTCATTAAATTATTAGCACCAGTTCACACATGATCAAAGAGTATTCTATCAGATTAGCTAGTGAAATAAGCTAAAGGGAATGGTAAAGGGATGAGGTTGGGGTTGAGGAATATTGTGAAAATGGAATAGGTAAATTTTGATGACTAACAGTTGGAATCCAAGGCTTTAAACATGAAGTCATTCCAAGGAAGCTAAGTCCAACTTAGTTAACAGTCAGAAAATGAAATGAAAACACTGGGCCTCAAGAAGACAAAAGTGCTGAAAACAGGGAGCATGCTGTAGGCACTAGTTTAATGCCAGAACTGGTTTAGTAGTTGAGGCTTGACATTGGTGTGAACAAGTCATTTTTCATAGTATCATAAATCATTATTTCATCTCTCATAATCTCACAATTATAATTATATATCATTTTATATATTACCACAAAAAATATATATATAAATATGTAATTTATAATCTCATAAATCATTGAACATTTTATAAAGCAGGAGGTTCATTTGGCCCCGACAGCAAGAAGCTACAACAAGGATAGTGCCACCTACCTTTTCTAGACACCGCCTTCCTTTATCTCCATTTCAAAATATCTGTGGTCAGTAGATCATAAGGATATGGCAACTCATGTAGCCTTACACACACAGCAAGTCTGACAGACACAGATACCAAGTAATTTAAAGCCATTACTTAGTTGGCCAGGAAGTTGAATCAGGGAAGCTGAGATCCATTGCCTTTGGAGGCCATTTGGTCTTCTTTTACGTAAAGGCTTCCCAAATTGTGAAGGAAAAGAAAGAAATTGCATCAGGGAAACATTGAAATTGAGACACTTCAAGTTCTGCTTAAAAATTTTCCTAAAATTGGCCCCAGTCTCTAATATATAAAACTAAAAACTATACTATATAGAGCATATATGCTCTAATATAAAAACTAAAAACTAAAATGGAGCAATGACTGGACAATCTCACAAGCTTTGCAACACAGGATATAGAATTCACTCACTTGGCTTTCAGGGGCTTCTCTACATTTTCAGAAACTCAAATTCCTGCTGAAATTGATAAGAATTGACTGCAATTGGGCCTATGGTAAGGTACAGGCTAAAAAAATTTGCTTACACTTGGGCAGATGTGCTGAAGTAGTTTAAATTTCGATTCACAGATATGAGAATTTGTCTCTTCTTTATCCAAGTGAGTGACTATGGGTACGCAACACTACAAATAACATTTCACTTCCCTAATATATTGGATGCTTTTGCTGAAATACATTTTTTATTCATTGTTATAAGGGATGATTTTCTGAATAGCGTGTGTGGAGAGGGGGATATGTTGGGAACTGTGATGTTAAAAGAAATCAACAAAATGACTCTTTTAAGTTTTTCAAGTTCCATTTTTAAGGAAGACTATTCAATGGGTGACATATTTTTGAGGCTAGGTAACTTGCAAGCAAGGCTTGAACATTTAGCAAGCTGACCATAATGGAAAGCTTCCCCCACAGTAATTTTGTTTTGAGATTCTCTTGTGATAAATGTCTTCTGAATTTCCAGTGTCAACATCCACTTTCCCCTGATTTCTTTCTATTAATGTTAAAACGGGAATTGAATTCATGGCATTTTGAGTATGTACATCTATGATAGCAATGAATCATCTGTTACTGAATACTTGACCCGATCTCTAAATAAACAACATTTTTGTTTCTTCATAGCAAAGAGTGATGTCATTTTGTCTTCTCTTAGTTGAAAATAACTTTGGGTTTTATTTATTCCTCTAAAATATTTTGGGAAATACAACTATCAAAAATAATGTACAAAAGTGATATTTCTGAAAATCAACTATAACCTCTATACTCAGGTTTTTTTTCGTGTGGTCATTTTCCTTGAACATTTGACACTAAACACCCCTTACCCTTTCCAAGGGTAGCAATTCTTCCCTGGCTTTGGCAATACTACTCTCCCCTTTCTTTCCTAATACCTCTGGTTACTCCTCTTGCTGATTCTTCTCACCCCTCTAGCCTCTTCACAATTCTGTTTGAGGTTCTATCCTTGTCTTCTCCTCTCTCCAAATTCCTTCCAGTCCCATGCCTTCACTTCTCATCTTTTATGGAGATTTGTCTTTCCAAAGCCATTCCAATTTCCCCCTAAAGCTTCAGTCATTGATTTCCACCTACCTGCTTAATACTTGTACGTGCATGCCAGCACATCACTAAATATTTCCTAAATGGAACTATGTATATCCTCTTCCTTTTCCCTTCTCTTCCCCCCCTGCCAAAAAAAAACAACTTGCCTCTACCCTGCAATAGTAAGCCAGCTTGAAATCCTCAGAATCATCTTTGTCTCTTCACTTTTCCTTACCTCTTACAGCTAATCTGAAATTCAGTAGCCAGGTCCTGTTCTTACCCTTTCCCCCATACTTTCTATTCCCATTACTACCACCTTAAGACATGTCCTCATTGTCATCTGCCTGGGCCATTGCAGTAGGTTTCGAGCAGGTCTTTTGCCTCAGCTGTTTTTCCTTCTAAACTTTCTTCACGCTGTTCCTAGCACAACCGTCTCTAGGTTTAGGTTAGGTCATACTGCTGTTCTCAAACACTTTCCTTTTGCCTATCAATTAAAACTTAAATCTTAAGCCTGGCATTGAAAGTTTTCTTAAATCTGCTACCCACTTAATATCTCATGCTCTTCCCCTCTACTTACTGTATGCTTCTTCCAACTGGGACTATTCTGCTGCCTGTACATAGCTCATGGTCATGCTTTGTTTTCTATGCTGTCTCAGTGCCTGGAATAGCCTTTTCATTCCTTATGCCTCTTTATTTCTTACCTTTTTGTATGCCTAAATGGAATTTGACCTTATTTGGGGAAATTCTTCCCTTACCAGTTGATAATGAATTTATATAGCATTTTACTCTCACCTTTTTATGAACAGATAATATATTCTCATAGAATCACATATTTATAGTTGGAAGGTACCTCAGAGGTCATCTCATTCAATTCTCTTATTTTGCAATAAAGAAAACAAGGGCCATAGATGAATGACTTGTCCAAGAAAATGCTAAAATATTGTAGTTATTTATACATGTGTTATATAATCTACTTAACAAGAAGAACATGAAGTCAGGAACTGTTTTATCAATTTTTATTTTACCTCCTCCAGACCCAATCACAGAGCTCTACAGAAAATAAGTGCTTAATAAATGTTCATTGACTTTAACATGGAATTTAAATAGGCTCAGGAACAAAGAACAAACACATACAACCTATTTGAAATCTTAGTATGGAATTGCAATATATGTGTGACTTGAGACCATTTCTAAAAATATTAAATGTTTAGACATTTCAGTTACCTATAGACTACATTCAAGTCATTTAAAATGCCACAGATAACCAACGTGAAATGAAATTTTACCTGGATAATGAACGAAAGAACATTTATTAATTACTTTCTCAGTGCCAGATATTGTGCCAGGAATACATCAGACATAAGGAAGTGTTGACCAGAGAAAAGTTAAGTCACAGGAATGGTGATGAGACATAGGGCAATCAGCTGAGGTGCCCTTTCCAGAAACAGTGATCATACTGATTTGTCCTAGAACACTAGACAGAAAGGGAAGTAGCCATTCTAGTGTGGATGGGTGGCCAGTGCAGGAGTTGTAACCTAGGGGTAATACAAGAAAATATTTTGGTTGGAACCAGATTAAATGTTCAATAATTAACACAACTCCCATATAATGTGGTTTTTATTAGGAAAGGAAGGGAAAATAAACAAGGATTTATTAAATGTCTACTATGTTCCAGGCATTATGATAATTGCTTTTTACAAATATTACCTCATTTGATCCTCATAACAATTCTTGGAGGTATGTGCTATTATTATTCCCATTTTACAGTTGTGGAAACTAAGGCAGACAGCACTGGAGTAACTTGCCCTTTGTCACATAGCTAGCAAAGGTTTCAGGCTGGATTTGAACTTGGGGCTTTTTTTAGTTCTGGTCCAGTACTTTAGCTACTGTAACACCTAGTTATTTGTTGATGGGGTAGAAATGGTAGCCTTGGTCAGAATGACAAGATTGTGTGATTGGATGGCTGGGTTCAATGGGATGTATTCAATAACAAACTGGATAACATAGAGAGTTTGATCTTTCTAATTATATATTATTGACTAATAAGTTTGATATCTATTTTGATCACTTACCCTATGATGAACTCATCTTAATAGAACTTTGTGACTCATCTTATAGACAGTGAAGTACCTCAATAGCTAGAGCAGCTTAGGTTGTTAAAGAAAATAAAATTCAAACACTAGCTCCTAATTCCTCCTATAATTATTTGGAAACATATTATAATTTCCATATGGCTAATACTGTCCCACAACTCTGATGTCGATGAGGCATTTGATACTTAGGACTTTGAAATGATCACACTGGCATCCTTCTCACTTCACCAAACACTTATAGAAAATGTACAAAATGTCACCTACTATTAATCATGGCAATAGAACCTTTCCAGCAGCCATTGGAAAGAATCTATAGGATTAGCTGCAGGGCCATTATAAAGTACTCTCACTTTAGTGAAGCTTTAGCTGCTCTCTAGCTGTATGTTATACCATTTCCCACATGGGAATCAATACAACGGAACTAAAAAACAATGAGAGGGCAGAAAAGGCCTATGCCCTTTGCTCCTGGAGCCAGTGATGAAAAAAGAAAATGAGGAATTCACAAGAACCTGTCAGCTTTGAAACATCTCAGTTCACCCTGCTTCACCAAAGATCTAGTGGAGAAAGCTAATCTCATTTTCTAGACACTTAAATCTCATTTTCCCAGGCGGCTTTACCTCCCAGTTTGTCCCCTCTTTTAAATACAATATCTTATTCTACAGTGTCTCTTTTTAGAGCACAAACACAATGGTCCTGAATATATCAGTGTCACCCTAATTGTATTCAGAAGTTAGATAAGTGAAAGACCACAAAATATTCATTGAATGTTACTCCCCCTACAGTGGCATCAGTACTTATTTATATACATGTGTTAGTGACACACTCATATGTTGTCTCTGCATTAGAAATACCTATCATAAAAGAGGGACCAATTTTAAACAGAAACATTTCATATACACTAAAACATTTAAAAAAACAGAACAGGACTGCCTTTATAAATGTGACTACAATTTTGGCAACCTGTAACATGTTGGAGTCAACTAACTTTTGCTTGTGTTGAAATATCAGAATATTGGCTGATGGACATGTTAGGTCATATGTATGGCAGCCTGAGGCACCAGCTGCCAAAGGCATGCTCCTAGAATACTCTAAGAAATCAAACAAGTCAATCCAGGATTTATACTTCACTTAGTTGCTGAAAAGATATTTCTTCAAAGCTATGACTTTTTACAAAATGTGAAGAAAAAACCCTTTGAAAACTCTTGGAAAACACTGTTTACCTCGAGGTCAAAGGATCAAGCGAAATAAGCAAACATTGTAACATCATATTAGAACCACTCAAGGCTTTCAGAGTATTAGGGTAGAGCCTGGAATAAGAGTCTATAGAAGAATATGGTATATCCCTTGACTCTAGTTCATCAAACACAGAAAATGGTGGCCATAAATACATGAGAGCTTTGCAGCATAGCAAATCAAACCCATGGATGCTTACTGAGCACTTACTATTTGTAGACACAAAGGAGAAGAGAAAGTTTCTGTCCTCAAGAAGCTTTTAGCCTATTTGAGGAATCAAATTTTAAAAATACACAAAAACGTAGATAACAATTCAAGTTTAAAATATGATGAAGGACAACAAAGGCAGGTTAGAAGGCATTTCCAAGTAACTAGCTTAGAAAACAGGTACTAGAATAGTAGCATAGAAAACCTCCTCTTGGTATTGTCAGGAAATGTTTTGTGTGTAAGGTATAATTAAGCCTTAAAAGACAGGAGGGAATTTGAAGATTAGCCTGTTCCAGACAAGGGAAATGGCATAATTGAAAGCACAAAAGCATATTTAATTATATGAATATAT
Source organism: Notamacropus eugenii (assembly GCF_028372415.1). Classification (NCBI taxonomy): domain Eukaryota; kingdom Metazoa; phylum Chordata; class Mammalia; order Diprotodontia; family Macropodidae; genus Notamacropus; species Notamacropus eugenii. The sequence goes on from NC_092878.1 coordinate 93,116,006, forward strand.
TCCACACATCATCCAAACATAACAAAATTTTAAAAATCACTCTAGTATATCTAACATTTAAAAAAACCCACAATTATTAAATTTGTAAAGATGAAAAGTTAATAAACCATAGGTAGAGCAATATCTTTTAGGTTTTAGAAATTCACCCAGCAAAGGCATGGTTAAAGATTGGGGACCACTTGAAATATTACTTGTCTTGTTTTTTTAAAAAATTACTTTATAACAGAAATGTCTAATATGTTAATATAAATAAGCTAATATTCTTGGATGTTATTTGAGAATGGTAAATTAAGTTTTGTCCAATGCAAAGGAAATATCACTATCACCACTGCCATCGTCATCATTACAGAATCTCAGAGTTGAAAGGGATCTCAGAACTGGTAATTGATCTGTGATTTTCTCTATAACATATCCCACACATGATCTTCAACTACTGCTCAAAAATTGGGAAACGATTTCCTCCTAAAGCAGCCCCATGGGAGGAGCTTAATGTAATAGGATCACTGCCATGTAGGCTGGCCAAGTTTCTTTTTAAAAGATAAGAAAACTATTCCTGAGACTTTGTTTTTGGCCCAAGGGCTTAGTTCAAGCCATTGGCTTAGTTTCCTGATCACCTAGGTCATGAAGGGGACAGTTCACAAATGATCAGTTTCAGACTTGACAGATAAACTACTGCCATACTTTTTGGGACCACGTCAAACAATTCTAATCTACCTTCCACATAAAAGTTGACAAACATGAGCTGTGGACCACGTGTGGCACAAAATACTCCCAAGTGAAGTTTGAACCATATTAAAATATAATTGGGAACTATTTAACAGAATAAATAAAAATGCAGTAACACATAGATAATATTACATTTTAAAACTAAGTCAATATGTGAACTTCAGGAATACATACCTACAGATTTTGGTGGTCCTTATTATTTATTTATCACCACTGCTCAACATGATTGGTTTTCAAAGACTTCCTACTTTGTCAACATTCTTCCTAAATTAGGAAGTGAAAACAATAATCAAATGTGGTCTGATTAAGGCACAGTACACTTTTGATGTTTTGGACATTCTTTAGACAGCCCTTCCAAACGTAGTCTTACTTTACTTACTTACTTTACTGCATTAACTTTTTTTGTGTGCTTTTGATTCATATTGAACTTTCAATCCACTAAACCCTCTAAATATTTTCTACACAAAGAGTTACATGGACTTCTACAGTTGTACTTTTTTAGTCCACCTATAAAACTTCATATTTTATTAAATTTGGTTTATTGAAATCTTTAGGATCCTGATTCTATCATCCCATTTGTCAGCCATGTTGCCCAGACTTGGGTCATTTGCAGATTATTAAGCATGACATTTTCACTCAAGTTATTGATAAGATTATTAAACAGTCCTGAACTAAGGACATATCCCTGCTATATTCCATTAGAGGTCTTCAAGTAAGTTGACATTTATCCATTAATTATTGTTGAGGTCTCTTTATTCAATTGTGTCTGAATCCACTAAACTTTCCTAACATGCATTTTTAAAATTAATTAATTATATTTATTTTCAGTGTTCTACAATCACTACCATATAACTTAGATTATTATTTTTCCCTCCCTCCCCCCTATTTCCCCTCTTCCTCCTCAAGATGGCATACAATATTATATAGGTTCTACACATACATTCCTACTAAATACATTTTTACTATAGTCATGCTGGTAGAAGAATTAAATTGAGTGGGAGAAATCACATAACAAACCACGTGACACACACACACACATACACACACACACACACACACACACACACACAAAATGATCTGCTACATTCTATGATTGAATTCCGTAGTTCTTTCTCTGGATGTGGAAGGCATTTTGCCTTAGAAGACCACTGAGAATTTTTTTAAGTCCTTGTATTGCTACAAAGTTCCAAGTCTACCAGAAAAAACTCTCACACTGTGGTCGTTGCTGGGCACAAAGTTCTTCTGGTTCTGCTCCTTTCACTCAGCATCAGATCATATAAGTCCTTCCAGGCCTCTCTGGAGTCTTCTTATTCATCATTTCTTATGGGGCAATAAACAGTATTCCATTACATTCATATACCATAATTTATTCAGCTATTCCCCAATCGATGGGCATCCCCTTGATTTCCAGTTTTCGGCCACTACAAAGAGTGCTGCTATACGTATTTTTGTACATGTGGGACCCTCTCCCATTTTTATGATCTTTTGGGGATACAGTCCTAGAAGCAATATTGTTGGGTCAAAGAGTTTGCACATTTTTGTAGCCCTTTGGGCATAGTTCCAAATTGCTCTCCAGTGTGGTTGGATGAGCTCACAGCTCTACCAACAATGTATTAGTGTTCCAAGTCTCCCACATCCTCTCCAACATTTATTATCTTCCTGTTCTATCATGTTTGTCAAACTGATAGGCATGATGTGTTACCTCAGAATTGTTTTGATTTACATCTCTCTAATCAAAAGTGATGTAGAGCATTTTTTCATATGACTATAGATATCTTTAATTTCTTCCTCTGAAAATTACCTATTCATATCCTTTGACCATTTATCAATTGGGGAATGACTTGTATTTTTGTACATTCGACTCAGTTCTCTATATATTCTAGAAATGAAGCCTTTATCACCAACATTAGCGGTAAAAATTCTTTCCCAGTTTTCTACATTCCCCCAAATTTTGGTTGCATTGGGTTTGGTTGTACAAAAACTTTTCAGTTTAATGTAATCAAAATTATCCATCTTGCATTTCATAATGCTTTCTATCTCTTCTTTAGTCAAAAATTCTTTCCTTCTCTATAAATCTGATAAATGCACTATTTGTTGATCCACCAATTTGTCCACAGTATCAATCTTTATACCTAGATTGTGTACCCATTTGGATTTTACTCTTGTGTATGGTGTCAGGAGTTGAAGTAAGCCTAGTTTCCAGCACACTTTTATCCAGTTTTCCCAACAATTTTTGTCTAACAGTGAATTCTTATCCCAGAAGCTGGGGTCCTTGGGTTTATCAAACAGTAGATTGCTATATTCATTGTCTACTGTATCTTGAGTACCCTAACATGCATTTCTAAGAAATGTGTATTTAAAAATGCTTCATATCACTAGAGTTGCTCTCACCCTCAGAATATCAAAGATGATAGAAAAGGGAAATGACATTTGTTCAGGGAAAGGGGCTGTGGGAAAACAGCCACACTAATACACTTTTGGATTTGTAGAATTGGTCCGATACATTTATTATTGCTTACTCAGGTTATCATTGTTAAGTATTTTGGTTAGAATCTCCTGGCTTATGCGTTCTACCTGTATGTTATATAATATCAAACCAATGATTTAGGTCCAACCACAGATCAGGATGAGAATGAGCTATGTGCAGAATCATTTGATACTTTAGGTTTTGGGTATTTCAACACAATCAACTGACTGAATGAATTACAATGCAGGCAATGTAGGTTCATTAAGCTCTATGATTTAGTTAGATAAGCACTAGACTTGGAGACAAGAGATGAGTTCAAATATAAATCTTCTATTTTCTATTGTGTTGTTTTGAAACAAGTAGCTCCCTCTCTGAGTTCGTTTCCTTATCCGTGAAATAAGAATACTAACACTTGGACTCCTTACCTCACAGGATTGATGTAGGAAAATGCTTTATAAATTAAAGCTCTATATAAATTTGAACTATCATTGCAAAGCACATGGAAATATCCTAACACAGAATCATCAAGCAAAACTACCTTCCTCCTCTCTTGCCCTTTAAAGAACAGGAAAAAATGTGTTCTCTCACCTACTTGGGTTGATGTAATGAATATTTATAATGGCTTAGCGTTTCAATAGTTCCATACATACATCCCTGAATGGAGATATGTGAGAAACCTATGTTTGTTTGTTTGTTTTTTTGCTATGGTTAAATTCATCACCAAACAACCTAAATTGTTATTACTCTGTGCCAGTAAAGCATATAATTGCTATAACAATGTGATACTTAATTCACTAATACTGTCACCCTGTTATACTTTGTATCTGCAGTGAAAGAAGTCTAGATCAATTTGTGCTCTGCCTTACATAAACTTGCAAAAAGGACAGTGTGACAATATGTGACTTATCCAGCGAGGGAGTGCAACATCAGAGTTGCCCAACGTATGGCATTCTTCTTAAAACACCAGTCAGGTAGCCTTCATTTCTTTCTGGCATGGAATTTCTTCAAATTGGCCATCAGAGATTTCTCCAATAGCAAATTCTTAAACTGATCTCCAACCTCCCTTCCCCACCTACATTCATATTGTCTTGCTTCAGATTTATTCAGGAATTGCAATGGAACAGTAATTAAAATATTATAAATATGAAATATGTAGTATTAGAGATCCCATACTGTCTATTTAAGATCTTTTATTTCTGGACATGACCATCTACATTCTTAGGATTCAGACATGTTTTTCAATGTCAAAAATGGAAAGAAAAAAAAAAGTTGAACTCCTATGCAAATCCCTCCACATTCAGTTGTATTTCAAACCTACCCTTTCAATTTCTCTCCCAGATTTTGATAGGAACAAGGTGAAGAGAGGCAGAGAGTAAGTCTCAAACCACCCACATCTGTAGCTCTTGGGAAAGGAATAAGGGGTGAGGAGTGTTTAGCAACCTCACCTATGAATCACAAACTACAAAAAGGGAAAGTAACAGGAAAGGCTCGGGAGAAACCAGTCTTTATTCACCAACTGTTATCAGCTTCTCAATAGAATTCATTCTCAGAATTTAGGTCTTTCCCTCCCATGCTAGCTTTTCCCTAGTCTGTTGTACTAGTTTTTGTCAGTTTCAGTCACTACTTGTCCATTGTCCATTCAGTTTGGGGCATTAGCTGCTATAGTTCCTCTTTGTTTACCTCATGTAAATTTGGTAGCTCCAATTCAACAGCATCTCCTGCTTTGTGACTAAGCCCAATGGTAGCTTTGTGATCAAGAAGTTCAAATCTCAAGGGCAGCCAGGGGAAGGGTGAGGGGAAATCCATTACTCTTTGGCATCGTGATGATTTCATACTGCTGTTTATTTCATTTCAATCACTCACAAAGACTCCCAGTGAGAGGGGTATATACAGATAGTTTATCACTTTCTGCTAAACTCATTATCCCCTCTGCCTAAGAGCTGAATAATAATTTGGAAAGGGTAAGACAGCATAGTGTGGGCATAGGTTATACAACCTAACCACTTCATCCTTTTTTAGTTTCAGGACTTTTAGAGACTAGAAATGAAGATGGGACAGAAAAACAGAGACTTAAGGAAAGGACTAGACATAGAGGATAAAGCTTCTGGGAGTGTGACAGGAATAGGATTTAGGGAACTTTTTTGCATCTAATGATTTAATCATAGGATTTTTGTTATTTTTTTATGGATGTCAATTATGCTGATAGTTTTTCTAAGTTGAACCAGCCCTGCTTTACTGGTATAAATTCCATCTGTTCATAGTGTATGCTTTTTGTGATATATTGCAAAAACCTTTTTGCTAGTATTTTATTTAATTTTTTTACATTAATATTGATTAAGGAAATTGGCCTATAGTTTCTCTATTTTTGCTCTTCATGGTTTAGGTATCAAAATAACATTTGTGTCATAAAAGGAATTTGGTAAGAATACTTTACTTTTTCAAATAGTCTATTTAGCATAGGGATTCATTGTTCTTTAATGTTTGATAGAATTCATTTGTAAATCTATCTTCTGGTCCTGGAGAATTTTTCTTCGGGACAACATTGATGGCTTATTCAATTTCTTTTTTCTAAGATAGGGTTATTTGGGTATTCTATGTCTTCCTCTGTTAATCTGAGCAGTTTAAATTTTTATACACGTTGATTTATCTGTTTCACTTAGATTGTCAGGTATACTGGCATATAATGGGCAAAATAATGCTTCATAGTTGCTTTATTTCATCTTAGTATTTGTCATTTAGTTGCTTCTTTATTTCTTTAGTCATATTAATTAATGATTTATCCATTTTATTTTTTTATTAAAGCAGATGTTAGTTTTATTTATTAGTTTGGTGTTCTTTATACTTTCAGTTTTATTAGACTCTCCTTTGATTTTCAGGATTTTGAATTTGGTGTTTAATTTGAGATTTGTTGATTTGTACTGTTTCTAATTTCTTTAGTTGCAGTTCATTGATCTGCTCTTTTTCTCTTTTGTTGAGATATGCTGTATTGTTAATGTATTTTTTGCATGGGAAGATCTTTCCCATCCATTAATATAGGCCCATGTGACCTCCTTGAGTAGTGGTGGCTTTCTCCCCAACTGGTTACAAATTTAAGAGTACTGAGGATATCTTGGGATTATTTTTGCACTACAGCCTTCTACTCCCAATGCATGAATTACATGGCTTTTTCCTGTGCAATGTTATATTTTTTAAAAGTTTGATTCATTTAGGTCTAGAGTTCCATTATTTCACTGAATATAACTATGAATGTCACTGTGTTCTGGGAGAGGGTGTATGTGTGAAATTCTGATGGAGTTTTATATTTCATAGAATATATAAACTAGGACTGTACTCCCAGTGTGTTTAAGAGGACAATCTGGGCGTATCTTCCTTCCTTCCTTCCTTCCTTCCTTCCTTCCTTCCTTCCTTCCTTCCTTCCTTCCTTCCTTCCTTCCTTCCTTCCTTCCTTCCTTCCTTCCTTTCTCTTTCCCTTGGAACACAAGCTTGTAGTTGAACTTATCCAGTGTAGTTCTCTTTTTGGTTGCTTTAAGGGCCCCTGAGGCTGGGTAATTTTCCTGCCCCTTCCCACTCTCCCATATCCCCACCAGTGGATTGAAGGAGAAAGTCCCACCATAACCTGCCCAGGAGGCAGATAAGGCAGTCAGGATGTTGCCTTGGCTGAGGGGAGTTTGCCCATTGGAAGGGGCAGGAACAGAAAAGTCACAGAGAACTGGTACCTAAGGGCTACTGGAGAATTTTTGGAAAAAAACATAAAAATAAGAATTTGACAGTAAGTGAAGACAAGGGGGAATTTCATTGTTGCATCAGTGGTGGTGTCATCCATGCTGAAAAAATCATTCAAGTACTCAGATCCTTATAATGCAAGATATTAGAAGGTAAAATGTGCTAGAATATTAATAGTCCTAACAAATAACTGAATCAATTCCAGCTGCACTTAGTCTTGAGTAGTGCCTGTCAAAGATCCACATGGTACCAACCTCAGGACCTGTCTACAACATAATTCTTTCCATGTCAATCAAAATTTGGAGTCAGAGAATCTAGGTTTAAATCCTAGCTCTTCTATGTTCTACCTGTTTAGCCTTAGGTAACTTTCTTCATGAGCTAAGTGATGTCTAACATCCGCTTTCCAACTCTATGTCAGCTGAATGCTATGACCTGCAACAGTTGCATTTTTGCATAAATGATAAAGCCAGCCTATGCTTTTAAATTTGGCATCTATTTTCTATTTGTAATACTGTAACTTATGTTGTAAATCAAGGAAATGGAGGAAAGAAGAAAAGTTCTAGAAGTTTTAGGTGGTACTGGTGGTGGTAGCAGGGAAGGGGGTGATTATTATCAGAGAACTGACAAGCATGGGGAACATTGGATTTTTTTATAGTCCAAGGAAAGTTGGAATTCTGGAAGTCTCCAGAATTAGTACAGGTCTATGTATGAGGAGTGTGCAAGGGGAATTCAATTCAATTTAACAAACATTTACTAAATTCTTACTGTGTACAGTGTACTGACCTAGATGCTAGGAATACAAAGCCAAAAATGCAAATAGCAATAGCTTTCTATTGGAAAATGAATGAAGAGATAGGAACCGCTGGCAAGTAGAATACTCCTATGATACTATGCTATGACTCCCAGACTACCTAGCAACTCAGGTTAATATCTCCTCACTGAAAGTTTTCAATTACATCTAAGAAGATGATTGATGGGTGCCATTTATACAGTGTTTTACGGTTATAAAATATTTTAAACTGCTTATCTCATTCGATGCATATAATAACCTGATGGGGTATGTAAAGCAAGTAGAAGTATTTGCATGTGATGGATGAGGAAAATGAAGTTTCGAAAGATTAGCAACTTGCCCAAGGCAATGTAGTAGTCAGAACCTAAATTCTCTACTTTTAAATTCAGTACTTTCATGTTAATCTACCTCCCATTTAAAAACAATATGGAAATGAGTGGGAAAAACTGGATCTACTTTTAGGAAATTGGTTTTGAAGTCAGCTTTTTTAGAATGCAGTTAGTCCACAAAGTCTCATCTATTTCTATGCCTGAAAAGTTGAGGATAAGAAAAGAGTTTCAGAAAGTGACATAAACAAGAAAATGTCACTATATTGTTAAATATAATATCTACTTTTACAAAATAGAGGTGCATGGGTTTATATTCAACTTCTCTTTTTTGTTCTCTTTGTAAATTCTGATGCTTATAATTTATGATTATTTATAATATAAAATAAAATTTGTAAAAGAGAATCACCAATGAGACAAGTGGCAGATTAGATTGTATATTTGTGTATATTAGATAGAACTTGCAAACTGTGCCTTTCTTCTTTCATGTTCATCAAAGGCTGCAAGCTTTTGCTGTCACTCATACAACTTAGGACACGATAACTGCTTATGTACCACAGAGAACAGAATTTTATGATTTTTAATAATATATATTTCTAAGACATGATGTTGAAAGGTCCCTCCCTGTGCTACCCTGGAGTGGGCACTTTAGGAAGCTACCTACCACTAGCCTCAGCCTTGAATTTACTACAATGTCCCAACTATTTCCTGGCTGAAAATTACATACCTTTAACTTTATGAACTTTTTCTCCAGGCAACTTCAAACTTATTTAGCACACTGAAGCAGTCTTTAGTTAGGGGATGTGTTTATATTCTTTCTGAAGTTTATGGGTACATCGAATATTTCATCTTAGAAAATTTTAGTGACACCCAGGAAAATAGATGCATTTCTGTTCCTTACATTCCCATTCACAAGGCAGCCAATGAAAAAGCAATTCAGCAGATTGTTCTGGCTGGAAATGGAATCTTTAAAAATCCTTACAGAGAACTTTGATTGAGTTTGCACATGGCTGAAGATTAGGTGCTTTCCACACCTCTGTCTTTTTTCCTACTCCCTACCCCCTTCCATTCTAGCTCACATATCCCTCTTAATAACCATTGGAGAAGCAAACTACATTGCTAAATAGCTTGAATTCTATTAAATCAGTAAAGAGAAAAATTCTGTTTTTCCCCCTTTGAATCCATCATGTGATATCTCATGAAGATGAATTAAAATGAGATAACTCCAGAAAAGTGCAGCAGATTCCAAGCCTTATTATTGTTCATTAAGTTCAGGAAATAAATATATTACTAACATCTCAGAGGAAACTTTTGTGTGTGTGATGGCTGCCAGAGAAGCTATTTAAGTACTGTAACTCCCTTGTGGCTTCTTTCTTCTCATGGTATTTATTCCATCTCCTGATCAAAGCAGTCCACCTGACAGTGTTCACAGCATGAGTGTATCTGGGTCTTCTCCAAAACACCTTCTTCTATAGTATGAAATGTCAGTGAGACCATGTCAGCCTCTAGTGGCTATAGTCAATAGCTACATTCCAAAGAGACTATCAGTCAAATTTTGCAAAATAGATATTTGTCTTACAATATTTATTGCAGAACTCGAAGCAAACCATGTGGGATTTTTTCCAGATGATCACATTTCATGTTCCTTGGGGAAGCCATGGAGGAGTTTGCAAACACCAATAAAATTGGTGTCGACATTCACAGGCACTTGCAAAACTGGGTCCAGTCCCAAAGGAGCTATTCAGGGACCAAGCTGCCTGGATGCTTCCCACTCTGCTGCTAAGCATCAGACTGATTGTTTTGTCTTAGGAGCCGATGCTGGAATGTGTTCATTCATCAGTTAATCAACAGGTTTTTTTATGTTACCTTGAGTCCCATTTTTTGTCCTCTAAGGGGACAAAAGTTTACTGGCAATTTCTAAAGATTACCAAGAAAATCAGAGTAGGTTAGAGTTGTATTCTTATGGATTTCAATGATATAGTAATGTCAGTCCCATGAAAAGTAGTGATTTCCAAAATGGAATCTCTGCCCTTGAAGTTTCTCTAGTGGTTCTGTGTACTTATCTTAGTGTGTCATGAATTCCTTTGGCAGTACAGTGAAGGCTGTGAACTTCATTCTCAGAATGATGTTTTTAATGCATAAAATAAAACACACAGAATTGCAAAGGAAACTAGTTATAGTGAAAAGCAGTTAGCAAATTCTTTTTTTAAAAAAAGTTCACATACCCCCAAGTTAAGAACTCCTGCTGGGTCAGGCAACAAGCATTAATTAAATACTTACTATCTATCTGCCAAGCACTGTGCTAAATGTTGGGGATACAAAGAAAGGCAAAAACAAGATGAGGAGCTGCTTACTTGCGGTATCAATGTTTGTAATAAATCAAAAAGCAATTGTTATATACCTATTATGTGCCAGGCACTATTCTGGATGCTGGGGTTACAAAGGCAAAAGTGAAGTAGCCCTGAGCTTATATTCTTCTAGGAGACAACAAAATGTATTCAAGTAGGCACCATGATAATATTTTTTCATTTGTTTCTGGCATGGATTGCTGGTTTCATTATGGTATTTAATTATTGCCTTTTCAAGCTTTCCCTTTATAGAAGGCAGAACTTGGCCTTCCAGTTAACTCTACTTTTCCACTTCACATCTGCATTTCTGCCTGGTTTCAACTCCAGGAAATAAGATGTCACTTCCCCTAACCACTGAGACCCCTGATGTCCTTTTCCCTCCATCACTCCCCTCTTCCAGCTTCCTTTTGTGTATTGTCTTCTTTCATTCGATTGTAATCTCCTTGAGGACAGGAGTCGTCTATTTGTTTCTTATATTCTTAGCACTTAGCTTAATCCTTGGCACATCATGGGCACTTAACAAATATTTCTTGAATAATTAATCAGTTTAAACAAGTTATAACCCAATTGATATCTAATCAAACAACAATCACATTTTTTCCTATTAATTTTGGTGAGGGTCTCTCCCCCTCTCTCCTCTATTCTTCTTCCTCATCCTTTAATAGTAACGAGAAGTTTTTTCTATGTTCAAGTGATCCATTGAATGGAACAGCTTGAAACTACTTTGAGCTACTATAAACTTATGTTATGGTCATGGCCAGGATTAAGCATAGAGGATGAAGCAGTTCTGGTCTAGTAGAAATGCCACAGTATTGGGAGATAGAACAAAGAGGCTTCAATTAAAGCTTTGCTCCTGATCTTGGGTAATTTCCTCTTCTTCTAAACAAAGGTAATCATTCTTGCACTAACTTGCACTACCTGGCAGAATTTCTTTCACATATCAGATAAAGTAAAGTACGTTGATTTTTTTTTTTGTAAGCTCTAACTTCATTGATATTTCAATGGCCCCATCAAAGTGGATACTCCTTATTCATCTGTAGATTACAATTCATCCTAGCTTGCCCATCATCAATAGTTCTTGCCTATGTCCTCCTACAAATCCTCTGAAATATTAAAAGACTTTTGCTGAATCTCTTGATGTTGCCTGAAAACCGGGGTGGTGTAAATGAAAATTTGCTCTCCTCCACTGGCAATTCATTGCTCTCATAAATTTTGCCCAGTCATTATTTTTCTTAGTTACAATCTTTCTGTCACATCATGTGTGCCTTTTTCATTTGTAATGTACAGTTGCTGTATCCCATCTACCACATGCTGCTACATTGTCTATTGGTCCTCAATTTTAATTCTTTGGTGATTGTGATATTCATGACTTGCAGTCATATAGAATTGCTGAGAATATTGTAGCTAAAAAGATAGGTATTTCAAAGTTGAATTTTGAATAACAAAAAAACCCCACAAAACAAAACAGTGAGGGTTCTGGGGAATAGATATTGAAAAATAACTTTGTCCCTCAATGCAGAGAGGTATAGAACCACTGGACAGAATACTGTATATATTTGTAAATGTTGTCAGTGTCTTAACTTGTTTTTCTTTGTTATAAGGGAGGATTCATACCAGAAGATGTATCATGATGTATAAACAAAAAGCATCAGTAAAATGTGTTAAATATTTATAACAGAATGAAACTTTGGGAAATTTTACTCATACCTAATAAATTATCTACAAAAAGATGATTTTTTAAGAGAAAAATTGGAGGTTATTCAAAACACTTCTAAGTTTCCCAAATAGAATCTGACCCAATCTCTTTCTATTCAACTCTGGACCCAGATCACTGTACATTTTCAGTATGTGTCCAACATAAATGTCATAATAGACCAGCTCTGTTGATTGTCCATCCAAATACATATTATGGGATACTTAGTTTTTACAGTGTGACTCTGGAGGCAAAACACTTTTAAATGACCTCATTTAGGAATCTCTAGTACATTCCAGAGGTATTGGAAAGATCACTACACTTAGAGTCTGAGAGCCTCAGCATCAATCTTTGTTCTCTCACTTACTTGCTATGTGACCCTGGATAAAACATTTTCCTTCTCTTGGCCTCAGTATCCTCATTTGTAAATATGAGAGGGTTGGAGCCGACAATTACTAAAGTGCTTTTTGGTTCCAGTTCTTATGATTTTATAATCCTAGTCTTTTCTCTGAAAGATCATTTCATGATTGATTTGATTGATTGTTTTGACATTACATAGACATATTTTAGCAGGAAAAAGTATAGGTTTGGTGATTAGAACAATGAACTATAGTAATCTAAACCATTGAGAAATAATTTCTCTTAAGGTCAGAAAGCAGAGGAGACTTTTGGAATGTAAAACAGTAAGTGATGTAATGTGTATAACAGAAATTAAGAAAGAGATATATTTGTATCCCTTTTCATCTTCCATCCTGAGCCAAAATTCTCATTATTGGGAATGCATTTTTATTTCTATTGCAGGCCTATACCAATTATTCTATTGATATAAAATTGATTTTGCTCCTTGTTCATGTTTTCATTCTCAAAGAGGAACAATGACGTCATGTGCCCATAAATTGAATTTTGTCACCACACATGGTCAATAACAAATCATTGCAGATATTACCTTTAAAATAATATATCCATTGCTGTGCCTTTAACCAAGAACATGTATTTTAGGTCCTGAATAGAAACTCATTCATCATTATACACAGTCTTACAAAGAGTCAGTCTTGGACTTGTTTTAGTTACTCAGAATGACTTAGAAAAAGACATTGAATGTAAAAACAATCAATGAGAATGACTGCAAATATTTGACTTTAGTCTATTTTATCACAAAAATAATCATCTTCTAAAATGTTACATGAATGTCTTAAATGTTGTACTTTAAAAAGTTCAGTGACTACATTATATTCTACCCAAAGTGCATTTTTAGAATAGATTGTTCTCTTTAGGAACTAGAATAATGTAGGCAACTTAATATGTTTTTTTAAGGTGTTTTATATCTGACCCTGGAAAAGTGCTATCAACATTTAGGTCTAGACTTTTTCTTAATGCCAAATGTAAGTCAGTAATACAATAAAAACGAACCTTCTTTCAGAGTTTTTGTCATTTGCATCTTTAACTTAAAGGCACATTGCATACAAATTTAACATCTTATATACTATACTTCTAAACAGTGCTAGAGAGGCACTACAATAAGCATTATCTACAAGTGCTCTAAAGAACAGTCTATATTTAACTTGTTTATGAAAAAATACACAAAGGCTAAAGTTCGGGGAATTTATGTTTAAGGTTAAGGAATTATGGTTAGTGAATTGGGTTATTGTTATACTTAGTCTTAAGGCTGGAGGAATTAGGGTAATATCAAGCAAAAACATTTCAAATTGCTCAAACCTGTTGGTCAACATGAAAAATTAAAGATATGGAATATATTTTTAGAAAAAAGATTTTATGCTAAGCTGGCCTTAATAATCATTGCAAAATGATGAATTTTCTTTGGGAGGGAAAACTCAGAGTCATTCCTTGAAGAACTAAATAAACTAAAGGTGATCAGAGTTTTTAACTTGTGAATTCACCAAACAAGAACCTTAAGTAAAATTAATAGGCTATATAACATAAACTGAAGAAGCTACCTTCACAGCCAGATGGTACAGCAGATACGGTACTGGATCTGGATTCAAGAAGACCTGAGTTCAAATGCAGACTCAGTGTGACCCTGGGCAAGTCATTTAACCTCTGTCTGCCTAAATTTCCTCATCTATAAAATCTTCTAGAGTAATTGTGAGGATAGAATGAGAGAATCTTTGTAAAACTCTTCAGAAGCTTTAAAACTCTATATAAATGTTAGCTATTATTTTGAAAGGAGATAAGGCTATGGCTGCTTTTCAAGCCCTTACCTCTTCTGAAAGTCATTGATTGAACAAAGGAAGAACACTCAGAAGAGAAGCCCAGGAAGAGATATGAGGGAATATACTGGAAGGAGGAAGGAATGTGAAGGGGAAAGAAACCAATAGTGTTATAAAATTGAATGATGAAAGGGAACACAGATATTCCATACAGAGGATCGAATGGACCTCAGAAGCACTTTAGTCCATTTCCATCTTTTATAGATATATTGGATTAAGGGCTATGGGGTCGCATGGCTTGTTAAAGACTTTTCAGTTAATGAATGTAAGAACACAGATTTTCCCTCGATCTGACTCCAGAGCCAGTGATCTTTCCATTGCACCATGTTTCCTTTTATCTGGTAATGGGGTTCCAAACATGAAGATCTCTCAAAGAAACAGGTAAGAAGAAGCACGTAAGGAAAAACTGGAATCACATGCATATCTGGACAAAGCAAAGGAGAAGAAAAAAATGATTTAGAAGACCCAAATTGTATGATAGTCATTAAAAAAATGTACAGAAAAAGCCTCTAAAAAAGGAATGTATGCCAGAATTTTTCAAGGGGAGAGATGGAGCAGGAAAGAGGAAAGACTGAATTAATACTTCTTTGAAGGCTATGCCAGTCAATAAATCAAACATTTTCATGTGCCTACTATGTGCCAGGCACTGTGCAAAAGTCTCTGCCCTTAAGGAACTTATACTCTAATGGGGAGACAACACAGAAATATATACCAAGCAAGCTATATACAGGATAAAGAGGAAATAATCAAAGAGGGAGAGCACTAGAATTAAGAGGGCCTGAGAAAAGCTTCCTTCAAAAGATTATTTAAAAGAAATTTTAGCTGAGACTTAAAGAACTTAGGGAGATCAGTAGGTACAGTAGAGGAGGACAGTATTGCAGGCATAGGTAGTAGCCAGAAAATGCCTGGAGCTGAGAGACATAATGTCTTCTTTGTGAAATAGCCAGAAGACCAGTGTTAGTGGGTCCAAAAGTATGTTTCACGGAGTAAGGTGTAAGAGTACTGGAAAGGTAGAAGGAGGCTAGGTTCTGAATGACAGAGTATTTTGTAGTTGATTTGGCATGTGAGAGGGAGCCACTGGAGTTTGTTGAGTTGGGGAGTGATATGATCAGACCTGCACTATAGGAAAATCACTTTGGTGGCTGAATAAAGGATGTCCTGGAGTGGGGAAAGACTTGAGGTAGGCAGACCCATTGGCAGATTATTTCAATAGTCCAGGCATATGGTGATGAGAGCCTACATCAGAGTGGTAGCAATGATAAGGGAGAGAAAAGGATATATTTGAAGATGCTGCAAAGGTGAAATTAACAGACTTTGGCAATAGATCATATATGGGGGGTGAGAAATTATGAGAAGTCAAGGATAACCCTTAGGTTGCAGGCCTGAGAGATTGGAAAGATGGTGTTGTTCTCTACAGTAAAGTAGGAGGGGGAACTTTTAAAGGGAAAGATAGTATATTCTGTTTTGCACGTTTAGTTTAAGATGTCTACTAGACATTCAGTTTGAGACATCTAAAAGGAAGTGGGAGAGGCTAGATTAAAGATCAGCATAGAGGTTGGGGCAGGATACATACATTTGAGAATTGTTAACAAAGAGATAATTAAGTTCATGGGAACTGATGAGATTTCCAAATGAAGTAGTTTAGGGGGAGAAGAGGGTGCAGGACAAAAGGCTGAGGGATATCCAGCAGTATAATCTGGATGAGGATTCAGCAAAGGACACTAAAAAATAGTGGTGATATATAAGTAGGAGGAGAACCAGGAGAGAATGTGTAAAAAGCAAAGACTGACATACACAGGAGGGCCTGCTGTACAGGTTCTTAGATCTGCTTTTCTAAAAGGAAAGCAACTTGAGGGGTCAATAATCACTTTAATCAAGCACATATATCATTCTCTTAGTTCAGAGGAAGAAGTTAGCACTCCAAACTTCAGAGAAAATACAGAGAAATCAAAATCAACAGACAGGGCTTCCAACTGGCTGACAGATCAACAGACAGATAACTGTCTGACCATACATACATAGTTACTAGAGAGAGAAGTATCAGCATCTGGGTTTTCAAAGGGGTGGGTGCTCCTTAGAGGCTGCCCAGAGCTTCCTCTGGCCAAACAAACATTTCCAATGAGTAAACCCCAAAGCAAATCCTCATCTCAGAGTATTTATACATTTTTTAGAGCCAAAGGGCATCTGGAGAACCAGTGCCTCAGTAGAAAATTAACAAAAGGTGTAGGCCCCCCCTAATCAAGCTTCCCTTAAAGGGCAGGCCCATTAATGGGCAGGGAAGATCTTTAACTCTCTGATTAGCATTATAGAATGGTATCCCAAAAACCCAGAGAGAGGAGAGCACCAAGGAAGAGAGGGTGATCCTCAGTGCCAAAGGCTGTGGAGAGATCAAAGAGGAGGATTGAGAAAATTCCACTGGTTTTGGCAACTAAGAGATGATTAGTAACTTCAGAGAGAGCAGTTTTGGTGGCATGATAAGGTTGGAAGATAGATTATAAAGGGTTAATAAGAGAGTGAGAGGAGAGAAAGTGGAAGCATTTAGATACCAAAAAGTTCTTCCTCATTATAAGGCAAAATTCTCATCCACCCCCCTGACCATCAATGGGACTGTCAACTGATTGTTCTTAACACTATAATTCCATTAATGCTATAATGAACTCTAAGTTTAAATAAGTATCTGTATTCTGTTCTATTTCAATCACATCTGGAGTATTGCATTTATTTTTTAAAAGGATTATTGATGAATGAGGGCATGCCCTAGGATGGCAGACAATATGGTGATAGGGCTTGAAATTAGATCACATACAGAACAAGAGAAGGAGTTAGGAATATTTAAAATAAAGAAAAGATGAATCGATGTGGGGGTGGATGAGAAGGATATATAATAGCTCTTTTGGGTATTTGAAAGGTTGTCATCACAACGAAAATTAGAATTACTCTGTGTGATGTCAGAGGGCAGAATTAGGTTAAGGGGGATAGATTTAGTCACATGATGAGGGATTTTCTAACAATTATTCCTATGCAATAATGGAATGAACAGCTTTGCAAAGTATGGAACTCCATGTCACTATTTGGACAGATCTGATCAATAAAGAACACCATTAGGAAACGTCACATTATTCGTGAGGTTAGAGTAGGTGAGCTCTAAGGTACTGTCAAAATCTAAGATGTATTTTTAGTATGCTAAACCAAAGACACAGCATGAAGTAGTAGAACTGAGGTAGAAGTAGAGCCCTAAACCAGGAACCACAAGACCTGGCCATTGATTGGCTGTGTAGCTTTGAATAAGTCACTTAATCTCTCTGATTCCCAGGTTCCTCATTCATTTAAATGAATATTTAAATTAAATGATCTCTAATCTTCTCAGCTATAAAATGCTATGATTTTAAATGCACCAGGGAATCTGGCTGTGCCAAAGGATCCCACAATGGCTCATTTTGTAAACGTGAAGAGTTCTTTTTTAAAGTCCATAAATCCTCTTGTAAAGCATCTCCTGTTTAACACATTTGTAAATCTGGAT
Organism: Notamacropus eugenii; assembly: GCF_028372415.1. Classification (NCBI taxonomy): domain Eukaryota; kingdom Metazoa; phylum Chordata; class Mammalia; order Diprotodontia; family Macropodidae; genus Notamacropus; species Notamacropus eugenii. The sequence goes on from NC_092878.1 coordinate 93,133,827, forward strand.
TTTCAAAAATTCAATTTGCTCAGAATGGAGCATAAAGCTAAAGCAGACATGGCTATGCATCTCAAGGAGTCCTGGAGTTTGCTTATCAATAGTCCTATCAATATCAGCCTATCAATACTCAGGACTGCATCACAGCTGGCCTTTGTAATTGGTTCCAGGCATCTTATAGCAATGCTAATTCCCTGACCTGGCTTTCTTGGGAAGGGGAGTCCCTTTAATGTCTGAGGATAGGATGTAAACACACTCCTATTTACTCGCCCTAATGAGAAACAGGCTGCTAGCCTGGAACTCCACTGTCCTAGTGGGTCTCTGAGAACATGTGGTGCATATCTTTAGAATGGGTTTTAACTGATTCAAAAAATATCATTGAAAATAACAGCAAAATTAAAAGTTTCTGAAATGGAACTCAAAAGAAACCGAATTATAGACATAGGTCTTTAAGGTAGCCTGTGTGGAACACAAAACCTCAAAAGACTAGTTAGTGGGGATTACTCATAAACTGTCACATTGCTTGTGTGTTCCTAGTCCCAGTCTCCTCCCCAGCCCCCCACCCAGCTCCAGCCTGCTGTCTATCCTTTCTTTCTCTGCAGCTGGAAATTCTTCTGTGGTCCTGTTATCTCTCTTTGGGATCAACCAGTCTGTCTCTTTCCCTTTTCTGACATTACAGGGTGTCTGTTGTTTTATAACCTTTTAATTTTATATTCCTCCCTGTCTGCCATTTTAAGTAGCTTCTGTAGCTGGGCCAGATATTTTCATTTGAAAAGCACTCCTTTTTTTTTTTTTTTTTTATATATTGGCAAATTCTCTTTAATTAAACAAAATAGCCATAAGAGAGTGTGTTATTGATCATCTTAGTCCTTTGAGGAAGTCTTGTCATTTTAAAATATTTTTAACTAAATGTTTTATTAGAAACAATAATAAACATCAATGCAATTATTCTTACCTAGTAACTATGTACTTTTAAATGAATCAATTTTAAGGCATAAAATACTATGAAACTTTTTTAGTTTTTTACCCCTAAATTCCCTCCAGAATTCTTTGTCTTTTCATTTTCATTAATTTTTCTTCCTATGATTCTGTTTAGTGTATAATCTATTTTTTCTAATTATGTGAAATCTCTATTTGAAGTGCAAAATGCTTAAATTACATAGGTATTAGTACTACTACTAAGAAGTGGAACTTGATTTTTAAATATTTTAAATATGTTTTATTTTGACATGAGACTTCTTTGTTTACAATCAGGCTCTGGGCTTGGAAAGACTGAGTCTAATACAGAGGGACTGACCACAAGGGAATAATTTTATTCTTTGGTTCATTGTCCCCAAATAGAGGTCCTTAAGGAAGATCTCTAAATGAAATTTGCATTTGTCCATGCTTTCTCAAATGTGGATGACAGGGTATCAGCTCTTGAATAGGTATTCAAAATAGAAATGCATGTGGATAGAAGACCCTTTCTTTCACTGTGCCAAAAAACATGCAGAAGGTGCTAAGGATGCACAGGAGATTTTAAATAGATACATAAACACATCAAGCACCAAAATAATTTACCAACTTTCACTAAATGAGAATTGAACTCGCACAATGGACAATTAGGGCTGAAGATTTAAAGTTCAAGGCAGAGACTGGGATATAGATAGATAGATAGATAGATAGATAGATAGATAGATAGATAGATAGATCTGTTTGTCATCTCCATAGAGATGATAATGAAATCTATGGGAGGTGATGAGAGAGAGAGACAGAGAGACAGAAACAGAGACAGACTGACTGTGACAGAAACAGAGACAGGAGAGGGAAAAGAGAAGAAAGCCTTTGATGGAACCTTTGAGAATATATCCAGTGAGGAGGTATGATATGGCTTATAACTGCTTGATAACCAATTAAAAGAGATGCAGAAAGGGTGGTCAGACATATAGAAGATGATCTCCATAATTAGAACTCCCTTTAAGGCTTATTTCTATAATGCATTCATTGAGAGAATCTTATAGCTACCCAGGTGTTACCATTAATACATATAACTCCCCTAAGTTTGCCACAAGCCAGCTTTGTCCAACTTCCAGGTTATGAAGGCCTGGATTCTAGAATAGGTTTCCCAGGCCTACCACCTACTCTGCTGGTCTATATTCTGAGCGGAAGAAGTAAAATGGAAGTCCAAGAGTGTAACCTGGCCTTTCATCTCACTTTTAAAGATCATTGAGGGGAATAGCTGTTCTGACAAAAGTCCGTCTTAATGGGTCCTAGTTATTCATAATCTTCTTGGAGGTAGCTTCTTTTGTTGGGGACTTATCAGGATCTCTCGCCTAAGGCTCTCATAATTCAAGAATGAGTATATGCATAGCCCTCCTCCCCCCCCCATAGGAATATACACCTTAGATAGCTCAGAAAGAATACCTGAACTCTCCAATTCCATCAAGATGGTCAGGGGACTTCACCAAGCTACTGGGGGACGTGACAGAGGGTGGGGGCAGTGGGAGACTTCCCTGACTGACCATCACAAACTCAGGTAAACAGATTAAATTACAGTTGAATTAAGTAGAAAATAATTGTGGGGCTGGCACCACCAACTTCTGGGATCAAGAATAGTCTAATGTAGAAGGTACTTGAGCTCAACCTTGAAGTGAGCTAGAGATTCCAAAAAGAAATGAGAATGGAGATCCTTCCAGACATGGGGGCTAGCCTATGAAAATACACTAGAGAGACAGGGGAGAAACAAGTGGGCCAGTGCACCCGGAATGCAAAAGTGAAATTTGTGCTTTATCCTAGAGGCAATAGGGAACTGTGTATAAAAAAAATAACAGAGGAATAGATGCCCAATCATTTATAGGAAAAATGTCTGAGAAGAAAGTCAGGAATAATGCTTTAGATGTCTATATTTACAATACATTAAGTTTGAGAAAACGCTACAACCATTCAACCATGAAATGGACTTCGTGAATTCGAGTTGCCTACCATTGGAGGCATTTGAGCAGACGATGGATTGTCTGGGTTTTGTAGAAGGGGGCTAGATTAGCCTGTAAAATCCTTTCCAAAATGAAAATTCTGTTCTCATTAATACTCTAGCATGTTCAACCACACAAGTAAAGTTTCAAGTACAGTACTGGAAACAGATGGATATATCTGTTAAATGAAGACCAGTTTAGATAAATACAGAGAGTTTAACCACTAGCAGAATGGGGACCAGATGATGAATTTTCTGGCCAAAATGACTCAAGAAAAGAATAAAAACGCAAAATATAAAATGGCCTTTTTGTCATGTGCAGGACCCAGTTTCATCTATGGTGACTTTTGTGAATTGGCAGAAAAGAGGAGACTGAGCAAATAGTTACACAATGTATGCCCTTCCCCCAACAGAATGCATTTAACCATTGATCCTGTTCTCAGCCCTTTCCTCGCACTCTAAGATTTCTCCCAGATCCAGAGCTATGATCCTCTACCATGTTCAATAACCAATAAATTGATACAATAGTAGAATATACAAACCACATCCACATGAATGTTGTCAGTATAAAGTTAAAAAACTCAATAAAGCATAATATTTGGTGCTTAGTCATTTTTTCAGCCATGTCTCACTCTTTGTGACCTTCCTTGGGATTTTATTGATAGAGATACTGGAGTAGTTTGCTATTTCCTTCTCCATCTCATTTTATAGATGAGGAAACAGAGGCACATGGGCTTAAGGGACTAGCCCAGGGTCAAAGAGTTAGCAAGTGTTTGAGGCTAGATTGGAACACAAGGAAGGTGAATCTTCTTTACTCCACATCTGGCATTCTATCCGCTGCACCACCTAGCTGCCCATAAGCCATAAAAGTGTTATCATTTAATGGAAAAAGAATGGCTTACAACTTACCTAAAGCTAATTTTATTTTTTACCCAGGCATATTGATGGTCATGATTGCATGGGGTAATTAGCCATCTCATTGGGCTACTATGCTTATGATGATGGTGGGCAATGAGAGCCCTAAAGTTAGCTCCAGGTTATATACCAACATCACTTGTAGACAATAAAATAAATACATTCCTTAAATAAACTGACAAGGTCCTGCAAACTAAACTAACATGTACTTTAATTACAGGTGATTTCAAAACGAAGGTGAGAGTGGAGGAATAGGAAGAATGGGAAAAAGTTTTGGAAATTATGATTCAGGATTAAGAAATAAAACAATTTGCATCTATGTATCTATCTATCTAATGTGAGTGTGTATAATTGGCACTAGATCTTTGAAATATATCTATTTCCATAGTTATCTTATATCAAGATAGTGTGTGTGTGTATGTGTGTGTGTGTGTGTGTGTGTATGTGTAGAAGGCAGGGGGAAGGGGGGAGTATAGAGACTAGACCTATGAGATAGATAGATCCTACATAGCTACATCCTAGACTTGATATATGTGTGTATATATATATATGTATGTGTGTCTATCTGTATGTACACATGTATACACATCTATACATTGTGTTGTATACATGTATATATACATATCTATACAAACAATGTACCTATATGTCTGTATATCCACATACATGTATGCATGTGTGTATGTTTATATGTATGTATGTGTGCATAGAATTACAATTGCATTAGTATGGGAACTTCCTGTATAAGCAAACTCCCTCCACCGCTTCAGGTCAGTAAATTTTCCACAACATATGACTAAGCGTTGCCTAAACTGCTGAAAAGTTAGATGATTTGCCTGATGTCACCCAAACTATATTCTTTTGAGATAAAACTTTAAATACAGTCTTCCTGGCCTGAGATCGGCTCTCTATACACTATGCTATTCTGCCTTTCTCATGTTTTAGCTAATAAATGTATATACATATCTCATATGTATGTATATGCACATAAACACACATATGTATGTGCATGTACACACATACAAACACACACAGATGCACTTTTTGATAATGAGATCATCCTAAAGCTGAAATGGATTGCTTTAGGGTTGTGTAAATTCTCCAGCACTTGAGGTGTTCAAGTTGGGACCCTTGGCAGAGATTTTTGTAGAGGGAGTCCCTTCTCAAGTACACATGGGAACTTTTCCAGATAGAGCTTCCCTTAAACTCAAATTTGATGCCTCTGGGATGCTTTTCTATTTACCCAACTGAAAGCATGCTGAGAATCTTTGGCAATTCATTGCAAGTGTATTAGCTAGTCTTTCAGAAGAGGTGGCTGAGTCATTAGGAGATAGCTATACCTCCTCAGAACTATGTAGGTCATCAGAATCATTGAGGCAGGACATCCATCCAGGCTTCCAGAATAAAAAAAAAGGATTTAAGCTTCCAGGGAGCAATTTTAGTTCACACAAAGTATTTGCTTTCCAATTTTCCCTACATTTCAGCTCTCTAATATGTCATATTTTCTTGGCTTTGAACTCTGACTGACAACTCATCCCTCATCTCTTGGGGGTTTCAGTGGACTTTAAGCTTGATATGAGTGAACAGTGTAACATGGCAGCCAAAAATGCTAATGTAATTGTAGGTTGATGAGTTCATAGAGGCAAAATGTCTAGGAGAGGGATGTGAATGCTCCACTATGCTCTGCCTTAGACATGGCACATCCATAAGACCATGATCAATTCTGTATATCACATCATAGGAAGGACACTAACAGTCTAGAGAGCATCCAGAAGAAGGTAAGCAGGTTAATGAGAAGACTGGAAACAATGCTGTTAGAGAATTGGCTGAAGGAGCTGACAATGCTTGGGCAGAAGAGGATGGCAGGGAGATAGAGCTGGGGCAGATCATGACAACTGCCTTTAAATATTTAAAGCACTGTATCGTGGAAGATATACTAGATTTATGCTTGGTAGCAGATTATAGGGCTATGTTGAATGTTGCAGTGAGCCTTATTTAGGCTTGAAGCAAGGAAAATTTTTGTTTAGTTAGAATTGTTTAAAAGTGAAATGAACTATCTTGGAAGGGGTGATGTATCTTTCACTGGAAGTCTTCAAGCAGAGGCTAAATCATTACTTGTAAGTGATGGAGTTCTTGGTTAGTAAGAGGTTAAAGACATGCCCCATGAAACTTGAACTCTGATATTCTTTTGCAGATCAGTTTTCTGCAACCTCTATATCCTATCTTTTGGATCATTTTTTAAATCTCTCTTCTTGAATTCCTCCTTTCCTCCATTTAATTCTTCTCTTCTACCATTAGACTGTGAGCTCTTTGAGGTCAAGGATTGTTCTTGTTTGTTTTTGTATTGACACAATACCTACCATTTAATAGGCACTATTCATTTGACTTGGCTTTAATATCCTCTATCCCCTACTCCATCAAGTTATCCTTAACTATGCCTAAGAATTTCCTCTCATGCCTTCCTTATGCCTGTCCTGACTTAGGCAACACCTGATAGGTGATAGTCTTACAGGCTGTCAATAGCTTGCACACATATCTATGGCCCATATATGTATCCATAGCCAAACTCAATTTAGAGAATATTTTAGCCAACAACATTTGATACATATTGGATCAGAAGCACTCTCAGCAAAATTATTTAATTATTTTCAAATATTTTCATAAACAGCTAGGAACTAGTTCTATTTGTTAATGTCACTGATACTATCACCATTTTTCCATTACCATAACATACTTCCCCTCCATCAACTCCCTTGTTCTACCATGCTGTCTTCACTCTTACAAATACAAGACAACAAAGTAATTCAAAATATTCTTCTACCAACATACTTACTGGTGGGGGAGTATTATACTTTATGTCCATTTATTGTTTCTGTCAATGGGAGATAATATGGTATAATGGAATATTCTAGAGTCAGAAGATTTGGTGATTCCAATAACACTTCTGTGGTTAACTTCTTTTGTAACTTTGGTTATTTAATAATTCTGTGCCTCAGTTTCCTCAGTTGTAAAATGAAGGTCTTGAACCAGAGGGCCTCTGAGGTTTCTTCTAGTTCTATAGAGCTCAATGACCCTATGATATGCAGAGATGGAGTTCCAATGACAATGTGCCTTTGAGAGTCATTATGGCATGATATGCAAGGCATTGTACTTTGAGTGAGGAATACTGAGTTCAAATCCCACCTCAGACAATTACTACCTGTCTAACCCTGAAAAAAACACTTATCTGCTCTATTCCTCAGGTTCCTTGTCTACAAAATTAAGAAGCTGAAATTGAACACTTTTAGAAGTAAATCAGTCAGCCAGCAAATGGCTAAAAATGTCAGTGTTATCTACTTAGAATGAATATTTAAGGAAGATAAAGACTTTTACTTTAAAAATAATTTTGGCCTCTGTAATATTTAATCTTTCACCAAACTCTGATTGCAGTACATAAACCCAATAGGCTCTAAATAAATATTTCCTGATGATAGTAGCTATAAAAATTGGCAAGCCAGTCTTTTCCACTTTGTTTTTATGCTTTATATAATTTTTCTTGGTATGCTTTCTTGACTGCCCCCTAGGGAGAAGTATAATCCATTTTCTTACTATCTCTGTTATAATATCTATAATGTGAAAAGTCAGAAGTCTCTAAATTCAGTGATATTGAATGTCAGCGTGAAGGCAAGGATTTGTATGGAATTCAGACAAGTTTTTCTAAATAGAGATGTCCTGTATATAAGCACCTCCATTAAAAGATGGAGTAGTATTTCCATAGCTCTACATAAAAGTAAAAAAAAAAACTATGGATTATTAATATTAGGATATAATAGAAAACTTTTTAGGGAGACATGTTGTGCTGCTAGAAATTAATCAACAAATATGTGTTTAGAGACCCTATGTATTGGGGATATAAAGAACAGGCAAAAAACAAACAAACAAACAAACAATCCTGGACATCAAGGGGCTTACATTCTCATGGGGGAGACAAAATATACTTATTTCTGGTATTTCAAGAGTTGCTGTCTTTAAATTGTTTAGGAAGTTTAGTCTAATGACTTGGACAAAAAGATATTGTCAATACACATTTGTTATCATTTGTTTTAATATGAGTTCTACTGACTCTCAGAAATAAGAGTTTTTTCCTTTGTCATTGTGAATATAGGACTATTTGCTTTCATTTCTAATTCAATATGGGGTTTTCTATGCAAAATATTCAACAGTCAGTACTATTCTACAATTGAGTACTCTAATGACAATATGTTATTTGCCTTAAGAACAGTAAAATGTCAAGAATAAGGGAAAAGGTAGCTCCATTCCACTGTGATCTGATCAAACTTCTTTTAGAGTCTGTGATCAGTTTTGGGTTCTCCTTTCAGGGTGTATATTGACAAATTTAAGAATATCCAAAGTCAGGCAATCTAGGGTGATGAGAAAGTAACAATATAAGATGCTGAAAGACGTTGCTTGAAGAAAGGATTCAAATTATTTATCTAAGCTTATTGATAATTGTAAAATAATATGATACTTTCTGAATTAGAAAGTTTACTTTTACACTCTACTTTCTGGTCTACACTCACTACTTTCTAGATCTTTCTTTGTGAATGTGTTGAGTATGAATTGTTTTCCCAGAGCCTGATTACTGAAGTGGAATTCAAGTGAGAAATCACTGAAACCTTCCTTTCTTTTCCCCAAGAGTTATGGCATTATGAAAAGAACACTGGGTTCTAATGCTAGCTCTAACAGTTATTATATATGTGACCTTGGGAAAGTCACTTGACTTTTCTGAGTTTCAGTTTCTATAAAGTAAAATGGAGTTCGGAAGGAGAGTGAATGAGGAGTCGGACCTTCTAGCTCTATGTCTCAAGATCTTATAATCATGGGTAAGGAGTTTAGAAATGATTTCTGAATTTATGAAATTCAGGAACTGTCCTGGGATTTGTGGTGATCTCACTAATTTCAGTTTGAAATCTGCTTTTGACTTCATTTTAATCATTCTAACTCTGAAAGCACCTATTTTATGTTATGTTGGTCATTGTGCTCACTTCTGAGCACTGTATTTTAGGAAGAATATTGATGAAAGAAAACTCATCCAAAGGAGGATGACAAGGTTCACAAGGGTATTGGAAACAATATGTATAGATCTGCTGAAGGAAATAGAGATATTTAGCTCAAAGAAGAGAACATTTAGGAGGAACATCTTAACATTCTTTGAGTATTTGAAGGGCTATCATGTGGAAAAGACTTGTTCTATTTAACCTCAGAGGCCAGAACTAGATACCATGAGTGGAAATTGCAGAGATAAGTTTTAGCTTAATACAAGGAAAAACTTTCTTATCAACAGAGCCCACCAAAAGTGGAATGGGTCACTTTGTTAGCTAGTGAATTAACCATATCCAGAGCTCTTTATGAATGGACTGGTTTTCAGGAAGACTACAGAGCAGATTTCTGTTTGGTATGTATGAGATCAGATAATTTCTTAAGGTCATTCTGACACTAAGATTCTATCCTTCTGGAATTGTTTCAAGAGATGCATTTAAGTTACTAACTTATTTATTTCTTTGATTTGGGAATTTGGAACAAAAGTCAGTTTACCTTAACTGGCATAAGGTTGCAGTTTCAGTCATTAACAAAGTAGAAAGAAAAAAGAAAGAAAACCATTCACGATATCCTTAGCATTCTGTAAGTTGCCTAACACTATTAATATATCTATCACATTTTAAAATTGAGATGTTTTATCATTTAACCAACTAAAATAGTTATTAGATTTCTTAATAAAAATTTAAAGTGAGTATGAGAATATTGCCATGAAAACCAACTAGAGAAGGGATTTCCATTAATTCAAAATAGTAGATGGAATTTAGTCATGATGGAATGGTGTGGAATGTGATCATTAAGGAAACAAACTTTTAACTATTTGGATATAATGGAAATTTCATTATAAAGATCTTTCTTTCCTAGAACAGGATTTCTCATTAACTCAAATGCCTTATGTAGTGTAATATAATGATTTTTACATGATATTTTTGATGTATGTCTACTTACAAAACTTAGGAAATTCTACCCTGTTGACCACAGTTATTCAACTACAGCCACCACACTATCATTCCTTTCTAATTTTAGCAGTCTAATGCTATTGGCATGTGGTGCTTTGCTTGTGGTATGGTCTTAGAAAAGTTCACCTAAGGGTAGAATGCTTACTGTAGAAAACCCCAGTTTATTGCAACATACAGGGACTACATCTTGGCTTTCCAATAAAGGATTACTTGGTCCAACAGTTTTAGCACGGAGCATCTGGTATCCAGGATAACATCATGCTTTTTTGAAAAGTCCCAGCCCAAAAGTTCTGGCTGAATAGCCTCATAGAATATTTGCACTAAATTCTGCCAGATTTTCTTGCCCAGGCAAAACTGGCTTGTCACTGTGCCTGTTGATAGCCTATGCCAACATGTAGGCATTGAGAATGAATCATATGTGTAGAATATGAACAGTTGTGTACATAAATTATAATTAATCATTGACACACATTGGTAACCATAAAAATAACAATTTCACAGGTCCTTTAAACCTAAGCCACTGTCAGATTTTCATGGTCATGGAAACAAGAAGATAAATCTCATTCAGCATCTATCATAGCAAAATAAAGAACTCTAAAGTAAGCCTTCTGAGATCTAGACTTTTTCCTCACCTCCCCTGAACTTAAATATGTTACCAAAGTTTGAAAATTAATCTTAACTATGTTGTAATCAACTGCAATCATGTTGAGACAATTACTCTAGTACTATAAGGAAGCACTGGTTATATGGAAAGAGATTCTTTGGGAAAGTTAAATGTTGTTATTTGTTAAGGGGTTAGCACCTCCAACCAAATTCAGAGAATGAACTGTCACCAACCTTTAACAGAAAATCCTTTTTAAAGTTACATTGTAGGGGAGAGAGAGAATTCTTTCTTCTCCATAGTACATAGCAAGAGGACAAATCTCTTCTTAGCTCTGCCTTCACTCAATCCACTATGCATTCCTGCAGTAAATGCATAGCGAACTAATTACAGCTTTCGATTAGAAATATCTCATACCCACAAGTAGATTACATATTCTTTGAGGTCAGAGGGCACATTTTCTATTTCTTTTGTATCCTCCCACAAATCCTTGGCACCCTATAGATGTTTCATAAACATTGGAAATAACTATTACATAAAAGACCATCAAGATATTGAAAGGAGCAGCAAAATAATCCCACAAAATGGGATTGATTGAAGGACATAATTGATTAAATAGGTTGATTAAAGGACAAAATCATTTAGGAGGAAAGGCCAGGAAATTCAGCTTGTCTCTTTTAACTTAAAACAAATTAACCTAGGAGTATATACTAATGTACATAATATCTGAAAAGCAAAAAAGCCAAGAGAAAGTGAGACTTAACCTAATCCTAAAAAGTTTAATTTTGAGGGTGAATCATTTTCACAACCCTATCCATCAATATAGGGTGATGATTGGGTTAATTCATCATTCTGCTCTTAAAGCTTTACATTTTCTAGGCATATAGGGACAGATGTCAGACTTGTGATTTCCTTGGCATAGAGAACTCCCAGGTGAGAAAACTCCCTTGAGCCGAAGATCAGCACTTTTCTTTTCAATTTATAGTCTTAGTTGCTTGCGAGTATTGAGAGGTTAAACCACTTGCTCAGGATAAGCCAGGCAATATAAGTTAGAGGCAGGGGCTGAATCTAAGTCATCCTGGCTTCAAGCGCAGCTCTCCGTCCATACCATGCTGCTTCTCTATGAAGGTCTTGGTTATTCTTTTTTAAACAAATAAAGATATTAATGTACCTACCTAAGGTTATAAGAATTAACAAGCAGTACCTGATAGTAGAGCAAACAGTAAGCCTGAGTTCCTGCCCTAAATTCAGTTTATGAAGATATCATTCCATTACTCATAGTTTCAAATAATGAGACCACAATTTATAAAGGGAAAAAGGCATAGGTGGAAAATCAGGAAACATCTTTCGAGAAATATTTGTTTTTAGTTCTACTATGGAAATCTAACCATTTTAAGTACTTTGCAAATGAAGACATTTAAAATTATACAAGAGAAAGTGTGCAAAAGAATAGATACTGGTGGTAACCAGTCTCTTTTTTTCCACATCCCAACCTATGAGGTCATAAAGATGTGAGTGTCATTTGAAGCAATCAAGGCCAACCTCCTGATTTTACAAATCAGGAAATGGAGGCTACTAAAGGTTAAATAGTTTGACCAAGGCTACATAGCTAGTAAATACAAATGTTTGAGTCAGGATTCAAACTAAAGGTCTTTGTGACAAGTCTAGCATGTCATCCACCATGCTGCCTAGATCCTAAGGGCTAACATCATATTTCATTTCTTATACTTGCATGCAAGACTGAGGTTCAAAGAAAAATCCATCTTTCTCAAAAATTAATACTAAACTGAAAAACAAAACAAAGTAGAAGCCTCTCACCCCAAACTGGTAATACTGACTTAATGTTGAGGTGATGACAGCTGGAGAATGACATTCTTACAAGTCTCAAAGGATGTTACAAAATACTATCTTAATTTTTCCATAGCAGAACATTAGAGAAACTCTACTTCAGAGAAAGAGACAGAGAGAGACTGAGACACATAGAGATACACAGACACACAGAGAGACAGAGACAAAGAAATAGAGACAGAGACAGAGAGAGACAAAGAGGAGGAAGAGGAGGAGAAGGGGTTGCCACTACATCAGGCTGCGCTAACATGGCCAGAAGCTCTTCTCTGAACTTCTCTACCATGTTCCAGAAACTCCTTTATCCTGGAAGATGACTTCAGCCCTGAAACTCACACTCCATCTGTACTCTTTGGCCCTGGGGCCCCTTGCTCTGATTGTAGGGTAGAAACTTCCAGAAAGTCTACTGAAGGGAGATGTCTGAGCCAGGGATCTTTTCATTTCCCAGTCAACTGTACTCCTCTGGATTTCTGGATCATGCTTCTGTATCAAATATCTTCTTATTTCTCCACTTTCCATCTTTCTTTTGGGCATTGTCATACTCTATTAGAATGTGAGCTCCTTGGGGGCAGAGACTGTCTCTTGACTCTTTTTTTTGGATCCCCAACACTTAGTACAATGCCTGGAATATAGTAGCCTCTTAAAAATATTTATTGACTGATAACTAAATATTAAGCCTTGAGTAGAAGATATAGGTGGTGGGAAGTGTGAGAGACATGTTTCTGGGCAAGAGCTGGGGAAACTGCAGCCTTGAGATCAATGTGACCTTCTAGGTGTTTGGGTGCATCCTTTTGACTGAGTCTAAGTTTTACAGAACAAATCCTTTTATTAAGGGGGTTTGTTCTGTGAAGTTTGGATTCAGTCAGATGCTGTACTTGAAGACCTAGAGGGTCACTTGTGGCCTTGAGGTTACAGGTTTCCCAAACCCTGGTTGGAGGATACATGTTGGAAGATGGGAAGTCTATCTGAAAAGACAACTTTCCAAGAAACATAAAACCAAACAATGGATTGACTTGGTGACTCAGAAATCTCCCCAGAGATCCTCATAACCTTCCATGATAGCCACAATCAACTCTCTGAGAAACCTCATTCTGTGCTAACATTAAATCCTCCACTGTGTTTGGTTACTTCTCCTTGGCAGTTTTGAAGCTCCATTGGCAGAACCATTTTCAAATGCTTCCAGTTATATCTGTAGGTTAAAGTTGAAATGAATAGCCATAGAAACCTAGCTATATCAGCAGTTTTGAGCAGCTGCTCTGCAAAATGGATTTCCATATATTGATTTAATTCAAAGTTTTATACGTTATATAAACTTGTATATCTATGCCCACATTTTCTTTCCCATTAGAATTTAAATTCTTTTATGACAGGGACTTTCACTTTCATCTTTGTATCCCTGGAGCAAAGGACAGGATATAGTGAGCGCTGAATAAGTGATTCACTGAAATAAAGAGAGAATGAACCCATAAGTTCAAAAATATTCATAGCAGCACTTTCTTGTACCACACAGCTAGAAACCAAGGGTATTCATTAACTGGGAAACAAATTATGGCATATGGGTGTAATGGAATATATGTATATATATATATGTATGCAGGCATATATATTATATGACTGTTCACTGTAAAAAATGACTTTGAGCTACTTAAGAACTCTGATCAATGCAATGACTATCTGTGACTCTAGAGGATGAATGATGACCCATGCTTTCCACTTCTGGACAGAGAATAAGAGATTAGAAGTGCAGAATGAAATATATACTTCAGACACGACCTATGTGCAGAATTGCTTTGCTTAACTATACTTATTTGTTATAAGTTACTCTCCCCTTTGGGAATGGGAGGGTGGGAGGAGGTGAAAAGAGAGAAAAACAGAAAGAGAAAAAGAGATGAGGAGGGAGGGAGAGAGAAGAAAAACAAGGAGAAGAAGAAGTTTCCCTATAGGCTTATGATTAACTAAGAAAGTAATAAAAATCAGCTTATCTTTAACCATTGTAAAGTACAGACAGCAAGTAAGAAAGATTTGTGTGGCCAGTTTGCCAAAGGAGAGGGAAGGGGTATGGAATGGATAAGTTTACCCAGGTCCAGCATGCCAACAGTCAGGGGATAAGTAAATTCTTTTCAGGCAAGTCACTTGGTGAGTCAGACAAGACTCCAATTGCATTTGCTTATATTTAGTTGAGAGTAGCAATACTCTTTCCTTGTAATCAGCTCTCTATTAAGCCTGGCGTACACCTGTATGCAACCCCAGAACACTTATCCTCTTTGAAGACCTCAAAAGTTCCTAGTTTCTTACATAAGATTGGCAATTTTTCTCCCTAAGAATACACACACACACACACACACACACACACATACCCACACACATATAGACACATGTACATGCATAATATGTATGTATGTATACATATATATATACATTCACATATGTGTGTGTAGAAGGGTTGTGATATTGATGCTAACAATAAAAGAAAGAAAAGAGAATCCTCTGCACTCCTCTTTTTTGGTCCCTTTAATATATGGAAATATTAATGCTTTTTATGTTTTCTAGTTCATAATAAATTATAATTAAGACCATAAAAAAAAGAGATAAAACTTCCTGCCTTCTTTTCAGATATTGGGGGAAGGGGGGGAGTTATTCCATATGGATACAGAATTCTCAGAGTTGTTTGTTTTATTGATTAGTTTTGCTAAACCAATAGTTCTTTGAATAGGGGTGGTGGGAGAGATAAATTTAAAAAGATATTAATAAAAAATTGAATAAATTATTAATTAGTGCTTGCCTTGTAACAGTTCTACTTTCTTTAACTAACTTCTTTTAACTTCAATATCCTCATGTATAAGATGCAGAATAATAAAACTTTTGATAAAGATACTGAGGTTCAGAGAGGCTAGTCAACTGTCTAGTGTCACATGGATGGAATCATAGGATAACATTTATATCAGGAAAGGATTTAAGGAATTTATCTAGTTTACCTCACTCATTTTAGAACTGGAAAGCAGAAGCCTAGAGAAGTTAAATGACTTGTCCAAGGTCACCTACACAGTAAATGATAGAATTGGGAGTTCTGATTTTACTATTTCTACTGTCCCACTAAGGGCAAATCAAAGATCTGAGCCTATCTTCCTGAGCTCATTCCACAGTGCACTTTCTTTGTTGCAAATTAATTTGAATGGGATCTAAGTAGTTTGCAAGAGCTGCATGAGGGCTATACATCTTTTGAAAGAATAGGGCATGTTCTGTGTAATTCTCTGTGCCTTCTTAGAGTCTAGTCAACAACAAAGTAAAAAAAAAAGGTCAACTATATCCAGAGGATCAGTCATGGTAAAAACAAACAAACAAACAAATAAACAAAAAACAACAACAGAGAGTAATGCTAATCATCAACAAAATTGACATTGCTACCACTTCTCCCCAGTTGGTGTGTTCTTAATAAGGGCAGTGCTTAGGTGGCAAATTATAAAATAATATGAATTTTTGTTGTTGTTGTTCAGTTATTTCAGTCACATCCAACTTCTTGTGACCCCATTTGGAGTTTTCTTGGCAAAGATACTAGAGTGGCATGCCATTTTCTTTTCCAGCTCATTTTACAGGTCAAGAAACTGAGGCAGGAAGGGTTAAGCGACTTGCCCAGGATCACACCACTAATAAGTATCTGAGACCAGATTTGAATTCAGGAAGATGAATCTTCCTCATTCCAGTCCTGAGCACTCCATAAGTTGTGCCACCCAGATGCTCCTAATATTAAGAAGTGGGCAATTTACCTTTGTAAGAAATATGGAAAGCCAACAGGTTCATGAGATCATGAGATCATCTTCTCGTTTCTGAAAACTACCAAGATGGTAATTTTGTGAACTTTGTACCAATTTCAAAGTTGTTTTCACTGTCATCCCATCCCTCTCTTTTCAGTGAATTAGTCAGCGCAATAACATTTTCTCCAAAAACAAACTGAACTCCAAGCCAAAAGGGAAATTTTGGGTAAACATATTTAAAACTAAAAAAAAGTAAGTAGTTGATTCATTGAAGAACAATGTTAAAAATAATGTATCATCAAGCTAAATAAATTTCACAGAGCTACAGACAAAGAGCACAGCCCTTGACTGTCCAAAATAATTAAAAATGGACAAACTTGATAAATCCCCAAAGAAATGTATGTTTCTTGTTCCTGGGTCCTGGCTTATCATGACCTTCTACACACAGTTAATAGGTCTCTAAAAGGGCAAGTTACTTATACTGGACTACTTCATAAACAAGAGGAACTTTGAGGGTCCCACCAGGCATTACAAATAGGATGAAATTCCACTTGTTATGGGGTTGATTTAAATGGAAATGAACTTTTCCAGGAAGCAGTCTTAAACCTCTTTAAATAATGGCTGAAAAGTGACTTTATAGCTAAAGTACTCAGGCACCGTAAATCAAGAATTCTGTGTAAAGTGTTACCTACTGAAACTCTTTTAATATTATTCTTATGACCTGAGTACAATTTAATTGAAACGCATAACATTCAAAAAATACTCCATCATTTTTGGCCCTTGAAGTGATTATTCAGTAAAAGGCATTTCTGTTATTCTGAATTAACCCAGTCTACTTTCATTTGAGTTGAACTTCAGTGTTTTGCCTCTCTGTCTTATTACGATGGAGCTAATTGATGACAAAGGAAGATAAATTTCAGAAGTAGAAAAGGAAATTGGTTTGGACTCCACTTCATTTGTGGTATGATCTCTAGCAATAGTAGTAGGAAGATGGCCAAATATTTCAGGCAGAGGGAAACTATCAACTGGTAACAGTAACAGCTTCTGCTTAGCACAAACAGTGTTTATATAACACTTCAAGTAAACTTGTTAAAAGATATTCCTTTCCCTTCCTTCCTTCCTTCCTTCCTTCCTTCCTTCCTTCCTTCCTTCCTTCCTTCCTTCCTTCCTTCTTCTTTCCTTCCTTCCTTCCTTTTCCCTTACAAAAGTACAAAAGTTCTTTGAACCAGGATAAGTATGATTACCATTTTATAGAAGAGAAAACTGAGGAACTCAAGAAGTTAAGTATTTTGCTCCCAATTTAATAGTAATTGAATAGTCAAAAAGGACATAGAGTTAAAATTTTCTGACTTCCAGTTTAAATTTATTTTCATAGGAATGGTACTATCATATGAAGTGGACATTGAGAAAACATACCCTTTGTACAGTTATTCTCTAGGTTGCTTCCTGTAAGAAGGAGTCAAGAAAGGATTAGCAAAACAACATCAGGACAGAAGACAAGACATTCTCTTAAATTAACCAAGCTTTGCAATGGATTTTTAAGAACTTTGGACAATTTATAGCTTATCCAATTTGACTTACTCCTTTGTGTTTGATCAACATGCCTTTCATGGCACATAATAGATGCTTATTATAAGTTTGTTGAGTTTAGTTGAAATGAAAATGCTGCTTTTGTTTAGCATTTTTTCATTTTGCAGTGAGATGTTTATACTAAAAAGTGTCACTGGGGGCCAGAGTAGATGAAATCACTGAAAGAACAAGAGCTCAGGCAAGAAAAATCAGATCTCCTAAATTCATTTCGAGGTTGCCTGCTACGCATACTTAATAAAAGTACAAATTTGTTTGCTTAATAATCACAGTTCAAATTTCTCTAGGATGTCATCATGTATGATAGACTTATGTTGGTCAAAAACAAATTCAAAAACCTTAAAACATATTTTTAAAAGATTTTATTGAGTTGGTTTGGCAAGTGAGAGCTGGAAAAAGATAAGACTCCCCTCTCAAATCTCTGTTACATCTCACATTATATAGAGTCCAAACAAGGGTACTGTTGAATTTGTTTGAGATATATACTGGTAGTTAAGTATAAACATTCAATAAAAGTTGGAAAAAGTGATTGGGTAGAATGAAAACATAATGTTTCTTGTGGATCTAAGTTAAGACCTGAGTAGGCTCTCTGGATTCCTTGTAAGTCAACATAACTTTTAGGTTTTAAACAATGTTGAATTACATAAAGCTAGGTTCAAACAATATTAATAAATAATAAATCACAAAATATTTTTCCCACACTTACTCTTTTATAGGTAAAGAAGCTATACTCAGAGTTCAAATCGTAGTCGGCAGGCTCCCCCCTTAGCTTCTAGCGTGGGGTTAAACTGCTCTAAATATGTTTATGGAAGTGGGTGGATACTTTTCTCTTTCTTTGTTTTCTTTGGCACAGAAGCCTAGTAGTAGTATTTGTGAGTCAAAGGAGATAAACATTATAATCACTTTTGGGACATAGTTTCAAATCATTTTTCACAATGGCTTGACCAATCCACATTTCCATAGATAATGTATTACTAGGCTTATTTTCCTTCATACCCTCTAATATTTGTCCTTTTCTTACCTTGCCATCTTAGGCAAACCAGGTGTGAGGTAGAACTTCAGACTTGCTTTATTATTTGTTTCTCTAATGAATGATTTGGAGCATTTTGTTATGGTTATCGAAAGCTTGAATTTCTTCCTCTGAAAACTGCCCATTCATTTTCTTTGAACATTTGTCTATTGAAGACAAATTCATTTTAAGTGAAACAACAAAACAGAACACTGACATCATAAAGTACTGACCTTTTTTATGCACGTTCATTTTTTCTGTTTCCTAACATTTCCTATTAATTTGTTAATTCATGAAATTTTCTGATGTTCTACCCATTTTCCTATCTTGTATATAGCTTGCTTTGTATATATTTGTTTGATGTGATCTCTCCATTAGATTGTAAGCTCTTTGAAGTCATGAATTGCCTTTTGCGTCTTTTTGTATCCTCATTACTTAGTACAGTGCCTGGAACATAGTAGTCATTTAATAAGTGTTGATTAAATGAATGAATGGCTGAATCAATGAATGAAGAGATAGACAAAACATATATATTCATGCTGATCAAGGAACAGTAAATCCCTAATATGGGGCATGAGCATAAGTTTTCTAGGTAGCCTATTAGAAATGTAATGCAGGTAAATCTACTGTAAGCATAGTTAAATTGATAAATGGGAGGTTTTGAATTTGCATTTTCTAAAACGTGGTGTAAGTCCATTTTTTATATTAGATTTTTTTGCCTTGCTTGGTACCTAGAATCAGGCATCCAGACTTAATCGTAAGCAAGAAACATACGTTTTGCTCCATCTGACAGCCAATAATTGGGTTGTTTCTCTTGAGGATCCTGAATTCTCTTCCTTCTTGGTACATGTCCAGTGAGTGCCCTCACAGGAACCCAACAGAACTGATTTTCATTCTCTGGCCTTCATTTTCCTCATCTGTAAAATGAGGGATTGGATTTGATGACATTTGAGGTCTCTCTACCAGTTCAAAATCTAGAATCTCATTGCCCCATTACTTCTGGGTCAATGTTTTCCCCTTTTCTCCTCCCCCCATCCGTAGACCAGAAAGAGTGGGAAATTCTTAGTTAAGCTCTCTGCTATGTATTAGAAAAGATCTTGAGACTGTCCAGAGGAGTCTTACTCAGACTGGCTGAGAAATCTGAGGGAAAGGGAGAAATCAGAAAGACAAAGGAGGTAGAATCCAGGTTTGGAGACCTAACCAAAAAGCTGAGAGGATGCTTGCATTTGAAACTTTGAACTAAGGGTAGAGAGTTCCTTGCTAGCATCAGGATCCCGTTGTACGAAAAAAGAACACTAACTGCTTGCTAGGAGTCTAAAGAAGCCCTCTACAATGTATTTCTTCAGTTCTCTACTAATCTATTTACTACGTCAAACAAAATTTTACAATCTGTTCTCTGGTCATATTTTTTTCTCTTTTTAAAAAATTCTGATTGATATTTCATATTAACATATGTAGTTGATCCAAGAGAAGGGCATTTTGCTGTGTATAAATTTTAAAAGTGCAGACTAAACAGTGCTACAGACCCGGGGAGGTGTGATTCCTTAGGGTGCAAATGCTAGACCTCTTCTTTGGCTGGAATTTGTGATTTCTAAAAGTCACCTGGGGGCAATATTGAGCCAGCCTTACTTTTATTTTATTTTACTAACAATCTAGTAGATCTTTTAAAAGAAGAAAAGCATCTTAAAATGATTCTTCCTGGACAAACATAGTATCATTATGTCTGACAGGGAGAGAGACAGAAACACAGAGACAAACAGAGACAGAGAAAGACACAGAGAAAGACAGACATAAGAGATGGAGAATATAAGAGAAATTCCTGAGGAGAGTGTGGTCTGGGAGGTTTTTTGTTTTGTTTTGTTTTTTAACTGTGCCCTATTCTTTTGGGAATGGGCAGGAATGGGAGAGGGTGAACTAAATAGATGATTTTGTAAGTTCCTTCCATAGATATTTGGTGCTACAGTAATATGTAAGGATTTCACTGATATAGACAGAGGATACAACTAGTAGAACTTAGGAATTCAAGATGAAAAGAATAAAAGAGTAACTTCTGTATGGACTAAAAAGAAGAATGTTTTAGAGGTGAAAGGTATCTCTTCACAAAAAAAAGCAAGGGAGTAGGATTAAATAATGGACAGGGATATAGAGTGTATAATTTGTTTTCCTAAAATTTCTTGCTCTTATCTTATAGAAAATGGTCCAATTATCTTCTAGAAGGATTTTGTAACAGCAAAGTTCTGTAGGATTTTTATTACTTCAAAATGCAGTACTTTTGTTAATAATCATGGAGATGTAGAATGTTTCTATTCCAATTTGTTCAGCATTTTTATTAAAGAATTCAATCATTGAATCTTAATGGGAATTTTAAAAAAAGTTAGAGAAAGTTATTATCATAGCCTAAACAGAATTTCATATCTAATCAGTCAATGTATCAGTCAAAAAGTTTTTAGTAATGACTTACAATGTGCCAGACACTATGCTAAGTGCTGAGAATATGAAGAAAGGTAAAACCATGGTCTCTGTCCTCAAAGAACTTACATTCCAATGAGGGATGGAATTGCCAAGAAGTTTATGTACATGGGTCCCTATGTCTCTCTCTGTCTCCCCCTCCCCCATAATATCAGGAGAAAGGCACTAGCAATGTGGAGCAGAGTTGGAGGAGGAAGGACTAGGAAAATCTCTTGCTGAAGGTTGGTTATGTATGAGTTTTAAAGGAACAGAGGCAAACTTAGAAGCAGAAATGAGAAGAAAGAGAATTCTAGTTATGGGGGACTCCTGGTGCAATAGCATGTTATACCTCACAGCAGCAACTGTTCCAGTTCTAATTCTGGCCCTGGGGAAAAGTCATCTTTTCTCCTTGAGTTTTTAAGAACACACAGAGTAATTGCAAATATCCAAATAAATACCAAATTGAAAATCCTGAAAATCAAAGGAGAGATTAATAAAATTGACACTAAGAAAACCATTGAACTAATAAATAAAACTAAGAACTGATTTTATGAAAAAAGCAATAAAGTAATTGATTAATTTGATTAAATAAAAAAAAATCACCAGTATCAAAACTGAAAAGAGTGAATTCACCACCAATGAAAAAAATAAAAGCAATAATTAGGATCTATTTTGCCCAATTGTATGGCAATAAATCTGACAATCTAGCTTAAATGGATGAATACTTACAAAAATATAAATTGCTCAAATTAGCAGAAATAGAATAGCTAGATAACCCATTTTTTTTGGAAAAAGAAATTGAACAAGCCATCAGTGAACTACCTATGAAAAAAAATTCCCAGGGCAAAATGGATTTACAAGTGAATTCTACCAAACGTTTAAAGAACAATTAATTCCAGTACTGCATTGGAAAATAAGCAAAGAAGGAGTCCTACCAAATTCCTTTTATGACACAAATACGGTGCTAATACCTAAACCAGGAAGGGCCAAAATAGAGAAAGAAAATGACAGGACAATTTTCTTAATAAACATTAATGTGAAAACTTTAAGTGAACTACTAACAAGGAGATTACAATATACAGAATCATACATACAGCTAGGTGGGATTTATACCGTTAATGGAGGATTGGTTCAGTATTAGGAAAACTATAAGCATAATTGACCGTATTGATAAGAAAACTAACAGAAACCAAATCTCAGTAGATGAAGAAAAAGCTTTTGACAAAATGTAATACTTGTTCCTATTAAAAAAAAAAAACTAAAGAACATAGAGATAAATGGAGTTTTCCTTAAAATGATAAGTAGTATCTATTTTAAACCATCAACAAGCATTATATGTAATGGGGATGAGCTAGAAGCTTCCCAATGAGAATCTCCATTATCACAACTATTATTCAACATTGTACCAAAAATGTTAGCTTTAGCAATAAAAGAAGAAAAAGAAATTGAAAGAATTAGAATAGGCAATGAGTAAACAAAGTTATCACTCTTTGCAGATGATATGATGGAGTATTTAAAGTATCTTAGAGCACCAACTAAAAAACTACTTGAAAAAATTGACAACTTTAGCAAAGTTGCAGGATATGAAATAAACCCACACAAATCCTCAGCATTTCCCTCTATTGCCAACAAAACCTAGCAGCAAGAGATAGTAAGATAAATTCCATTCACAACAAGTTATACAGCATAAAATACTTAGGAGTCTACTGCCAAGACAAACCCAGGAAGTATATGAACACAATTACCAAACACTTTAAACACAAAGTTGGATCTAAGCAACTGGAAAAAAAATATCAGTTACTCATGGGGAGGTTGAACTAATATAATAAAAATGATCATTCTACCTAAATTAATTTACTTTTGCAGTGCCCTACCAATCAGATTACTAAAAATTATTTTATAGAACTAGGAAAAATCAGTTGGAAGAACAAAAGTTCAAGAATAAAAAGGGAATTATTGAAAAAATGCAAAAGAAGGTAGCTTAGGCAGACCAGATCTCAAACTTTATCATAAAGCAGCAATCATTAAAACTATCTGGTACTGGCTAAGAAGTAGAGTGGTGGATCAGTGGAATAGATTAGGTCCACAAGACACAGTAGTAAATGACCATAGTAATCTAGGGTTTGATAAACCCAAAGATCCCAGATTCTGGGATAAGCACTCATTATTTGACAAAAACTGTTGGGAAGACTGGAAAACCACATGGCAGAAACTAGATAGACACCAACATCTCACACTGTGTACCAAGGTAAGGGCAAAATGGGTACATGATTTAGACATAACAGGTGATACCATAAGCAATCTAGGAGAGCAAAGAATAGTTTACTTATGGAGAAGAATTTATTACAAAACAAGAAATAGAGAGCATTATGAGATGTAAAATGAATACTTTTATTATATTAAATTTAAAAAGTTCAGCACAGACAAAGCCAATTCATCCAAGATTAGGACAGCAGAAAGCTGGAAAATGATTTTTGTAGCAAGTGTCTGATAAAGGCCTCATTTCTCAAGTACATTGAGAACTGAGTTGAATTTATAACAATCCAGATCATTCCTCAATTGATAAATGGTTAAAGGATATAAAGAGACAGTTTTCAGATAAAAAAGCTGTCTATGAGAAAAAATGCTCTAAATTACTCTTGATCAGAAAAATGCAAATTAAAATAACTCTGAAGTATCACCTCACACCTATCAGATTGGTTAATATAACAAAAATGGAAATTAATGCATGTTGGAGAGGATGTGGGAAAAATGGGACATTCATGCACTATTGGTGGAATTGTGAACTGATCCAGCCATTCTGGAGAACAATTTGCAATCATGTCTAAAGTGTCATGAGACTGTGCATACCCTCCTAGTGCAATATCACTACTAGGTCTGTGTCTCAAAGAGATCAAAGAGGGAAAAGATCCTACACGTGAAAAAAATATTTATAGCAGTTTTTTTTGTGGTGACAAAGAATCAGAAATTGAGGGGATGCCCATCAATTGGGGAATGACTAAATAAGTTGTGGTATATGAATGTAATGGAATACTATTATGCTGTAAGAAATGACAAGCAAGCAGATTTCAGAAAAACTGGGAAAGACTTACATCCTCTGATGCTAAATGAAGTTAGTAGAACTGGGATAATATTGTTCATAGTATAACAGCAACACTGTACAATGATCAATTATGATTGACTTAGCTCTTTTCCACAATACAGGGATTGGAGACAAGTCCAAAAGATTCATGATAGAAAATGCTATCCACAGCCAGAGAAAAAACAGATGGAATCCAACTGCAGATGGAAGCATATTATTTTCACTTTTTTATTTTTCCATGTCTTTTTTTCCTTTGTTTTGTTTCTTCTTTCACCACATGAATAATATGGAAATATGTTTTACATGATTGCCCATATATAACTTATACCAAATTCCTTACCATCTTGTGGGGGAGGGGAAAAGAGAGGAGGAGAAAATTTGGAACTAAAGATTTTGTATAAAAAATGAATGTTAAAATGTAATTGGAAAAAACAATATATTATTTAAAATAGAAAAATGAATACCCAGATGCCAGGCCTAGAGGCCTGAGGGCTACCCGAGTCTTACCTTACCTGTCCCAGGTCTTCGGTTGGCCAAACCGGATAAACGTATGAGAGAAGAGACTTTCCGGAGTCGAACAAGGGTTAGGCTTTATTCAGGGTCCTGGTTACATGTGCAGGGGGAGCTCTTCCTTAGGAGGGAGAGAGAAATCTCCCAAGGAGGCAAAGATCTTACAATAAGAGATTGGAAGCAGAAGTGTAAGTGGGGAGAGAGGGGGAGGGGAGAGCGAAGAGAGGAAAAATGGAGCCTTCTGTCCTGTCAGGGCCCCTCTGTGCTAAGAGTGCCTTCGGGCTTTCCTGACCCTACTTAAGCTCTCCGGCCGCTTAGTTTGCACCTGAATACCATGCCTGTTAGATAACAATAGGTGTGCCCAGACCCGGGCCAATCTCGAGGGCGGGGAGAGCTCTCTCCCATCACGTTTCTCACGGGAAGAGGCAGAAATACACGAGACAGCTCGGTCTCACTCCTCGATTCCCTGCTGTTTTCTGGGGGGCCTCATGAGAACTCTAAGATTTAGAAGTTCCCACCTTTACCCGCCCGAGACTGTCCACATGGAATTGAGCTTCCACCCCCAACACCCAGACTCTTTCAATTTGATAAATTCAAATTGTATTTAAATTATGGACCAAAATCTATCATTTCCTTGCAATAATCTCTGCTATGCAGAGATTTCTTTATTTTTTATAAAAGAAAAGTGTTGTACTTTATTAAAAAGTTTTTTCTGCATCTATTGATATAATCATATGATTTTATAAAAAACCTTTATTATTGATATAATCAGTTATGTTAATAGTTTTCCTTATGTTAAACCTTTCCTACATTCCTGGTATCAATGCCACTTAATATTTGTAAAATATTTTTGTAATCTTTTAGCTAGTATTCTATTTACGATTTTTGCATCTGTATTCATTAATGAAATTGGTCTATAATTTTCTTTCTTTCACTTTTAGTCTTTTTGGCCTAGGTATTAGGTTCATATTTGTTTCATAAAAGGAGTTTAGTAGGATCCCTTTGTCTATTATTCCAAATAATTTATTTAATGTTGGAATTGGTTGATCTTTAAATGTTTGATAGAATTCACTTGTAAATCCATCTGGTTCTGGTGGATTTTTTTAGGAAACTTATTTACACTTCCATATTTCCTCCCCTTCTAGAAAGAGAATGAATATTAGTCTGCCTTATTAATATTGGACACATCAATATTTGTTCCAAATCCTGAACCCTCTCCTTTAGCACATAAATACAAATGTACATACTTGTGTCGGCCCTTCAATTAATTTATTGAATATTATATTTGTAAGATGCTATATTAAAATCAGCTCTGTGCAATTTGGAACTATGCCCAAAGGGTTACAAAATATGCATACCCTTTCACCCAGCAATATTGCTTCTAGGACTGTATCCCAAGGAGATCATAAAAATGGGAAAAGGTCCCACTTATACAAAAATATTTACAGCAATTCTCTTTGTGGTGGCCAAGAACTAGAAACAGAGGGGATGCTCATTAATTGGGGTAATGGCTGAACAAGTTGTAGTATATGAATGCAATGGAATATTGTGCTATAAGAAATGATGAACAGGGGGACTTCAGAGAGGCTGGAAGGACTTACATGAACTGATGCTGAGAGAAAGGAACAGAACTAGGAGATCACTATACACAGTGTCAGCCACAGTGTGTGAGGACTGTTTCTGGTAGACCTAGACCTTCAGAGTAATGAAAGCACTTAAAACATTCCCAAACAACTCTGAAGCATATTATTTTCTCTTGTGTTATGGTTTGATTTGGCTTGGTTTTTCTGATGGTTTCTCCCATTCATTTTAATTCTTCTATGTAACATGACTATTGTGAAAATATGGTTAATAAGAATGTGTGTTTAACCCAAATAAGATTACATGCCATCTTGGGGAGGGAGCAGGGGGGAAGGGGGAAAAATATAAGATTTGTGGAAGTGATTGTAGAAAAGTGAAAACAAATTATAAAGAAAAAGACTAAAAAATAAAATCAGCTCTGTGTGTCTGAAGAGGAATTTTCATAGAGTCCTATAACTCAGAACTGGAAACAGTCTCAGAGCTGATTTAGTCAACTCCTCTCTGAAGCATGAATCTGTCCTGGGAATATTCCAAAACCACATGAAAAGAAGTTACTAA
This sequence comes from Notamacropus eugenii, assembly GCF_028372415.1. NCBI lineage: Eukaryota > Metazoa > Chordata > Mammalia > Diprotodontia > Macropodidae > Notamacropus > Notamacropus eugenii. The sequence goes on from NC_092878.1 coordinate 93,160,688, forward strand.
ACTGTCTACAACCTTTTGCTTAAAGATCTCACCAGTAGGAATGTAGCCTGTGAAGGTCAAAGGTCTCATATATTACTAAATCAAGGAAATATTTGAAATATTTTGTGTGAACAAAGAATAAGAAAGTCAGAACCTATTGACTGAAAATTGGCTAAATAAAATGTGACAACTGAAAAGAATGCATTATTATTACTTTATAAATAATGATGACTAGGAGGAATTCATAGAAACATTGGAAGACACATTCAAAGTAAGTAAGCAGAACTTTGGAAACAATATATATATTTGCAACAAAAGTGGAAGTGGAAGGAATGATAGGAAGAAATTGAATTTTATATAATTATAAAGACCAAAGATGATCCAGGAGAAGAGATGAAAATATGTTATCTTTCCTTTTATTCGAAATAAGGTCTATATGTGCAGAAATGTGCATGTTCTTTGAAATGCAATTGATGTATTTGATTCCATTGTTTTAGTATTTTATTTTGATTTTCCCCAGCTACATGCAAAATGATTTTTAACTTTTATTTTAAAACTTTGAGTTCCAAATTCTCTCCCTTTTTCCCTCCCCACCTCACCTCATTGAAAAAGCAAACAGTTCAATATAGGTTATGCATGTGTAATCACACAAAGCATATTCATAATAGTCATATTGTGGAAGAAAACATAGACAAAAAATTGAGAAAAATAAAGAAAGCTTAAAAAAGTATGGTTCAGTCTGAATTCAGGCACCATCTGTTCTTTGTCTGGGAACAAATAGCATTTTTTCTTCATAAGTCCTTCAGAGTTGTCTTGGATCGTTGTATTGCTGAGAATAGCTAAGTGATTCACAGGTTATCATCTTAAAATATTGCTGTTACATTGTACACAGTACATTTCACTTTGCATCAGCCCATGAAGTCTTTCCAGATTTTTCTGAGAGCATCCTGCTTATCATTTCTTAGAGTAAAATAGTGTTCCATTGTAATCACATACCACAACTTGATCAGCCTTTCCCCAACTGATGGACAAACCCTCAATTTCCAATTCTTTGCCTCCAGAAAAGAGCTAGTACAAATATTTTTTGTATGTATAGGTCCTTTTCCTTTTTATTCTTTATCTTCTTGGGGATACAGACCTAGTAGTGGTATTGCTAGGTCAGACATGATATACATGGTTTTATCCCCTTTGGGCATAGTTCCAAATTGCTTTAAAGAAAGGTTAATTCAGTTCACAACTCCACCAACAATGCAGTAATGTCTCATTTTTCCCATATCCCCTCCAACATTTGTCATTTAACTTTTCTGCCCCATTATTCAATGTAACAGGTATGAGGTAGAGCCTCAGAATTATTTTAATTTGCATTTCTCCAATCAATTATTATTATTATTAGAGTATTTTTTCATATAGCTATAGATAGCTTTGATTTCTTTATCTGAAAATGGATTGTATTGGTTGATCATTTATCAACTACAGAATGGTTCTTATTTTTATAAATTTGACTCTATTCCTTATATGTTTGAGAAATGAAGGCTTTTTCAGAGAAACTTGCTTTAAAAATTTTTCACACTTACCATTACTAGCTGTATTTCCCTCTATCCTACTCCCCCATTTATTCTATTCTCTCCTTTTCACTCCATCCCTCTTCAAAAATTCTTTCTTTCTGTCTCCTCTCTCAATCTGCCCTTCTTTCTATCCCCCTCCCTTTTCTCTTATTCCCTTCCCCTTCTACTTTCCTGTAGGGTAAGATATATGTCCATACCCAATTGAGTGTGTATGTTTCCCCCTTTGGGTTAATTGTGATGAGTGTGTGTTTTGATGATGGGCTAATGTTCACTCACTTCCCTTCACCTCCCCCTTCTTCCCCTCCAACCCAAGGATTATACTTAGTTTTGATGGGCAAGTGATTTTTGGTTGTAATCCTAGCTCCTTTGCTCTCCAGAATATCATATTCTAAGCTCTCTGATACTTTAATGTAGAAGCTGCTGAATCTTGTGTTATCCTGACTGTGGCTCCACCCTCCTTCAGTTGTTTCTTTGTGACTGCTTGTGATATATTTCCTTGACTTAGGAGCTCTGGACTTTGGCTATAATATTTCTGACAGTTTTCATTTTGGGATCTCTTTCAAGAGATAATCAGTGAATTCTTTCAATTTCTATTTTACTCCCTGGTTCTACTAGAACATCAAGAAAATTTTCCTTCATAATCTCTTGAAAGATGGTGTTCAGACTATTTTTTCTGATCATGCCTTTTAGGTGGTCCAGTAATTTTAAAATTATCTTTCTCTGGTCAATTTTCCAGCTCAGTTGTTTTTCCAGTGAGATATTTCACATTGTCTTCTAAAACTTTTATTGTTTCTTGATTTCTCATACAGTCATTAGGATCCAATTGCTCCATTCAAATTTGTAAGGAATTATTTTCTTCAGTGAGCTTTTGGAACTTCTTTTCCATTTGGCCAATTTTGCTTTTTAAGGAATTCTTCTTGTCGCTTTTTGGACCTCTTTTACCATTTTTCCTTATCTATTTTTTAAGATGCATTTTCTTCAGTATTTTTTGTGGCTCCTTTACCAAGATGTTGACTTGTTTCTCATGATTTTCTTGCATCACTCTCATTCCTCTTCCTCATTTTTCCTATGTCTCTTTTACATGACTTTCAACATCCTTTTGGAGATCTTCCATGACCTGAGACCAATTCATACTTTTCTTGGAGGCTTGGTTTTGAATGACAAATAAACACTGAAGGGTCTTTTAGATTCTTCCTCTGTATTACCTCTTCAAAATCTGTTCCATTCTCTCCACAAATATTATCACAAATGTTTTTAAAGACCTCATCACTTTTCATCTAGATTATTATAATAGTTTTTTATCTGTATTCTCAGCTTCTAATATCTACAATATTCAATCTATTCTCTAAATAGCTACCAAAATCATTTTCCTAAAATACAAAACCATCAATGTCATTCTCTGGATCACTGACCACATCACTGGTTTGCTCACTATGTCATCTTGCTACCTGAGAATCTTCAGTGGCTCACTATTATTTCTAGGACAAAAAAGAACTTCACAGATTGACCTTTAAAGCCCTTCACAGTTTGGTTGTAGTTTACCTAGAGCACATATTTTACATTACTTCTCTTCATTCACTCTGTCATAAAGCCAAATTTACCTACTGATCAGTAATTTAGCACTCTCAGTATACCATCTCTTGCCCTTAGGTTTTTGAAAAGCAGTTCCTCATTCTTGCCTGGAATGATCTCCTTATTTTTAAAATCATATTTTACACTCATTTTCTAACAAGTTGAGTCCCAAATTCTTTCCCTCTTTCCAGTTCCTTCCCCACCCATTGAGAGGCAAGCAATAGGATACTCATTTAGACATGTGAGGTCATGAATGCTCTCCTTCAGAACATCTAACTACATTAAAGTTAGACTCAAAGGCTAACTCTTACAGGAAACTTTTTCCTAATCCTCCTATTTATTAATTGTCTTTTGCTCCTCAAATGATAATACATTTATCTGTTCAAATGCTCCTTCCCTTAAATTGCAAGCTTCCTCAGGGCAGGCAATTTTTTTTCATTTTTTTGTATCTTCTTGTCTGGCACAGTATCTTGCCTATAGTAGACACTAAATGAGAAATAGTGTTAGGCACTGCAAAATCATATTAAAATATAATTGGGAAATGTTTTACAAAATAAATAAAAACATTATGACACAGATTATGTTAATTTGCAGTTTTCTAAGCTTCAGGGATCTATTTCTGTATGCATTTGATGCAATTGTACCTAGATGATAAGACTTGCTCCTAACAATTTGTCATCATATTTTCTGTGGTAGTATAGGAATTGCCTAGATCCTTGAGAGGTTAAGTGAAGTCTGGGATCACGTGGCCAATATGTGTCAGAGGCAGAAAATGACACCATTAGTGGCAGGGTTAGCTCTCTATCTACTAAAATGCACTTAATAAAGATTGATAAACTCTTGCTTGATTGTATTGGAAGTTACCAGATGATCCATAGGTGTGAACTCCTTCAGTCTGCCCCTCTTGTCAGTGTCCTAAGGTCTTGTCTCTCCTCCTTTCCATCCTCACAATTGCAGACTCCTTTCTTGTCTCAAGTCAAATGTGTGTAATTCTTAATGTGGGAGCTACTTTCAGCAATGTAAATTAATAGAGTGTCATCTGGGGTCATTTGAGAGGTTAAATGATTTGTCCATAGTCATACACTAACAGTCATAAGTTCATATATCTAGGGCTGGATGGGACCTTAGAGGTTATGTATTCCAAACCCTTTATTTTAGAGATGAGGAAAGTTAGGTTCAGAAAAATGTATTAACTTGTCCAAGGTCACTCAGGAATTAAATGGCAAAGTCATGCATCAAATTCATTGCTCTTTCTACTACATCAGGTGGCCTCTTCTGAGAAAAGACCTGAACCTGGATCTTCTTGACTATGATGTCAACTCTCTTATTGATTATTAATGTTCATCTTTTTTACTTAAGAAATAAGGATTCTAATTTCATTAGTGTAGGGTACTTCCAGTGAAGTAAGTCCCCTTGCCAATGTAGAAAATCACCTGCTTTGCAACCAATAGCCCTAGATTGTTTCTTAGTACACTGAATGGTTGGGTTAGGTAACTTCTAGATGGTCATGCAGCCAATATGTGTCACAGGCAGTTCTTGGACCGAGTCCAAATGGATACTCTATCCATTCTTACTGGGCTGAAAACTACTCAGTAACTGGAAGCATATATCATAGTTCTGTTGTATCCTTTCCAGCTCCTAACATTGCGAAGTAAGCACCTGGTAGTTCAAGCAGTACTTCTTAACTTGGTTTGATACTCATAAATACATAGAAGATGAATTGGTATCAATTAATAGCATAAGTGACTTAAAATTCTTGGTACTGGTGAAGTACGGGAATCACATTATTCTATTCTAGACATTCTTGACAACTTTCCTTGGGCTGTAAGGCATATTTAATTCTTTCATTTACACCCCAGATGATGGCACTCCCTTTCAAGGTCTTAGTGATGGATTTTAATGAATAGTGAAGTGGAGGAAGACTGTAAAGCTAAGCCTCAAATGGGAGATAATAGAAGGCTGATGAATATATTAAGGACAAGTCTTAAATGATTCCAACCTCACACTGGGGATGATGTACTATCATCTTACTCTGCTATAGCTCAGTTAGGAAATTCTCATCTCAAGGGTGACGAAGGTTGGTGTTTTTGATTAATTTGTTTCTTATCTCCTGTTTCTAGCTCTCCTCCCTTCCTGGTCTCAAAAACATGAAATTGCAAGAGATAAAGGACCAGGCTTGCTGATACACAGAACCTTGCTTCTAATGATTTAAACATGAAAGAGAACACAAATCAAGGGTATAGATTATCTTTGGTCTTCACATAACTTTCCAGTGTTTTAAAAGAGTTGGCATTCTTATGTTGGTCTCTTTACAGGTTGCCTTCCATCTAAACAATAGTGTTTTTGAATTGTAATTCAATATTTCTATGAAAATCAAAATAATAATTGATTTAAAATAAGATTCATTCAAAGGAAGCATATTTAACATTCATAGAAAGTAAGTGGTTCTTGAGACTGAGAAAAATATCACAAAATTATTAATTTGATAAAACCTTTTTTAAAACAAGGCATGGTTGCCTTTATTTTCAAATCATAAAATGTAACATTTTTATTTCTTGCAGTATTTCTTATACTATATTATTTTGCAAATTCTTCAATTACATATGAACATGTGTGCTCTTAGGAGAAGGAATTGATTCCTTTCACTTTGAAATCTGTCCTTTCCCCCAACTTAGCTGATAAGTGAATGGAAAGAGGGACTGCTATAAATTCTCTCAGATATTCCCTAAGATTTATGTGATAAGACAACATATAAAGAATAATTTTTCCTCAAAGGAACTTTCTGCCCTCAGGATTGCAGATTTCTCACTTAAATTCTAGGGCCTTCTTGGATCTGAGTTTTTATGTGTACAACCAATTATGCACATTTCGTCTTCTTTAGGTGATTAGAAGGCCAAAAATCTATTTTGGGAGGCAATTTACACTCATGTGGAGTAAGTCTTAACCTGTTTCCTTGGTTTGGTTATAAAAAAGTAAGATTTGGAGATAGAAAGGACCTTTTTATATCATTTATTCTGACTTTGTAACATTTACAAACGTTCTGACTTGTAATATTTGTCATTTTTATTTTTTGTTACCTTTTCAAATCCAATTAGTGTGAGATGAAACCATAAAGTTGTTTTAATTTGTATTTTTCTAAATTTTAGTGATTTGGGGAAGTTTTTTGCCATATAGTTATAGATAGCTTGGAATTCTTCTCCTGAAAATTAGCTGTTCATATTCTTTGACCAGTCATCAATTATCGCATAGCTCTTCTTCTCGCAAATTTGAGTCAGTTTCATATATCTATATGCGTATATGTGTGCATGTATATGTATGCAAATATATATATATATAAATATACATGTGTCTATATGTGTAAAGGTCTCATTTCATATATATATGTATATTATATATATATATATACACACACATACATATGAAAGGAGCCTCATTTCATACACACAAACACACATATACACACATATAGAATAAGGCATTTATCATAAAAACTGCCTACAAAGACTTTTTTTCTCTTCCTTTCATGACACCCTCCCTACTCAATAAGCTCTAGAAGATCAAGTGAGATGATATTTGTAAAGCACTTAACATAGTACCTGGCACTTAGTAAATGTTTAATAAATGTCTGTCCCCCTCTTTCCTTTTCTCTTCCCTATCACCTCTAGAATCAAATACTAAAAGTCTCTCACATTCAAAGTCCTTTATAATTTTTTCCACCCACATTTCCAGTCTTTTTACACATCACGCCTCCACTGGCTCCCTTTCTTTACCTCCAGAGTTAAATGTAATAAAGTTTGCCATAACCTAACCCCTTCCTACCTTTGCAGGATTCTTACCCATGCAGCCTCCTGTACTCTCTCATCCCAATATTACATTGCTAAAGTTCAGGCATTTTCACTGACTGTGTCCTATGCCTGGAACTTTTTCCTTCCTCATTCCTTCCTTCCCTAGTTTCTCTGCTCCCCTGAGTTGTCAGATAAAATCCCACCTTCTGCAACAAGTTTTTGCCCCCCTTAATCTTGGCTTCATTTCCTTTGAAACTATCTCCAACTCACAATATATCTATCTTGTTTATATATAGTTGTTTGCATGCTATCTCCCCTTTAGAGAGCAGTGAATGATGTTTTTTTGTTTTGTTTTTGCCTTTCTTTGTAACCCTAGTACTTAGCACAGTGTCTGATACACAGTAAGTGTTTAGTAAACGCTCTGTGATTGACTGGTGATTTAAGTGGCATAGTGGATAGAGTGAAGGATCGAGAGTCAGGAAGATCTGGATGTAAATCCAGTCTCAGATTTTTACTAGCTGTGTGACCTTGTGAAATTCGCTTAACTTTTGTGTGGTTCAGTTATTCAGATTGAATGGAGATAATAATAACACCTACCTCATGGGATTGTTGTGAGAATCAAATGAAATAAAACGTAAAGTGATTTGCGAGTGTCAAGGTGCTACATGAATTCTAACTATTACCTTCATTCAGTAATGACTAATAGTCTATCATATTTAACATTTTAAACTCAAGGACCACAGCTTCTGGGATGAGAACTCACTGTTTGACAAAAAATGCTGAGAAAACTGGAAAATGGTGTGGTGGAAACTAGACATAGACCAAGGCTTGACACCTTATATCAGAATAAAGTTCAAATAGGGACACAATCCAGGGATAAAGACTGCAAGGAACAGTTTATCTGTTAGATTTATGGAGAAAAGAGATATTTATGATCAAATAGAGAACATTATGAAATGCAAAATTGATAATCTTGATTACATTAAATTGTAAAGTTTTTGCACAAGCAAAGTCAATGCAATAAAGATTAGGAGGGAAGCAGAAAATTGGAAAAGAATTTTTACAACTAGTGTCTGTGATAAAGACCTAATTCCTAAAATATACAGAGAACTGATTCAAATTTATAAGGATGCAAGTCATTCCCCAATTGATAAATGGTCAAAGGATATGAATAAGCAGTTTTCAGAGGAAGAAATTAAAGCTATCTATAGTCATAAGAAAAAATGCTCTAAATCACTATTGATTAGAGAGATGCAAATCAAAACAACTCTGAGGTACCACATCACATCTATCAGATTGGTTAACATGACAAAACAGGAAAATGATACATGTTGGAGAAGATGTGGGAGAGTTGGAACACTAATTCTTTGTTGTTGGAACTGTGAGCTGCTCAAACCATCTGGATAGTAATTTGGAACTATGCCCAAAGTTCTATACATGTGCATGCTCTTTGATCCAGCAAATATCATTTCTAGGATTGTACCCCAAAGAGATCATAAAAATGAGAAAAGGTCTCACATGTACAAAAATATTTATAGCAACTTTTTTTGTGGTAGCCAAGAACTGGAAATTGAGGAAATGCCCATCAATTGGGGAATGGCTGAGCAAGTTGTAACATAAAAATGTAAAGGAAAACTACTGTGCTATAAGAAATGACAACAGGCAGATTTCAGAAAAAACCTAGAAAGACTTATATGAACTGATGCTGAGTGAAGAGAGCATTATACAGTGGAGTATATTATACACAGTAAAAACCATAGTGTTCGAACACTGTTCCTAATAGACTTAGCCCTTCACAGCAATGCAAGGACCTAAAACATTTCCAAAGGAGTTATGATGCAAAATGCCATCCACATCCAGAAAAAGAACTGTAGAGTCAGAACACAGAATAAAGCACTATTTTTCTCTTTTGCTATGTTTTATTTTGGTTTTTCTCATGGCATCTCCCATTCATTTTAGTTATTCTATGAAATATGACTGATGTGAAAATGCATTTAATAAGAATGTATATGTAGAACCCATATAAGATTGCATACTTTTTCTGGGAGGGAAGTGAAGGGAAGGGGAGAAAATTAAAAACTTATGGAAATGATTGTTGAAAACTGAAAACAAATTAATTAAAAATATTTGACATTTTAAAGTCTGTTGAGGTAGATCCTTAAGTTCTTCCTTGTTTATTTTTTTCTTAAAGTTGTATAGGTTTAAAAGAATTACATCCAGATCTTACAATATGATAGTTTTAGTATTTCTTCCAACATCACATTAAACTTTTAAGTATTTATATGCTATATATATGCATGTTAAATATTTATCTTAATCAACTTTCTGTAGTATCACTAAGCATAATTTAGTTTCCTTGTTTCTATCTTAATCAACTCTATTTTGCTTTTGCCTTGTCTGAAATAATAATTGAGTTCAGTTGAAATGCCATGGATTGTGCTCCAGCTCTTTATTTTAACTGTGATTTAAAAAAAATATTTCAAGTGTGTCTTCTGTAAATATATTCTTGGATTATGCGATTTCATTCTACTGTCCTCTTCCATTTTATGGATAAGTTAATCCCATTTAATTTCACAATTATGATCATTAATTGCATATTTCCCTCTATCCTATTCTCTTATTCTTCTTTCCCCTCTCTTTTTTTAACACTTCTCTTTTACAAAGAAAAAGAAGATGGTAAGCAAGAAGGAGATTGTTCAGCACTAGTGCTTTAAGCTTGATGCAATCTACTTCTGCTCCTCTGCCCCTCTTCCCTTTTACTCATAATCATAATTTCTAATCCTTTTTGTCCTTTCCTTTTAAACTTCTCCCCATGTCTTACCCTTCATAGTTAAGGTTTGTTTTACTTGTAACCAATTCTTCCCTAAATCTTCCCTTCTATTCCTCCATCTTTCTTATGCCCTTTCCTTTCTGTTTCCCTGTTGCTAGAAAAGTGAAATCCACACCAAATTGTGTCTCTGTGTTCTTTCATTCTTTGACCAGTTCAAGTGTTGTACATCCACTCTCATTCCTTCCATATAACAAAACCACTCATAGGGTCTCTGATTTAACTCCCTTAATGACCTCAATAACATTTTGGATATGAGGGGACATTTAAATTGTCTCCCCTATTGAAATACAAATATTTCACCCATGTTTATTCCTTGTGATTGTTCATGTATATGTTCTTTAATGCTTTTCCTGACTACCATGTTTAGAGGTTTCTACTCAGCTCTGGACTTTTCAGCAGGAATATTTGGAAATCCACTATTTCATTAAGGCCTATTTTCCTCCATTGGCTTATACTCAGTTTTTCTGGGTAAATTGTTCTTATTTGTAAGACCATATCTTTTGCATTGAACAATATCATACCCCAAATTCTCTGTTCCTCAATGGTAGTGGTTACAAAATCTTGCATGATCCTGACTGTGAATCTTTAGTACATGAATTCTGTTTTTTGTCTACTTTGCAGCAATTTTATTTGACCTACGAGCTCTGAATTTTGACTCTTGAGTTTCAGAAGTTTTAATTTTGATATTTCTTTCACAAAGTGATTATATTCTATTTTCACTTTGCTCTCTGGATCTAAGAGACCTTGGCAGTTTTGTTTCATGATTTCTTGAAATATAATGTCTACTGTCTCTCCTCTTTCTCCCTTTCCCTCTATTTTGGACATAGATTTCAGGTATCAGAATGACCCTTTAATACTTTCTCCATGATTTTTTCTAGGCAAATTTATTAGTTTATTTGAAATATTTTCTCTTTTTCTATAAATTTTTTTAGACATTTGACTCTGTGTTAATATATTTTGTTGTCTCATGGTGTCAATAATTTTTATTTGGTCTGTTCTAATTTTCATGGAGGCTGCTGCTTGGGTAAGGTTTTGTATCGTTTTTACTAAGTTATTTGCTAATTATCTTCCTTTTCCTCCAGTGTTCTCACTTCTTTTCCAAATCTTCCTTCTAACATTATCATTAAATTTAGAAAATCATTTCATATTTGTTTTTTCTAGTTTCTTCTAGGAATTCCAATCATACTTGTAACTAAGTTGTGTTTTTCTTACAAGATTTATGGGTAGATATTTTTCTATATTTTCTTTTTTTGGGGGTTGTGTCTTATCTGTCCTTTGCTCCAGTGAAGACAATTTATAGTTGAATTCTTTTGTTCTATATTCATTCTTCCAGACTTATTTCCTGAATTTAGATTTTATAGTAGGGTCAATCTCTGTGTGCTTCTAAATGGAAAGTTTGTCCTTTTTTTTCTTCATGATTTGTATTCTTTTGGGTGCTGCTATTTTTAGGTGTACAGTGCAGTACTCTTAAAAGATGTCAAGGACAGATGGGGATGGGGACCTGAAGGGTTCCCAAAGCAGTTTGATTCAGAGTGAAATTTCATTGCTGCTCTCTTGATTTGAGTTTTACAAATTTCCAAGTCAATTTTGTGTATGGGCGATACAACTTTTGTCCTTACCTTCAGTTTGAACTTCACTAAAGACAACTATTGATGAATCTACAGGTATTCCTTTGGTTCGACCTCCTTGCCCTGGCTGGATGAAAGTTTTAGATTGAACTAGGGACTGGATTTGCAATCCTGATCCAGGATCATAGTCATGTAACTGCTTTTCACTTATACTCATCCTCCTGCTCCTTTTCCAGAACATAGCCTCTTTCAATCAACCACTTCTTATTCTGATCTGCAACCCATAGGCTCAGGTCCACCTTTCCTTCTGCATTAAAGCTGTGACTCAGCTCTACGGAACCAGTTGGCAACTGTTCCTTCTCCATGCATAGCATCAGGCTCATTTGTGCTGAACCTAAAACTCTAGTGTAAAGACAATCTTTTGGCTAAACACAACCAGTGTTCATATTCCCTTCTATCTCCCTAGGCTGACCTGGACTGGAAAAAAAAAATTTACTGCACCTATTACTTAGACTTTCCAATCAGGACTAAGTCTGGTATGTTTTCTAGGTCTATGTTGAATTACTTGAGGGAAGATAGTGGGTATTATAGTTGGTTTCCCCACTTTTTTCATTGTTTTCCTTGAGATTCTTGACTTTTTGTTCCTCTATTTTGTTATTTTTTTCTAGGTCTCTAAAGAAAGGAAAGTTATTGTCAAGGGGAAATGAATTGCTTAAGTTCATATTAATTTAGCATTTCATAGCTTAAATTGGTACCGTTGCTCTGCACCTCCAGATCCAGTACTCTTTTACTGTATTATATTGTGCAGAATTTTCAGCTGTGAAATTACTGTATTTTGGGATTTCCTTTATCTTAGCATGTTTATTATATCTTTTTGCATATTCTATGATTTTATGGACATCATTTTACTTTTACATTTTTCTGCTTCTAATTTAGGCATTTCAAAGAATATTAAGTATTTAACTTTTTGGACTTGGGAAACACCTATAGGACTATGGTGGAGGATATATGTTGTACAATACTAAGAAATATGTTGTACAATACTAAGAAATAAAGTTTGGAAAAGTGTGGAGGAAGAGGGATGGGAGTATAGAGGGAAACCTTACAAATGTAATGAATTTGTGAAAGCCATCAACTACTGCTCACACCTTACTGTACATTACAGGATAAATATTAGAAAGAAATCGTAGAATTATAATAAACACAAGGGAGGGAGAGGTTCACCTTTATTTGGTAGGTGAGAGAAAATTATTAAAAGGTCCTCAACTGAGGAAAAACAACATGATGATGTTATTTTAAGATTTGTTTGGCTGTGGTACAAGTACTGCACTGGAGAGGAAAGATTCATGTCAAGGACAGAGTATGTGAAAATTTGTCTAAAACTTGTATTTTTAGAAGAGATTAATAAAAGGAGAAATTAATAAAATTGATATTAAGAAAACTATTGAATTAATAAATAAAACCAATAGTTGATTTTATGAAAAAACTAATAAAATTGATATTAAGAAAACTATTGAATTAATAAATAAAACCAATAGTTGATTTTATGAAAAAACTAATAAAACTGATAAACCTTTGGTCAATTTGTTTAAAAAAAAGAAAGAAGAAAATCAAATTACTAATATCAAAAATGAAAGGGGTAAACTCACCTCCAACGAGAAAAAAAACTAAGACAATAATTAGAAATTATTTTGCCCAATTTTATGCTCACAAATTTGACAATCTAAATGAGATGGATGAGTATTTTAAAAAATACAAATTGCCCAAATTAACAGAAGAAGAAGTTGAATACTTAAACAACTCCATCTCAGAAAAAGAAATTGAACAAGCCATCAATGAACTCCCTAGGAAAAAATCTCCAAGACTAGACGGATTTACAAGTGAATTCTAGCAAACATTTAAAGATCAGTTAATTCCAATACTATATAGACTATTTTTGAAAATTGGGGAAGAAGGAGTCCTCCCAAATTCTTGTTATGACACAAATATGGTTTTGACACCTAAACCAGGAAGAGACAAAACAGAGAAAGAAAATTATAGACCAATTTGTCTAATGAATATAGATGCAAAATTTTTAAATAAGATTTTAGCAAAATGAATACAACATCTTATCAGGAGAATAATACATTATGATCAGGTAGGATTCATAGCAGGAATGCAGGGCTGGTTCAATATTAGGAAAACTATTAGCGCTCTTGATCACATCAACAACAAAACTAACAAAAACCACATGATTTTCTCAATAGATGCAGGAAAAGCTTTCAACAAAATACAGCACCCATTCCTATTTTAAAACAATGGAGAGCATAGGAATAAAGGGAACTTTCCATAAAATAATAAGCAGTATCTACCTAAAACCTTCAGCAAGCATTATATGCAATAGAGATAAGATAGGTGCATTTCCAATAAGATCAGGGGTGAAACAAGGATGTCCATTATCACCACTATTATTCAATATGGTACTAGAAATGTTAGCTGTAGCAATTATACAAGATAAAGAAATTGAAGGAATAAGAATAGGCAAAGAAGAAACTAAGTTATCTCTCTTTGCAGATGATATGATGATATACTTAGACAATACCAGATATTCAAGTAAAAAACTACTTGAAATAATAAACAACTTTGGCAAAGTTGCAGGTTACAAAAGAAACCTGCACAAATCTTCTGCATTCCTACATATTAATAACAAAGCCCAACAGCAAGAGATAGAAAGAGAAATCCCATTTAATGCTATGGTAGACACTATAAAATATTTGGAATTTTACTGACCAAAACAAACCCAGGGAGTATAAGACCACAATTACCAGACACTTTTTGCACAAAGTCAGATCTAAGTAAATGGAAAAACATCAGTTGCTTATGGGTAGGCCAAGCCAATATAATAAAAATGACAATTCTACCTAAATTAATTTACTTATTTAGTGCCATTCCAATTAAACTATCAGACAATTATTTTCTAGAGCTGGATAAAATAATATCAAAATTCATTGGGAAGAACAAAGGTCGAGAATATCAAAGGGACAAATGAAAAGAAATGCTAGGGAAGGTGTCCTAGCACTACCACATCTCAAATTGTATTATAAAGTAGCAATTATCAAAACCACTTGGTACTGGCTAAGAAACAGAAGGGTAGACAAGTGGAATATGCTAGGTACTACACCTATGCTACCACTACACAGTAGTCAATGAATATAGCAATCTGCTGTTTGATAAACCCAAGGACCCCAGCTTCTGGGATAAGAACTCACTGTTTGACAAAAATTGCTGGGGAAACCGGATAATAATGTGGTGGAAACTAGGCATAAACCCATGCCTGACACTCTATACAAGAATAAAGTCCAAATGGGTACACAATCTAGGTATAAAGATTGCTATCATGGACAAACTGGAGGAGCAAGGGATAATGTATTTATCAGATTTATGGGGAAGGGAAGAATTTTTGACTAAAGAAGAGATAAAGAAGACTAATGAAGTGCAAGCTGTATAATTTTGATTACATTAAACTGAAAAGTTTCTGCACAACCAAACCCAATGCAAGCAAAATTCGGAGGGATGTAGTATATTTGGAAAAAAATTTTATAGCTAATCTCAGGGATAAAGGCCTCATTTCTAGGATATAGAGAACTGAGTCAAATATACAACAATACAAGTCATTCCCCAATTGATAAATGGTCAAAGGATATGAAAAGGCAATTTTCAGAGAAAGAAATTAAAGATATCTATAATCATATGATAAAATGCTCTAAACCACTTTTGATTAGAGATGCAAATCAAAACAACTCTGAAGTACCACATCACATCTATTAGATTGGCAAACATGACAGAACAGGAAAATGATAAATGTTTGAGAGGATGTGGGAGAGTTGGAACACTAATTCATTGTTGGTGGAGCTGTGAGCTCATCCAACCATTCTGGAGAGCAGTTTGGAACTATACCCAAAGGCCTACAAAAATGTGCATACCCTTTGACCCAGCAAAATTGCTTCTAGGACTATATCCTCAAGAGACCATAAAAATGGGAAAGGGTCCCACACGTACAAAAATATTTATAGCAGCTCTCTTTGTGGTGGCCTAGAACTGGAAATCAAGGGGAAGCCCATTAATTGGGGAATGGCTGAATAAATTATGTTATATGAATGTAATGGAATACTATTGTGCCATAAGGAATGATGAACAAGAAGACTTCAGAGAGGCCTGGAAAGACTTATATGACCTGATGCTGAGTGAAAGGAGCAGAACCTGGAGAACTTTGTGCACAGTAATGACCAAAGTGTGTGAGTTTTTCATTTATTTTTTATTTTTTTAAATTTATTTATTTAACTTTCAACATTCATTTTCACAAAATTTTGGATTCCAAATTTTCTCATTTGTCCCCTCCCCCCACCCCAAAACACAGAGCATTCTAATTGGCCCTATCACCAATCTGCCCTCTCTTCTATCATCCCTCTGTGTCCTTGTCTCCTTCTTCTCTTTTGTCCTGTAGGGCAAAATAAATTTCTATACCCCTTTACCTGTATTTCTTATTTCCTAGTTGCAAGAACAGTACTCAACAGTTGTTCCTAAAACTTTGAGTTCCAACTTCTCTTCCTCCCTTCCTCCCCACCCCTTCCCTTTGGAAGGCAAGCAATTCAATATAGGCCATATCTGTATAGTTTTGCAAATGACTTCCATAATAGTTGTGTTGTATAAGACTAACTATATTTCCCTCCATCCTATCCTGCCCCCCCATTCTTTCTATTCTCTCTTTTGATCCTGTCCCTCCCCATGAGTGTTGACCTCAAATTGCTCCCTCCTCCCCATGCCCTCCCTTCCATCATCCCCCCACCCTGCTTCTCCCCTTATCCCTCACTTTCCTGTATTGTAAGATAGGTTTTCATGCCAAAATGAGTATACATTTTATTCCTTCCTTTAGTGGAATGTGATGAGAGTAAACTTTATGTTTTTCTCTCACTTCCCCTCTTTTTCCCTCCACTAAAAAATCTTTTGCTTGCCTCTTTTATGAGAGATAATTTACCCCATTCCATTTCTCCCTTTCTCCTCCTAATATATTTCTCTCTCACTGCTTAATTTCATTTTTTTAAGATATGATCCCATCCTCTTCGATTCACTCTCTGCTCTCTGTCTCTGTGTGTGTGTGCATGTGTGTGTAATCCCACCCACTACCCAGATACTGAAAGGTTTCAGGAGTTACAAATATTGTCTTTCCATGTAGAAATGTAAACAGTTCAACTGTAATAAGTCCCTTATGACTTCTCTTTGCTGTTTACCTTCTCATGCTTCTCTTTATTCTTGTGTTTGAAAGTCAAATTTTCTTTTCAGCTCTGGTCTTTTCATCAAGAATGCTTGAAAGTCCTCTATTTCATTGAAAGACCATTTTTCCCCCCGAAGTATTATAGTCAGTTTTGCTGGGTAGGTGATTCTTGGTTTTAGTCCTAGTTCCTTTGATTTCTGGAATATCCTATTCCATGCCCTTAGATCCCTTAATGTAGAAGCTGCTAGATCTTGTGTTATCCTGATTGTATTTCCACAATACTTGAATTGTTTCTTTCTAGCTGCTTGAAATATTTTCTCCTTGACCAGGGAACTCTGGAATTTGGCCACAATGTTCTTAGGAGTTTCTCTTTTTGGATCTCTTTCAGGAAGGGATCTGTGGATTTTTCAATATTTATTTTGCCCTCTGGTTCTAGAATCTCAGGGCAGTTTTCCTTGATAACTTCATGAAAGATGATGTCTAGGCTCTTTTTTTGATCATGGCTTTCAGGTAGTTCCATAATTTTTAAATTGTCTCTCCTGGATCTATTTTTCCAGGTCAGTTGTTTTTCCAATGAGATATTTCACATTATCTTCCATTTTTTCATTCTTTTAGTTTTGTTTTGTGATTTCTTGGTTTCTCATAAAGTCATTATCCTCGATCTGTTCCATTCTAATTTCGAAAGAACTATTTTCTTCAGTGAGGTTTTGAATCTCCTTTTCCATTTGGCTAATTCTGCTTTTGAAAGCATTCTTCTCCTCATTGGCTTTTTGAACCTCTTTTGCCAGTTGAGTTAGTCTATTTTTCAAGGTGTTATTTTCTTCAGCATTTTTTTGGGTCTCCTTTAGCAAGGTGTTGACCTGTTTTTCATACTTTACTTGCATCTCTCTCATTTCTCTTCCTAGCTTTTCCTCCACCTCTCTAACTTGATTTTCAAAATCCTTTTTGAGCTCTTCCATGGCCTGAGCCCATTGGGTGGGCTGGGATACAGAAGCCTTGACTCCTGTGTCTTTCCCTGATGGTAAGCATTGTTCTTCCTCATCAGAAAGGAAGGGAGGAATTATCTGTTCACTTAGAAAGTAACCTCCTATAGTCTTATTTTTTTCCCTTTTTCTGGGCATTTTCCCAGCCAGTGACTTGAATTCTGAATGTCCTCTTCACCCCCACCTCGCTTCCAGATTTGCCCAGCCAGCACTTGGGGTCTGAGATTCAAATGCTGCTTCCCAGCCTCAGGGCTTTGGGTAGGGGCAGGGCTGCTATTCAGTGTGAGATCAAGTTCAGGTGCTCAGGTGAGGGCAGGGCCACCACTGGGGCTCAGTTCCCTCAGGGGGTTTATGCAGGGACCTTCAACAATGGATCCATGCTCCTGTCTGCTTGAGGAGCCCCTGTCCACAGCTGCCCAGCTGCTACCTCCCAAGGGGGGCCCAAGCCACAGGGACACCCAACTCCCCTGTGGGCCACCCAAAGAGTCTTTCTCACTGACCCTTGTCACCTGTGGGTGGAGGGACCTGCGCTGCTGCTGGAGATTCCCTGAAGCATGCTCAGATCTGCTCCTTTCAGTGCTGAGCTGCCAAGGTAGGGCTGGGCTCTGCTCCAGGTTAGGGGTGTGACGGACTTTTTGTGTCGGTTTTTCAGGGCTCTCTGAAACAGAAATCTCCTCTGCTCCATTGTTCTGTGGCTTCTGCTGCTCCAGAATTTGTTGGGAGTTCTTTTTTACAGATATTTTATGGGCTGTGGGTTCAGAGCTAGCATATGTGTGTCTTTCTACTCCGCCATATTGGCTCCGCCCTGAGAGTTTTTTCTGGTAGACCTGGATCTTCATAGCAATGCAAGGACATTAAAAAAAAAAAAAATCCCAATGATCTTCTAAGGCAAAATACCTTCCACATTCGGAGAAAGAACTATGGAATTCAATCGCAGAATGTAGCAGATCATTTGTGTGTGTGTGTGAGTGTGTGTGTGTGTGTGTGTGTGTATTATGTTTTGGTTTGTTGTATGATTTCTCCCTTTTATTTTAGTTCTTCTACACAGCATGACTATAATGAAAATGTATTCAATAGGAAAAAAAAGATTTGTATGGCTGTGGTACAAGTACTGCACTGGATAGGAAAGATTCATGTCAAGGACAGAGTATGTGAAAATTTATCTAAAACTTTTATTTTTAGTTCTTCTTGAAGACCTCAAGTATTGCACTAAGATCAGACAGCAAATAGGTGCTCTTCGTAATAAGACATATATGTGGGGATGGGCAAAGGGTAGGACTGAGTGAGAAAATGAGGAGAATAGCATATTTTCATTTCATTTTCATCTTTGCAAAGGACATTGTATTTTATGATACATACATTAGTTCACTCGACATTATAGTTTGAATTTTTATCACAGAAATCATTGATTCCTCTTTATGATGCATTAGTTGTCCTCTTAAATGATGTTATGGTCATGTTTTTTTGTCCTTCATTTGAAGAGGACCATGACAGCAGGAAGGTGATGCCATGACTTGCAAATGAATTGGATTTAAATGAGGCAGAGTTATGCAAAGTCACCTGCCTCACTTTCTTCTCCAGAGTTTTCTGAGTCCAGTAGCCAGATATAGATCAGGACAACTGGGTGTGGAACCCCAAATGATTTTACTATAAACAACAATGAGCAACAAAATCTTATCTGTGTTCAAAAATTGGCAAAAAAAAATTGGTTTGATCTCTTTGGATTGATCAAGAGAGGAAATTTCTATTTTCCATTTTCCCTGAGCTGTATATCAAAGAGATTATTTTAAGAAAATCCGCCTGAGCCACAGGTTACTCTGTATGTGAATTGAATAACTTGAACAGAGGTAGCAACTCAGCTTTCAGGGGCAGGGCTGTTATTAGTTCATCATCTGATTTCAGCCCAAGAAAAGTGAAAAGCCATTTCTGTGGTTTTCACTCACCGCCAATTTTACAAAGATAATGACTCAATGGAGGGTGATGTGGAGGCAAGCTGATCAACACCCTGGAAACTATGGAACAATTTCAACTATAATGGGGGATGGAAGTTTCACAGGAAGATCTCATTTCTTCTAATCTCTCCTTTTGGGGCTCTCTTCATGAATATTTCTCCAGTTACTGATTGTCAATTCAAGTTTTCTATGAATGGTTTTGTTCTCTTTCCTCACTCCCAGCCCCTACTCCATCTCCTCAACCTATTTCTGGGATTTGTACTATTTATTCTACTTCTTTAAAAAATTGTCTTTGATACCATAGTGGATACAGTTTTGGCAAAATTTCTTTTGTAAATCTGTCTGCACAACCTCATAGTAAAAATAAGTCTATTTCTAGGAGCACACTATTTATTTTGCCAGCAGTGAGGTGAATCAGAGTGTGGAGCATTGGGCTTGGTGTCAAGAATAGTTGAGTTTGAATCTTACTAGTCTCAGACACTTATACTGGTTGTGTGACCATGTATAAATCATGCAACTTCTTCCAGCCTTAGTTTTCTCATGTGTAAAGTGGGAATGATAATACTAGTGCTTACTCACAGGGTTGGGATGTAAATCAAATGAGAGAACATGTAAAGTGCTTTTGCTGTTTAAATACTGTATAAATGCTGCTATTGTTACACTTGGTGAGACAGAATAAAGCTTTATTTGGCCTCATCATACAAAGAGAAAAATTTATTTCATCATAGATGTTTAGGAGACCATATGGCTATTAACTGGTTTGATAGTATAGCTTAATGCAGGCAGCAGACTCTAGGGTTAAATCCCCACATGTTTTTGTATGGCCTGAGAGCTAAGAATGGTTTTTACATTTTTAAATACAATAAAACTTTATTTTAAAATCCAAAAAAAATTCTTAGCTCATGGTTCTACAAAAACAAACTGTTGGCTGTATTTACACTTCAGGAGTAGTTTGCTGACACTTTGGTCTAAATTAAAGAGTGTTGGAGTAGGAGTGAGGAGCGAGTTTCTAACCTAACTTCCACTCTTACTAACTGTGTGAATATCGTAAGTTGTTTATCTTTCTTAGTTCTAGTTTCTTTATCTTCAAAAGGTAGCTCATAGGATACTGATTTAGAGATGGAAGAATTATTAGAGGTCATCTACACCAGTACCTTATTTTACAGATGAAGAAATTGAGACTTTGAGAAGTAAAGTGATTTTTTTCCAAGGCTATAGAGGAACTAAATGGAAACATCAGGATTCAGAATGAAGTACACTGACTTCAAGCTGATACCTGTTCTACAGCCCTTACTAAGTTTGCTGGCTTGTTAGGAAAGCCTTTTTAAACCTTCAAGAGCATACAATTGTGAATGAGTATTCATTTAAGTATTCACAGGTCTAGACAGCTAGATTGAATCAATGAAAAGTGTAAACTAGATATGAAAAAAATCCTTAATCAGTTTGAGAGGAATAAATGCTTTGCTTACTGGTTAAAGACATATGAAGCCACATATGGAAAATCTTGTGACTGGCTGATAGAATCATAGCTTTTTCAGAATTTATCAACTGATCAATTATAAACAATTGTAGGAGAAAAGAGAGGGTGTCCCTCTCTCCTTCCCTGTCTTCCCTTTTTGACTGGGTAAGAAGAATCTTATCAACTTCAAAAGGTGAAAAGATCTGGAAGTTCCATCAGTGTCTGTAGCAGTGTTCATAGAACAGCAAGGGTCATTGGTGGTTTCTGCACTGGGAGCAGAGGGTCACTGTTATTCTTCAGTCATTTCAATCATGTCTGACTCTTTGTGGCTCCTTTTGGGGGTCCTTAGCAAAGATACTAGTGTGGTTTGCCATTTCCTTCTCCAGTTCATTTTTACAGATGAGAAAATTGAGGCAAAAAAAGTTAAGTGACTTTCCCAGGATCAGCTAGTAAGTGTCTGAGACCAGATTTGAACTTGAGGTATTCTTGACTCCAGGCCTAGGACTTTATCCACTGCATCTGAAGACCAAATAGATATATTGAGGAAAAGAAGTCAGGGAACATGACATTGTGGGGTAAGAGAAGTACACACTAGTACACACTATAGACTCTATTAAGGCATAGTAATACTGGAGTCCAGCAGAAAGTCATAACTAAAGGGAGTTGCATACGGACATTATAAAGGGAGAAAAGGTCTTCCAGTCACCAAGAGCTATAACTAATCCCTTTGTCACTTGAGTTCTCTGCACATGTACTTTAAGTTTAAACCCATCTTCCCAGGGACCTTGTGTGTGCAAGGGGAGAGTGAGACCCCAGTTTAGGGAGACTGCATAATAAAAATTGTCCTTGCTATACCAGCTTAGTAAATATTTTTCTTAAATGTAATTAAGTATGGGCTCAGTCCTCTCGCCATATGACTTACTAAGGTGAATGGGACTTGGGAGAAGTAGCCCTAGAGCGGGTCCTATAATAAATAGTAACATCTCTCTCAAATTCTTGCTGTAGCTTTTCCTCACTTTACCCAATAAGAATGAATGAAAATGAAAAAAAAAAGACATTAAGTACTTATTTGAAGTAAAACTTTATGCTGAGTTCTGGGGATACATATATAAAAGGAAAAGACGTTTCCTCAAGGACTTTTTATTCTAATTATTAAGAAAATACAGATTAGGGAGTAATGACCTGGGACAGGCACTTTGATTCCACAGGGGAATAGATTAATATGCCCAATCTAGTAGAAATGGCAGAGTGGATCATGGTTGCAGACTTGGAGAACAAGGTGTGGGTGGAGTGTGGAGAGGAAGGAATACCCTTGTGCCCCAAGAAGTTCCTCCATGGGATATTCTTCTGCTTGGGAGGTGAGGAAGTTCATAAGGAAGATATAGAGAAATGAATAGAAGAGAGAGAATACCAGGTTCTTCAATACTCACTTCCTTCCCGAAACAGGTCGTACTTGTTCCTTTTTTCTATATTCCTAAATTCCAGCAATGTAAAATTTATTTTTTTTTTTAAAAAGGAATTGTAAAAAAGTGGTGGGCTTTTATATAGTGTTCATTTTACTATCTCTAAATACATTCTCAAATCTCTTCACATACTTGGTTAATCCTCCTTCTTATATGTTAAGTAATGCTTCAAAGCTTCAATGGATCCCATTTCACCCCATTTCATCCTTTTGTGATTCTTTTTCTACCCTTTTAGTTTCTCCTAGAGCATCTCCCCCACATGCTAGAGACCTGCTATGTCTTTTGACATTATATGGGGGTCATTGTAATATTTGTGGTTTCTGTGTGTTATTCCTTGTTCCTTATTTTTAACTGACTCATCTTTACTTATCAGATGTTTCCAAGATGCATATTTTATGCCACTTATCCAACGCAAATCATTGTTGATGTGTTGCAGCCTACTTATGTTATCATGTGTCTCTTCACTGACTTTTGAATCACCCACAATTCTGTTTGTTCAAGGATAATGGTTTCTATGACTTGTTGTTGTATAGAATTACCAGAATAATATTGGTTTTAAGATGTAGGGGAGTGGTAGGAAGGAGCTTTTAATCAAATCAGGTCATGTTCCTCGTTCTTCTGCACCCTTTGTTCAAGATATATGTAGGGATGGCAGCTCAATATATTCCATAGGCATTATCCATCCATTTCGGTTTTCCTTTCTGGATTGTCTTACTTTAATGTCTCATTGTGGCATAAAGGGGCTTCTACATACTAAAAGATTCTGCCCATTTGACACAAACTTTAGTAGATTCTATCAAGCCGAAAAGGCTTTGAGTATGGAATTGGTAACATTTGGAGTCTGCTGTCCTAAAATCAGCCTACCTAAGCAAGTAAACTAATTCTACCATGACTATGAAAAATAGATTGACCTATTAATGCTCTCATATAAAAGAAAAAAAAAACAGGAGGATAGAATGCCTACTATTTCAACTATATGCAGCTATATGGGCAGGTCAATTTATTTAGTATTTCAGTATCCTAAATATTCTTCCATTTAGTAAAGAAGTGAAATCCAATGTCCTTCATGAAGGTTTTCTTGACTAAGTATAAAAGGATGTTTCCCTTTTACCAACTAGAACAATAAATCACACATTTCAGGTATCAAAAGTATGCACATTTTATCTCCATGACATTAAAACAAAAAGTTGAGAAGTGAATAATTAAACCAGGGGTCTGCTTTCAAGCTACCAGCAACCAAATGAAGATACCTTCATATCTCTGACTTCTACCAAATAAACATTTTGAGTGATTTTTATTTTTCACTGAATTGGCTGAATTATCTATTTGTATTGGTAGATAAGCAAAGATATGTCTATATGATGGCAAGTTAAGTCATCAGTTAAGTGGAAAAAAACTCACAAAACTATTTAAAGTGACTGTTTTTTGTCATGTGGACACAAAACATTTAGACTTATTAGCTGACTGAAGATTTTTCAGCTTTAATCAGTTGTCTGGGTGCCTTATTTACATTGATACAATGTAAACATTTATTTGGTCCACTCCAGATCTCATTTCTTTGGTTGGTTCTGTGAATGGCTGTTTGCTGGTTGTGTCTTTTCTAACTGCTTAACTCTTTGTATTTCTTTTGCGAACTACAAGATAGTTTGGGTTTAATAAATCTTTATTGTTGAAATTCATTCACTTGTTATTAATTTTTTTCTCTATTAAAGAAAGTATCCATCCCTATTTCACTCATTTTCCAATTTCCAAAGAAAGAAACAAAATCACATTCTTTCAATATTTTCAAGTTCTTTTGCACAGTGCAGTGTGCTATCTTATCAATACACAAAGTTGTATATGATATAGGCATTATATTCAAGGAGCTTACATTTTAATAAAAGAGATAATGTACATACAAAAATAGCTATATTACAAGGTAATCTATATTAAGTGCCACATGGGAGGGAGAGAATGCTATATCAGTTCAGGAGAGGGAGAGAGTATATTTACTTGAGGTGATGAGGGAAAATTTCATGGACCAGGTTACTTCTGACTGGAACCTTGAAAGATAGGAAGGATTTTAATAAACTGACATGTGAGGGTAGTAGGTACCAGAGAAACCAGGCATCTGAACAGTGGCATGGAAGCAGGAAAGTGAAAGGTGTTTGGGGACTCATGAGTACACCATTTTGTCTCTAGCATAATTTCCCTATGGTGAAGAGTAATAAAGCTGTACAAGAAGGAAGTCAGTAGAAGATGGAAGATTTCAAACCTGCCAAGCCAAGGCATTTGGACTTTATTGTCCAAGCAATAGGAAGTCACTGAAGGTTTACAATGGGAATATCCTGACTAAAGCAATGTTTTGGGGAAAAAATGCTATTTGCACTCTGCTGTACAGGATGGCCTAGACTAGAGGAAGTAGTAGCACCAATGAAGAGGCTACTGCAATATTCTAGTCATGAGACAAGGGCATGACTAAATTAAAGTGATGACAACCGGAAAGCAAAGGAGGGGGGAAAGTGAGAGAGCCTGTAAAGGAAGAACTAAGATTTAATGACTGAACAGTTATGGTGGACAAAGGAGAGGAAAAAGTCCAAAAATGATTTAAAGTTTTAAACCTAGGTAACTGGGCAAATAACACTACCATTACCAATCACTGACAGATAAGGAAGGAAAAAAAAAACTAGTCTGGGGAAATTGGAAAGGAATAAGAGGATTTTTATTTTAGGTATGCTGAGTTTGAGCTGCATGCAGTGGGAACAGGTAGAAATGTCCCTTGGGCAGAAAGAATTTTTGCCTTCCGCAGTAACTGCAAAATGGGGATAATAACAGCCCCTATTTTCCATGTTTTTGTGAGGATCAAATGAGCTAATATTTGCTAAGTGCCTTGCACAGTGCCTGGCACATAGTACTTTATAAAAGCTCCCTCCCCTAGACCTGGAGCTCAGTATAGAAGTCAGGACAGGCGACTGAGATTTCAGGGCCCTGCATAATTATGTGAGAACTGAAGTCCTATATCCAACTTGCTCTACAGCCAGAAGAATTTTCTTACTTCTGCCCAAAAGTGCTCTGTGCTTTTTCACTGCCAATTTTGCTTATATCAATTACACTCACCTGGAGTGGTCTTCACCCTCTTCTCAGCCTTTCCCAATACTGTTTAAGACATAGCACACCTTTACCAACTCCATGAAACTTTCTCTGTCTTCATCTGGAAGTAATTTCTCCCATGTCTTAATTCCCATAGTGATCATTATATGTGCAATTATTCTGACAATTAGATGAAGAAGTTCATTATATTTTGGGGACAGAGGAGGGACACAGCATGGAAATAATTGTATCCATTCCCTTCATGTTATAGACAAGAGAACAGAAAAGTGAAATGGGTTGCTGAAAAACATGTGATGAGTGAATGCCAAACTAGGGATTAGACTCCAGGTGTTTTGAATTTCATTCCAGGCCCTTTTCTACTGTACTGCCTTGTGATATCCTTTCTATCATCATCTCCAGCTGATTTAAACCTTATCTAGATTGGGTTTTTCTTATTTAACTTCTGTGCCTTATTTCCTCCTTTAGTTTGTAAATTTCTTGAGGGCTGAGATCATGAGCTTAACTTAAGTGCATATTATAGCTATGAACACATAGGAAACAGTCAATAAATACTTGTTGAATTGCTTTGCTTCTAAAAAAGTTTCTCTAACCTTCTTACCTTTCTTGTAGTGCCTCCCAATTTTCTTTTGGATCTACTATGCTTCCTTGATCTATCTGAGGGAAGAATTCAATCAGAACTCTTGGGCTAGCTGGTTCCAAACCCTTCTTGACCCTGTTTAGTGTTTTCCTTTCCTTAAAGAAATCTGAGCTGTTAATAAAAGGTAAATAAAATATACTCTATGGAAGAACTCTACGGAAATGAATGACAAGCCAGAAGTTTTTAATCACAGAACAAATTAAGGAATTGAACTTTATTGGTGCTTAATACTTATCAATTTTTTGTAGACTTTGCTTTAAGTAAAACTTCAATTTTAAAATTCACCTTTCAACATTGAGGAAAAGTGATATAAAAATAATAATTAAAAAGAAACTATAAAAAAGAAATATAGATATATTTTATATTACATAACATAGTGATATACAAGAGAATATAATAGTAAATATGATAAAAGTAAAATTTTAAGAATTAAATTTTTAATTACAAAAGTATAATTTCATTTTTTATTCATTTATTAAATGTTTATATCAGTTGGTATATTTGGTTTGTACAGTCAATAAGATACATAATTGCATAGTTAATCCTACTGGAAAAGCCACACATGTCAATAATTAAACTTCAGGTATATTTAAAAACAAACACCAAACAATATACCAAATAAGTTAACTACTTCAGAAATTAGCATATGTATAATTGAATGGTATGGCATCCAATTATTTGAAATGCTTTATAATGTATCATTTTAATCAGGAGATAATTCTTAAATTCAGGATAAATCACTGATTTCTAATTGTACATTTCTAATTTCTACTTAAACATTATTAAACATTCTTATTTTTACATTGGTCATGTTGCATAGAAGAATTAAAATGAATGGGAGAAACCATGAGAAAAATCAAGACCCTCCCCCCCAAAAAACATAACATAACACAAGAGAAAATATTCTGCTTCATTCTGTGATCCAATTCCATAGTTCTTTCTCTGGATGTGCAAGGCATTTTGTCTCAAGAGTCCATTGGGAATGTTTTAGGTCCTTGTATTGCTGTGAAGTGCTAAGTCTACCAGAAAAATTCCTCATGCACTGTGTTTGTTACTGTGTACAATGTTCTCCTGATTTGGCTTCTTTTCACTCTGCCTCAGTTCATGTAAGTCCTTCCAGGCCTCTCTGAAGTCTTCCTGTTCATCATTTCTTACAGCACAATAGTATTCCATTACATTCATATACCATAATTTATTTAGCCATTCCCCAATTGATGGGCATCACCTCGATTTCCAGTTCTAGGTCACCACAAAAAGAGCTGCTATAAATATTTTTGTACATGTGGGACCCTTTCTCATTTTTATGATCTCTTTAGGATACAGTTCTAGAAGTAATATTGCTGGGTCAAAGGGCAAAAGTAAAATTTTAAAAATAAGTACAATGAAAAGGCAACAATTCAGTGAATTATAGAATCACTGGATTTTAGAGTTGGAAGGGACCTCAGTAGACAGTTGTATTCCAGTCCAACCTATATGTGAAAAAAATTCCTACTATAGTATACCTGATGAGTGCTCATGTGGCCTCTACTTCTAAGAACTCCAGTGGGGAACCCACTCTTTAAACAGCACATTCTCATTAGATAGCTTTAATTGTTGAAAATTTCTCCCCGACATCACTAAGTACAACCCTTTGCAAAAACCACCTCCTGCTTCTGGTTTTGTCTTGTGGGGCCAAACAGAGTGCACATGCCCTATAAATACTTGAACAGATATATCATATTTCTCTATACCCTTCCCCTAACCATGAGTTTCTGAAAGGACTCTGTACTGGGACCTCTTCTCATCTTCCTCTATGCTACTTATCTTGGCAATCTCATAAGCTCCTGTGGATTCAATTATCACCTCTTTGTTGATGATTCTCAAATCTATTTATATGTCTATAAGATCCCCACTGACCTCCAGTCTCACATCTCCAACTGGCAACTTGACATCTCATACTGGATATCTCATAGATGTCACGTCAATAATTAGACTTCAGGTATGTTTAAAAACAAACACCAAACAATATACCAAATAACGTAACTACTTCAGAAATTAGTATATGTATAATTGAATGGTATGGCATCCAATTAATTGAACTCAACATGTCCACAACTGAACTCATTATGTTTTTCTTCTAGTACTTCTCTAGTGCTAACTTCTCTCTTACCACTAAGGGCACATCCATCCTCCCAGTCAATAAGGTCAGCAAGAGGTGCTATTCTTAGCTCTTTGCTCTGTTTCAATTTGCATATAATCCAATCTTTTGCCAAGGCCTGTTGATTTTACCTTCTTAACATCTTTCATACATGTCCTTCTCTCCTCCAACACTGCCTGCTACAGGATCTCATCACCTTACACCTGAAATATAACAATAGCCTGTTGGTTGGTCTCCCTGCTACAATTCTCCTCGCACTCCAGTCCCTCCTCCACTCACCTGTAAAAGTTATCTTCCTTAAAGCACAGGTCTGATCATGTTTCCCCACCACTCTCACTATTCAGACAACTCCAGTGGCTACCTATCACTTCCAGTATCAAACGTAAAATCCTCCATTTGGCATGGTGGAAGGAGCATGTTGAATGGATAGAGTAGGAAGGGTGCAGCAGGAAGAGAGAGTGAGGTGGAGGTAAGAGAGAGAGAGAAAGAGAGAGAGAGAGAGATGAGAGAAAACAGAGCAGAACAGCTAGTGTGAGTGAGAAAGTGAGTGATTTTGACTAAGGGAGCTTGTTTATTGAGAGGCCTGATGAAAGGAAGACTTGGAGGTGGCTGCTCTCCCTTCACTGATAATGTGTGTAGATTTCTTTGTTAGTATGATGAATTTGGATTTCTGGTATCTGAATAAACATTTTGGTTTCATCTGTGAGGAAGAGAGTTTATATTTCGTAAATTTACCCTGGAAATATATGTGAATATCCATAGTGGCTGCTGTGGGTATCACACTGGCATTACAAATAGAGACAAGGATGGGCTTGTGAAATATAAAAACTCTACTTGAAGACAGGAAGTCTCTAGGGAAGGAAATGTGTATCCTGGGATGAGAGGATTTACTTTATTCCACCCTGGAAAGGAAATGGGCTAAAAACACAGGACTTTGTGAAAACTGGGAACCAAGGCTGCAGAAAGGAAAAACCAGAGATTTAGAAAGATGTTTGCAAGGAATAACAATAAAACTGGGGAAAGAAATAGTAGGGGTATGTAGAAGAGGATGGACATTGTTAACAAGCTAGTGTATTATAAGTAGAGACAAATTCTTGAAGGAAAAGGTTTAGTTGAAAAAGGAGTTAGCTGATTTGCAAGAGAAGCATTCTGTGCTACAACACCTTAACTTTCCTTGTAAGAGCAACTTAAAAAGTATCAGATGGTAACAGAAGAAGGGGAACAACACAAAAGTGAATTCGACCCTTGCATCTGAGAGGTCTGATTGGGGCCCAGACATCTGAGAGGAAGAGCAGGAAGGGTGCAGCAGGAAGAGTGAGTGAGGTGGAGCTAAGAGAGAGAGCAGGAAGAGCAGTGCAGAGCACCTAGAGAGGGAATGATTACATTCCCTCCCTGGAAATATACAAGCATATTCATAGCAGCTCCTGTGGGTATAGCATTGGGATTGCACTCATTCTTTCTTTAGGTTTAGATTATTTAGTTTCCAATTAATTTTTAGCCTATCTTTCCACATTCTTTATTACACATAATTTTATTATATCATAATCTGAAAATTATACTCTTATTATTTCTACTTTTCTGCACTTGATTGTGATATGCTTATGCTGTAATACATTGTCAATTTTTGTGTAGATGCCATGTACCACTTTAGGCAAAGGTATATTGCTTTTTATTCCCATTCAATTTTGTATCAACCCTGCCCCTCACTTTTCTTTCTTCTTTCTCCCCGTGCTTCCCTATATGGTAAGATAGATTTCTACACCCAACTGAATGTGTATCTTATTCTTTCTTTGTGCCAAATTCGATGAGGGTAAGGTTCAAACAATAATCTCCATGTTCTCTTCTTTCCCTCTATTGTAATAGGTCTTTTGTACCTCCTCTTCATGTATTATAATTTACTCTATTCTGCCTCCCCTTGGCGGTTCTCCCCCATAATCCTTTTTTAACCTTTGATTTTTTTTTGATAACATCACATCAAAGTCAACTTATACCCATATCTTTTGTCTAGGTATATTCCTTCCAACTGCCCTAATAGAGAAACAGTTTTCAAGATTTACAAGTCTCATCTTCCCATGTAGGGATGTCAACAGTTTAACCTTATTGAATAATCCTTTTTCTCTTCCTGTTTACCTTTTTATGCTTTTACTGAGTCTTGTATCTGAAGATGGAATTTTCTCTTCAGCTCTGATCTTTTTCCTCAGGAAAATTTGAAAGTCCCATATTTCATTGAATGTTCATCTTTTCCCTGAAAGATTATGCTCAGTTTTGGTGAGCATTTCATTCTTGGTTGAAATCTAAACTCCTTTGCCTTCTGGAATATCATATTCCTATCTCTCCAATTCTTTAATGATGAAGTTGCCAAGTCTTGTGTATTTCTAACTGTGGTTCCTTGATATTTGAATAGTTCTTTCTGGTTATTTCTTGGCTTTTTTTCCCTTGACCTGATAATTCTGGAATTTGGCTATAATATTCCTTGGAATTTTCCTTTGGGGATCTCTTTCAGGAGGTGATTGGTGGATTCTTTGAATGACTATTTTACTCCCTGGTCCTAGGACATCAGGGCAATTTTCCTTAGCAATTTCTTGAAACATACTGTCCCAGATTTTTTCTTTTATCATGGCTTTCAGTAGTCAAATAATTCTTAAATCATCTCACCTGAATCTATTTTCCAGGTCAGTTGTTTTCGAAAAAAGATATTTTGCATTTTCCTCTATTTTTTCATTCTTTGATTTTCTTTAACTAATTCTTGATGTCAAATAAAGTAAATAGCTCCCTTTTGCCCCCATTCTAATTTTTAAGGAATTATTTTCTTCAGTTAGTTTTTTTTGCCTTCTTTTCCATTTGGCCAATTCTACTTTTAAAAGAATTTTCTCGCATGACCTTTTTCCCCCAATCTGGCCAATTCTGTTTTTTTCTCTTCTTTCTTCTTTCCTTCCTTCTTTCTTTCTTTCTTCTTTCTTTCTTTCTTTCTTTCTTTCTTCTTTCTTTCTTTCTTTCTTTCTTTCTTTCTTCTCTTTCTTTATTCTTTCTTTCTTTCTTTCTTTCTTTCTTTCTTTCTTCTTCCTTCCTTCCTTCCTTCCTTCCTTCCTTCCTTCCTTCCTTCCTCCCTCCCTCCCTCCCTCCCTCCCTCCTTTCTTCCTTCTTTCCTTCCTTCCTTCCTTCCTTCCTTCCTTCCTTCCTTCCTTCCTTCCTTCCTTCCTTCCTTCCTTCCTTCCTTTCTTTCTTTCTTTCTTTCTTTCTTTCTTTCTTCTTCTTTCTTTCTTTCTTTCTTTCTTTCACTTTTAACATTCATTTTAACAAAATTTTGGGTTCCAAATTTTCTCCCTTTTTGTCCCCTCCCCCCACCCCAAAACACAGAGCATTCTAATTGCCCCTGTCACCTATCTGCTCTCTCTTCTATCATCCCTCTCTGCCCTTGTCTCCATCTTCTCTTTTGTCCTGTAGGGCCAGAAAACTTTCTATACCCCTTTACCTGTATTTCTTATTTCCTAGTGGCAAGAACAGTACTCGACAGTTGTTCCTAAAACTTTGAGTTCCAACCTCTTTTCCTCCCTCCCTCCCCCACCCCCTTCCCTTTGGAAGGCAAGCAATTCAATATAGGCCAAATCTGTGTAGTTTTGCAAATGACTTCCATAATAGTTGTGTTGTAGAAGTCTAACTATATTTCCCTCCATCCTATTCTGTCCCCCATTACTTCTATTCTCTCTTTGATCCTGTCCCTCCCCATGAGTGTTGACCTCAAATTGCTCCCTCCTCCCCATGCCCTCCCTTCCATCATCCCCCCACCCTGCTTGTCCCCTTATCCCTGACTTTCCTGTATTGTAAGATAGGTTTTCATACCAAAATGAGTGTGCATTTTATTCCTTCCTTTAGTAGAATGTGATGAGAGTAAACTTCATGTTTTTTCTCTCACCTCCCTTCTTTTTCCCTCCACTAAAAAGTCTTTTGCTTGCCTCTTTTATGAGAGATAATTTGCCCCATTCCATTTCTCCCTTCCTCTTCCTAATATATTTCTCTCTCACTGCTTGATTTCATTTTTTTAAAATATGATCCCATCCTCTTCAAATCATTCTGTGCACTCTCTCTCTATGTGTGTGTGTATGTGCGTGTGCATGTGTGTGTGTGTAATCCCACCCAGTACCCAGATAGTGAAATGTTTCAAGAGTTACAAATATTGTCTTTCCATGTAGGAATGTAAACAGTTCAACTTTACTAAGTCCCTTATGGCTTCTCTTTGCTGTTCACCTTTTCATGCTTCTCTTCATTCTTGTGTTTGAAAGTCAAATTTTCTTTTCAGCTCTGGTCTTTTCATCAAGAATGCTTGAAAGTCCTCTATTTCATTGAAAGACCATTTTTTCCCCTGAAGTATTATAGTCAGTTTTGCTGGGTAGGTGATTCTTGGTTTTGGTCCTAGGTCCTTTGACTTCTGGAATATTCTATTCCACACCCTTCGATCCCTTAATGTAGAAGCTTCTAGATCTTGTGTTATCCTGATTGTATTTCCACAATATTTGAATTGTTTCTTTCTAGCTGCTTGAAATATTTTCTCCTTGACCAGGGAACTCTGGAATTTGACCACAATGTTCCTAGGAGTTTCTCTTTTTGGATCTCTTTCATGCAGTGTTCTGTGGATTCCTTGAATATTTATTTTGCCCTCTGGTTCTAGAATCTCAGGGCAGTTTTCCTTGATAATTTCATGAAAGATGATGTCTAGGTTCTTTTTTTGATCATGGCTTTCAGGTAGTCCCATAATTTTTAAATTGTCTCTCCTGGATCTATTTTCCAGGTCAGTTGTTTTTCCAATGAAATATTTCACATTATCTTCCATTTGTTCATTCTTTTGGTTTTGTTTTGTGATTTCTTGGTTTCTCATAAAGTCCTTAGCCTCCATCTGTTCCATTCTAATTTTGAAAGAACTATTTTCTTCAGTGAGCTTTTGAACCTGCTTTTCCATTTGCCTAATTCTGCTTTTGAAAACATTCTTCTCCTCATTGGCTTTTTGAACCTCTTTTCCCAATTGAGTTAGCCTATTTTTCAAAGTGTTATTTTCTTCAGCATTTTTTTGTGTCTCCTTTAGCAGGGTGCTGACCTGCTGTTCATGCTTTACTTGCATGTCTCTCATTGCTCTTCCCAGCTTTTCCTCCACCTCTCTAACTTAATTTTCAAAATCCTTTTTGAGCTCTTCCATGGCCTGAGCCCATTGAGTGGGCTAGGATACAGAAGCCTTGACTTCTGTGTCTTTCCCGGATGGTAAGCATTGTTCTTCCTCATCAGAAAGAAAGGGAGGAAATGCCTGTTCACCAAGAAAGTAACCTTCTATAGTCTTATTTCTTTTCCCCTTTCCAGTGACTTGATTTCTGAATATTCTCTTCACACCCACCAAGCCTCCAGATCCTCCCAGCCAGAAACTTGGGGTCTGAGATTCAAATGCTGCTCCCCAGCCTCAGGGCTTTGGGTGGGGGTAGGGCTGCTATTCAATGTGAGATTAAGTTCAGGTGCTCAGGTTGGGGCAGGGCCACCTCTCAGGCTCAGTTCCCTCAGGGGGTTTATGCAGAGACCTTCAACAATGGATCCAGGCTCCTGCCTGCTTGGGGAGCCCTGGTTTGCTCCCACCTCCGCTGTTGCCTCCTGAGGGGGCCTGAGTTATAGGGGCACCCCACTCCCTTCTCGACCTGCCAAAGAGACCCTCTCACTGACCCCCGTCACCTGTGGGTGGAGGGACCCGCAAGGCCGCTGGAGATTCCATCCCTGAAGCCTGCTCGGACCTGCTCCTCTTGGTGCTGGGCAGCCACGGCAGGGCTGTGCTCGACTCTGTGTCCGCAGCATGACAGACCTCTTGTGAGAGGTTTGCAGGGCTCTCTGGAACAGAAATCTCCTCCACTCCATTGTTCTGTGGCTTCTGCTGCTCCAGAATTCACTGGGGGTTCTTTTTTACAGATATTCTATGGGTTGTGGGTTCGGAGATATGTGTATGTGCGTCTTTCTACTCTGCCATCTTGGCTCCACCCCAATTCTGTTTTTTAAGGAGTTGTTTTCTTCAGTCAATTTTTGTGCTTCCTTTTCCAAGCTTTTTCACTCTTTTTTCATAATTCTCTTTCATAACTCTCATTTCTTTTTCCATTTTTCTTCTACCTCTCTGACTTAATTTTAAATATCCTTTTTGATTTCAAGAGAACTTTTTGTATGTTAGACTAATTCATATTCCCCTTTGAGGCTTTACATGTAGGCACTGTGACCTTGCTGTCCTCTTCTGGGTTTATGTTTTGATCTTTGTCGCCATAGTAGCTCTCAGTGGTGAGGGCTTTGTTCTGTTTCTTACTCATTTTTCAGCTACTTCATGACTTGTAAAGTTGAGCTCTGATTGGGAGGAAGAGAGAATGGAGGCAGGGAGACCAATTAGGAACCCATGAGAGTAAGCTGAGGAGAGGAGATAAGTGCCTGTAATTGCATAGTGGTAGAATGAGTAGAGAGGAGGAGATAGATTTTGGAGATATTAAAGATCTAGCATAGGATTATAACTATTTAGAATGACAACGGACCTTAGAGTCCAACTAGTCCAACTTTCTTATTTATATGTTAGCATGAGTTGGATAACAATACAGTGGCAATTGTAATAAAAAGCAAATAATGACTGAGCTTTTGAGCTTGGTGACTTGGATAATGTTGGTATAGTCAACAGAAATAGAGATGCTGAGATGAAAGGCAGGTTTGGGTTTGAAAGAAGAAGAATCTAAGTCCAGAGCTCTTAAAGATAATGATCAAATAACTAGTCCTGACTGTGTAGACATAGCCTTAGAATAGATTCTTGGTCTCATTCCAATCAATGCTTACAATCATATCCTGTGCATTGTGGATTACAGGAAATGGCTTGTTTTCTGTTACAACCCTTGTCCCCTTACAAAGTATTAGTTCTTGGAATCAAAATAACTGATTGAATCATGCTTAGTCAAGTAAAACAGGGGGGAATCAACCCCTTAATCTTCATACATAGGAATAAGGAAAAACATAAAAGGAACAGGTTTTTTATGCCAACCACCAGGAAGGAATTACCCAATCTCTTCAACCTTTTCTATACATAGTTAAAGAATTGTAGAGCTGAGTCAATCTCTGAATGTTAAGATTTCATCTAATCTACCTCCTTTCATTTTTCAAGGATAATTGACAATAACGAGGGCATTTGATGCCTAGAAGACATGCTGTGATGCCTTAGCGAATGGAATGAGGATCTCACTGAATTTCAAAAACAGAAACTTCAAAAACGAGAGGAAATGAAGGAGAATTTAGAGGGAAAGATGCAAAGACAGAAAATGTAGAGAAGCAGTCAATCTTATGTGTTGCTGCGATAATTTGTTTTTCAATTAAATAAATAATCCACACACTCTTAGTTTATTTGTGAGAAAATTTCTCAAATTGGTTTTTTAAAATGTAAGGTAGTTCTAAAATATTAAGGGCCAAAACATTAATGTCTCTTATTATGTGATCTCTCTGGCCTCTTTTACACCCAAATATACTGGAGCAATAGTACCTTTTTTTTCCTTACTAGAGTTTTCAAGTGGGAACTTGAAAGCTTGTAAATCAGATCAGTAGTTAAATTGAAATTAGTGGACATACATGAATTCATGCTTAATTAGACAAGAATATATGAAGAAGTTAAATAAAGTACAATGTTAAAGGCTCATTGTGAAGTAGAGATGAATCTAGGTTCTTAAAGTTTATAGCAAGTTGAATCAATTTTAATATGAGCCTTGTAACAGTCATCTGTCTGTCTGAGGGTCACCCTAGTTAAATTTAAAGAGGCTTGTCATCAGGCTGGCTGGAGGGTAAAATTTTCTTTTTGGCTAAAGAAACTTGAAAACTATTTTTGTTTGTGTTCTTATTAAACTCTTTTATATTGAATTTTTTTTTGTTTGTTTTTAAACTGACTAGACTTTCTCCAGGTTCCTCCTTTTTGACCTTCTGGAGAGTTATGCCTTATAACAAATAAATTTTAAATGAAAGAATATTTTTTAGATCAATGAAAGAAACAAAACCATCAAAAATTCTGATGTTATTTGCAATATGCCACACTCATGGTCCTCTTACCTCTCTAAAAGTGTGAGAATAGATATCTTTTTGGATGTTTTCTTTTAAGTAAAGCTTGTTCTTTATAATTTTGCAACATTTGTCTTCTATCATTTTTTCATTATTGTTCTTTCAATTTACATCGTGGTAGTCATTTTGAACATTGTTTTCCTGGCTCAGCTTACATCACTTTGAATCAATTCAAACAAATTTTTCTATCCTTATCTGTATTTATCATAGTCATCATTTCTTACAGCACAATATTATCTTAATTACATTCATGTACCATAATTTGTCTAGCCATTCCCCAATCAATAGACATCTACTTTATGTCCTGTTATTTACTACCAAGAAGGAGCTATTATACATATGTATGTATGTTGGTGCATATGAAACCTTTCTTTTTGTCAGTGGCTATCTTGGAGTATATATCTAGTCATGGAATGTTTGAGTCAAAAGGAGTTGACAATTTAGTTTCTTTATTTGCAGATTTCCACATTGCTTTTCAGAATGGTTGTACTACTCCACAGTTCCACCAGCAATACATTAGTATGTCTATCTATCCATCCCCCAGCATTGACTATTGCCAACTTTGTCATCATTAATAATTTGTTGAGTTATGAAATGATGTCTCAAAATGGTTTTGATTTGCATTTCTCTCATCATTTGTGATTTGGACTATCATGTCCTATTTCATATGCTAATAGTTTGAAATTCTTTTTTTAAGAATTGTTTGTTCATGTCCTTTGGCCACTTATCATCTGGGAAATAATCTTTGATCTTAAACATATAGAAAGAAAGATAGATGTTAGGGAGTTGGATAAATAGGTAGACAGATAGATACACAGATATAATAATGATATAAATTTTTTCTAGTTGTCAGATTTCACTTTTGTTCCAAGATGAATTAATCTTGTTTGCGCAATGTTATTTTAACTTTGGACACTATTAAACTGTTTCAGAGATGGGTCATGAATTATGTTAATGATGGAAGAAGCTCTCACATTTTCAACAATGATAATAACAGTAACAATAAAATAGTAGCTAAAATTTATATTATAGAGTTTGCTATGTGCCAGACTCTATGCTAAATACTTTACAGTTTTTACCTCCTTTGATCTTCACAAACTTGGGAGGTAGGTGCTATTATTAGTCCAATTTTACAGACAAGCAGTTTAAACAGCTTGCCCACTGTCACACAGTTAGTAAGAGTTTAAGGGCAGATTTAAACTTAGGTCTTCCTGACTCCAGGCCCAGAATTCTGTCCACTGTGTCGCCTAGCTGTCTTTTAGACAAAATCTTGGTCTTAATGGAGGGACACAAAGCTCTATCCTTGGTTTTGTTCTGTTTCATGTTTAAAATTAATAACTCATATGAATATATACATGGGCAAAATAATCAGATTATTAAGATGGAACCAAACAGGGAAAGATAGTGTTCTGTGTAATAGAATTTATGTCCAAAAAAATCTTGATAAGTTAGAGTGAAATGGGTTAAATGTTGTGATATTTAATGAATGGTGAGACTTAATATAATAAATATAGAGTTCTGAACATCTTTAAAAAACACCTGCTTAGGTATAAATGCTATGGGCATCACTACTTCTGTTAAAAATAAAAGACCTAGGAATTTTAATGGACTGCATGCTCAATATCAGTCAACAGTGTGATACTGCAGCCAGCAAAAGCTAACGTGAATGTAGGGTGCATTTATAGAAACCTAATGTCCAGAATGAAGAGGTTTAGATGGTATCCAGAAAAATAGGCTCAGTTCTGAGCACTATATTAATAAAGACAATGAGAAATTGGAGCATGACTGAATATGCCACACAAGGATCATTTTAAATAGCAAGTATTTATTAAGCTTTTAATATGTGCCAAATACAATGCTATGAGCTATAAATGAAAAATAATAATAATAATAATAATACAAGGAAAAAAAGAGTCTCCACCAAAGAGCTTATATTCTAATGGGGGAAAGACAATACATAAAAGGGAACTAAAAGGGATGAGGGAAGGTTGGACCTTCCATGGGTGCTTGCTGGGGAATTCTGGATTGCAGTCTGGTGAAAAATGAAGAGCTGGCTGGCCTCAGGGCTCTCTCTAAGTAGAGATTCTGGGAAGAGTATCCAATCAGAGGGGAGGGTACTTCCAATGTGTAAATTCCAGGGCTGAAATGACCTTCCAGGATGAAGAGGATTTGGAGGCATAGTGAAATCTGGAATGCAGCCTAATGAGGACCTGTCAGCTTGGAGAAGAGAAGACTTCATGGAGACTTGCTAAATGTCTTCAAATATTTTAAGACTCATCACATGCAAAAGAGATTAGAATAGTTTTCTTATCTCCAGAGGTCAAAACTTGGAGCAATGGGTGAAAATTTTTGGAGCCAAATTCTGATTTCATTTAAGAAGTTTCTTATAATCCTGTCTAACCATCCTAAAAAGACTGGACTGCCTCATGAGGCAGAGAACTCTCCCATCATCTCTGAAATTCTGAAACAGGTTGGACTAGATGATCCCTTCCAACAATTTGATCCTGTATTTGTTTTATAGATTCAGTTACAAGGTGATCCACTGATTTGGGGCTTCATTGCAAATATCCTCAATATTTTCATTTGGCCTTCAATTCCAGAAAGAAAAACCAGTTCTTAATCACTTCTTCACAAATTCACTCTTTTGGCAATTGTTTTTATCTAGTTGGGAATACCCATCACTTTAAAATAACACCTCTAGCTAGCTATATGAATCCTCCATTATACTGCAATGACCCTCTGTCCTGAGTACCAAAACAACAATTTGTCAAAACAATGTGCAGAACAGCAGTTCCTAATCATACTCATTAACCATATTTCATAATAGCATCCCAGCTGCTTCAGCTGATATTATTTAAACCCAGCTCTCTTTAGGGACCAACAGCCTGCATATTCTTCCTTTATAAAATTAAGCACTTTTACAATCCAAGCTTTTTCAAACAATAAATTCATCTCCATTTTTGGCAGTTTTCTATCTGAAGAAATGATTTAATGCATTTATATCACTGTTTTCATAATAAAATGGCCCTTACGAGCTGAGGATTGTACTTTTAAAGTCATTTGGAATCTCCACTTAAGGTTTCAGAACTTGAAACACCAAAAATAAGATTATCTATGGAAAACATTAGCATTTCCTTAACTACCACAGCAGACAGACATTCTGGCCCATTTTGAACACCTTCAAGTTTGACACACAAACTAAGCCAAAAATTAGAATATGATCTGGACTGCAACCGCTGGATCCAAGATGAAAAACTAGAGACACATTCCATTAGGCCATGTTT
This sequence comes from Notamacropus eugenii, assembly GCF_028372415.1. NCBI lineage: Eukaryota > Metazoa > Chordata > Mammalia > Diprotodontia > Macropodidae > Notamacropus > Notamacropus eugenii. The sequence continues at coordinate 93,200,334 of NC_092878.1, forward strand.
TTAGAGAAACATGCACGTAGAGGGACAAGCCAGTTATACTTCTTCCATGAAAAAGTAGATGAACAACAATTTCTTTCGTTAAAATTTCAGTATCTTCAAAGATTTGAGCTTATATAGTGGATCCAACTAATAATGAAGGTAGCTAGCTCTCTATTTCTCACCAAATGTTCTTTCTGATTTTGTAGGGCCTACAAATTTAGCTCCAGGCATTCTAAAAACACCTAATTGCATAAACAATTCTGAACTTGGGCTGACTCTTCTACAGACACACACTCCGTTGTTGGGCTCATGGTCAGAACTTTTCCCACCTGATAGATCCAACCAGAGCTTTTGCTTTGTTGACATAAACTTAGAAAACTCAGGGTCATCTTAACCTATGAGAAAGACATTAATAAAAGCATTTCCTATCCCACCTATGGAAACCCAAGAGGATTTTTATAATTTCCTAAACACTATGATGGGGAGATCTTGGAGTCCAGTATTCTTTCTGGATATTCTCTAATAGACAGTCATTCTTTTAAAGGTATTTTTTTTTCTTGGTAGGAGGTCTACTAATAATAAAAATAGTTTTATTAGGGTTAATTTTTATAATAACCACTAGCATTTGTGCAGTGCTTTAAAGTTTCCAAAATGTCTTAAAATAATTTCTCATTTGATCCAACCCTGGGAAGTCGATGCTGTTATCTAAACTTTACAGATGAGGAATCTGAGGCAGCCAGAGGTTAGTAACTTGCCCACGTTCACACAGCTAACCAAGTGTCTGGGGGCTCCTGACTAGGAGTCTAGGTCTCCTTCTTTATCCACTTTCCCTATTTCTTGTGCTTATTACAAGAGATGAGTGATCATTATCAATAGATTGAAATCATGAAACTTACTCTTGACTTATAATAATGCTATAAAGAATTACAAAATAACACCTCACTTCTGTGGGGGTCACTTATCTGGAAATCTCATTTATATAGAGTACAGCAAATAAACAGAAGGGATGGAAAACAAAGAAACCCCAAACAGTCAAAATGGATATCAAAAAGCACATGTATCTTATTATAAAGGGAACACAGTCCTTCACTCATTTTACACACAATCCTAATAAGCTTAATGATCTTGTCTCCAAAACTATAACAGATTGGGGTCTAGAAATTAGGGGTATGGCTAGACAGGGCTGCTAGAAGCAAATAGATCAACAAGAATAAAAAATGGAGGGAAATAGGTCAGCAATAAGGAAGAACACAGGAATAATTTTTGAAAAAGATAATGGAAGTAAAAAAATAGTATAGGGCCGACAAAAGCAACACCATATTGCTCTGAATGGTACCAATTTATAGATAACTGATGTTCATGATAATGATCTCATATTACTGAAAAAAAGTTAAATTATTTTTAGTAATTTTTGATTCATGACAAAGGAAAATATGTAATGTATTTTAAAGAAAAAGCTCCATCAAAATGATTTTTTAAAAATTGTTTATGAGAACATCAAACTCCCCAGTCATTCCAGAGAAATTATTTATTCTTGAGTTTAATAAATATGTTTTTATAGTTGATCAGTGGGAACCTTTAAAAAAGTAGTTAGACAGACTGAATGAACTGAAAAGAGGGTGATGAGTTAGAAAATTTAGGATTCTTTTTTAAGCTGGAAAAATCTTTTGTTAAATCCTTTTTCAGTCCTGTCTGACTCTTCATAACCTTATTTTGGATTTTCTTGGCAAAGATACTGAAGTGATTTGCCATTTCCTTCTCCAACTCATTCTATAGATGTAGAAACTGAGTCAAATGGGACAGACTTGCCTAGGATCATATAGGTAGCATATGTCTGAGGCCAGATTTGAACTCACAAAGAGTCTTCTTGACTCCAGGCCCAGCATTCTATCCACTTCACCATGTAGCTGCCTATGAAGGATCTTAGAAATCCTCTATTTAGTTTCCTTCATTTTATGGATGAGGAAACTGAGATACAGAGATAAAAAAATGACTTGTTCAGTCATTCAAGTAGTAAGAAGCATAGCTATGATTTGAATACAGGTCTCTTGACTCCAAATGAGAAGGAAGAATGAGCAGCTTTCAGGTTGTTCTGGGACTTTAGTGTTGGGGGAAAATAATTTTTAATATTTTCATGTAAAATACATAAAAACCTACATATATAGTCTTGTTATGACTATTGCTTGTGAGGACAGCTTTAGACTTTATTAACTATAACCTGCCCGTCTGGAGTACAATTCTAAAAACTGAAGGAAAACATTACATTGGATCCAGGCTCCCAATTCATGCACTATTAAGGAAGGGCCTCTTCTTCCCTTACATTCTGGGGAGTTATCCATTACCATAAATTATGTTGCTCTGGCAAAATCTGTCTCTGAATCAATTCTTATAAACCCTTGTAACCTGAATGCAGACTAGGGGGAAAGAGCACTATGGTTCTATTATAGGCATACTTCTCCTTGTAATACTTATTACGAGCAAGTTCTGGAAGGCTACACGTAATTTTCAAATAGAAGTTTTTACTATTTATTGATTTTTATTTTTCTTCAGAGTAAAATAGCCAAAACAACCTTGGGAAGGGGTCCCATTTTTTCTACTTGTTCTTCCTCCAATCTAATTCATATATCTGAAGGACAGTGAGGATAAGTGACTTCCTCATAGAGGCATTATTTGTACTTCTTTCTGTTTTTATTAACATCTGTCTGCCTCCTCAATACTTTCCCTCCAATTAACCAATTTGGTTATTAAAAAGGCCTAATGAATTATATGATTAATGAATTATCTGAATTCATGAATTATGTGATTAAATATTTAGCTTATCAAATGAAACAATAAACATATCACAGCAATGATAACATATGAGAGACTTTAACGTTCCAGATTTGGGTCTGACCAATAAAATAAGGGGAAATTATTTAGTGAAGCATAAAAGTTGAAAATCCTGGGAAGCAACGTTGACACTAGAGACTTTGTCATTGATAGGAAGGGGAAAGCAGGGCATAATTTGGCATTGGAAAGTGTACCGCAGTTGAAATGTCAATTGACTGGAGTCAGAAGACCTGGTTTCAAGTCCTACTTCTAATAATTGTTAACTACATAATCTTGGGCAAGTAGCAATGTCTCTGCATTTTACTTTCCTCATCTGTAAACTGCAAAATTTGGATTACAGGACTTCTGAAGTTCTTTCTAACTCTAAGATCTAAGATCTTCCATGTGCTAGATATTAGAAAATCCAAATTCAATGAGTTTAGAGAAATGAGGGTTAAGAATCATGGCCTAAAAAATTGACTCAAGAGAGAATAGGGAGCTTTCAGAAAGGAAATTCTTTTAACATAGCTCCAGTGATTCTTAGGAGGAAGAAAAAGGATGTTTAAAGAGGCTGAAAGAGCTACATGGGGAGCTCTTGTTACTTTAGAACAGACATATAAAAGAAATTTAAGTGAAAGAAGTGAACTGAGGATGAATACAATATAGTGACATGGTCCTGTAAGAATCACAACAGGAAGATAAAGTCCAGTATGAGTTTGCTCCTGTTGTTAAAAGTTAAATCTGACTTAAAAAAAAAAAAAACCCAAATACATTTGAGGCAATAGAAGATCAAGGTAGGAATGGGTGAGAGTATTGTTTAGGTTAAGTGGAAAAATAATAATGAATGACAGAAAAAGTAGAACAAAATTTCCATTTTATTTTTTAGCTTTTCTATCAAAGAGAATTAATTTTGAATTGAGTATGGAATCAAAATGGTTCAAAGAAAGTTGAAAATGAGCATAACTGAGGAGATAGTAAGAAAGAATCTTCTTGTTCTCAATAAGTTCAAATCATCTAGGTGAGACAAATTATATCCCAGGACAGTGAATGAGCTCATGGATATAACTGTTGAACCTCTATCAGTGAAAAAACAATGTGTGAACAGAAGAGATGCAGTTGGAACAAACATGGACAAATGTTAACATTTTGGAAAAGGGGGAGAAGGTTAATATTTCAAGTTATATGTTAGTGGACTTGAATTTGTCTGGTAAAATTGTAGAATGGATTGTTAAAGAGCTAGATATTCAATATTTAGAAAGATGATCACTAAGAGACGACATGACTTCTTTAAAACTAATTCATGTGGGAATAACTTCATTTTTTAAAGAGGGTTAATAAGTTACAGATAAGGAAAATGCTATAGAAATAGCAAGTCTTCTGATCCTCATGTACAAGATAGAGAGAAATATATTTGATAATTACTGTATTTGGAACTGGTAAAAAAAAAGTGACCTCAAACTAAATGATTAACAGTCAACATGGAATGAATTTTCTAGTCATTATGATATGAATTCAGCTGTAGTCCTCTACTTTAATACTTTTTACCAGTAACTTGCATAAAATTATAGATGGTATGCCTATCACATTTGCAGATGAAAGGAAGCTGGAAAAAATAGCTGATGCATTGAATGACAGAATCAGAAAGTTAAAATATCTCCATAACCTGGAGCATGGGCCAAAATTAGTAAGACAAAATTCAATGGGGACAAATATAAAATCTGCATTTTATGTAAAAAAATCAACTACCCAATAGATGGGGTAAACACGACTAGAAAATAGAATATGTGATATTTTGGCAAAAAAAGTAAGTAAGGTTTTAGTGGAATGAAAACTCATTGAGCTAATAGTTTGATTTTGCCACTAAGCAATCTAATTAGAACTTACTGTTTTACCCTAATAAGAATAATTCTATTCTAATTCTTATTGTAATTAGAACTGTATTCTTTTAACCTGTGTTCTGATGATCTTCATCCTCTGGGAAATCATCATTATAAATGAAGTGTGGGAAATAGCAAACAACTTGGAATAGCCGAAAGATGCCCATATTCTGAGTCAGAAGGACTAAGCTCCAATCCTGACTCTGTCCCTTACTAGCTGGGTGACTAGGCAGAGGCCTCTTCACCTCCTTGGGTCCCTTCATCTCCTTAGGCTTTAGTTTCATTGTCTATGAGGTCAAAGCTCTGAACTAGATCATTTCTAGGATTCTTTCTAGCTTAAATTCTATCAGCCAATGAAAGAGTAGCTGGAATAATCAATTTCTGATGTACTTAGAGGTTTCTGCTCATATCATTTATTTACAGGAAGATTGAATACAAAGGTTACAAAGCTGGTCAAAAAATCCTCAAGGATGCAATGGATACATAAAAGTAGAGAATTTTGCTCAATTTTCTCGTCTGTCAGGTTTGGTAGTGGACTTGGCAACTTACAAACTCACATTCTGAACAACACCCTTGAGAAAGAGGGGTCTTTTTATTCATTTTTCTTTGTTTCCAAATGTCACTAAGGTATCTCTCTGTAAAACAAAACCAAGAATGTTTCACAAAGCTTGGAATATCTAGCTCCCCAGGGATTTAAAGAATGCCTCTTCTCATGTTAGAAGTAAATTGATATACCTACTCCTCACATCAACACTTTCCATTTTTCAAAACATTTTTCCCATATACTGCTTCATTTGATCTTCACAACAACCCTCTGAGATAGGTGTTATTATCCCCATTTTACAAATGAGGTAAGTGAGGCCTAACTAAGGTGAAATGACTAGGTCTGTCATATAACTAGGAATTGGCAGAAATAGTTCTGGAATTGAGAAGGCACTCTGGTGTTCATTTCACTCCTCTGTGCTTTTTAATATTCAATCTGGAAAGGTTTCTTTTTTTTATTTAGTGTTTTCAACTCTTCCTTTCTATTTAGAATCAATAATCATTTGTATAATGTGATTAAAAACAACCTGCCATACCAAAAAACAATCTGATAGATGGATTCAAGAGAGACAACACAGCATTTCATAATTTCATAAAATTTGCATTCTTACTAAATCCATCATTTCTCAATCATATGTGTTTATATATACGTGTGTGTGTGCAATTGTATATATATATATATATATATATATATATATATATAAAATGCATATTATATATATGCCTTCATATATGTATTTATTTGAGGAATGATAGAAGAATGATTTCTGTTTTGGTAAGAATGCAAATATATTTGTATGTGTACATACACATACATCCACACATATACACCAAAATTTTGTTGTGATGGTGGTTGAGTAGTGTCTGACCCTTTGTGTCCCCATAGGGGGTTTTCTTGGCAAAGATGCTGGAGTGGTTTGCCATTTCCTTCTCCAGATCATTTTACTGATGAAGAAACTGATTCATGCATGGTTGTGTGACTTGTCTAGGCTCACACAGATAGTAAGTGTCTGAGGTCAGATTTGAATTTAGGTCTTCCTGACCCCAGACTCAACACTATCTGCAGTGCCAGCTAACTGCTCATACACCTGTCTATGTAGGTGTATATTTACTTTTATATACACTTCTACAACATCTCTCACGTAAATGCTGTCTCCACTCATGCACCCACAAACTTGGTTCAAGCTCTCATCACCTCTTCCCTGGACTAATACTCTCTGTCTTTAGTATTTCCTTTCTTAAGTTTATCCTTCACTTAGCTGTCAATGATTTTCCTAAAATGTAGGTCTTCTCATTTCTTTCCACTCCCTTCCACTCAATGAGCCCGATTCAGTGGCTCGTTATTACACCCAACATCAAATGCAAAATCCTCTGTTTGACATTTAAAATTCTTCACAATCTTCTCCCTTCCTGACATTCTAGTCTTTTTTATTATTTATTTTATCATTTAATCAATCAATCAATTAATTAATCTTATTTTTAATTTATGGAACAAAGCAATCATTTCTATAACATAGCATAATAAAAACAGATTATTGCACATGAAATTGCAAATCCATTATGCACAATTTGCTATTCCTTTTAAATATATAATAAAGTTAACATGTAACATTTTTTTCCTTTTTTATTCTTCCCCTTCCCTCACCCTAGAGACAGCTATCATTAGACATAAATATGTGTGCATGTACATAAATATGTGAAATCATTCTATACATACTTATATTTATCATTTTCTTCCTCAGGATGCAGATAGCCTCTTCATATGTCCTTTGTAGTTAATTTAGGTATTTAAAAGAGTCAAAATGACTTACTCAAAATTGCTCTTAAAACAATATCACTGTCCCTATACACAACGTTCTCTTGGCTCATTTTGCTCATTATTTCATATGCCTATCCATATTTTTCTAAAATCAATGAGTTTATAATTTCTAATAGCAGAGTAGTGTTCCAACATGATCATATACCACAACCTATTCAACCATTCCCCAATTGATAGGCATTCCGGAAATTTCCAGTTCCTTGCTTTCTAGAGAGAGCTTTCTAGGTTTCTTACATTTTTACTGCCTTCCACACATGCTATGATTTAGACACACTGGTCTATACTAGTCAGCCTGCTGTTTCACACAGCATTTTGTGGGCCAAATGTAATTTTCCTAAGCATAATTATTTTCTCAAATCTTAAAAGTTAAACAAAAGATGTTAAAACGGAGGAAAAACAAGTAACTTCCAAATGATTCTATGGAGTTTTCAATAAAAATAACATTGACCAACCTTTTTCTTCCTTTTTCCTTGTAATTCTTCTGGGATGTAACAGGATTCTTCATTCAAGAAACATTATTTGGAATCTCCTCCCTGTGTAATTGTGACATTTTCATAATCTCTAGTACTGCGACATTCTAATGGCTCTGTTATCTTAGAGATGTGGGCACTTTTTCCAACTATACAGATTGTGACTCATCCATGCCTGCCCACACCCCTTGTCTTTCCATTAAATCAACATAAGAGGAATCTGTTCAAAATGTAGGAGTCTTCCGTAAGGTTTTTTTTTTTAAACAGTCTTAATGACTAAGGGGAGAGAAAGCATGGATGATGGATAGAACATCTGCCTGGGAGTCAGAAAGAGCTAAATTTCACTTTGACCACAGTTCTACACTTCCCTTTTGACCCTAGACAAGTCATTTGACCTCTCTTAGCCAAGAAACTCTAAGACTAAATTACAGTGCAGGCGCCTATCTGCATTCACAGAGGGAATTTCCTCAAAGGGAGTTTCCTGCACCAATAAAACAGTATGTCTAGAGAAAAATAACAATCACTATTGTAAAAACTCAAGGAACATTTTCATCATGACCTTTTGATTTCAGATTTTTAAGATAATAACTGAGTAATAACAGCTCACTTGTGTTTAAGAATAAATAATCACAATACAGAATGGTTTTACTTGGGTTATATTGAATGGGTTAGAGGAGGTCTATAATAATGTCTCAAAAAGCTTTGCAAATAACAGTGTCTGCGACATATGGCATAGAAATGTGGCCTGATTGCCTTACTGTAAAAATCACATCATTAGCCCGATCAATCAGTAAGTGTAATGTGATTTAAAGAATTCTCTTAGCTAGTACTGTATTTCTTCACAGACTTGAGATAGATGCAATAAAGTCTATCATTACTAAAAATAGTATGTGTATATGTGTATGTGTTTAGAGATGTATGCTTTCCTCCTAACCCCTTACCCATAAAGTAGGTAGTGTAATTATTATAATTACTGTTTTATGGATGTCTTAATGGGATTAAGCATTTTGACCAAGGTCTAACAGCTAGTTAGTATGACTTGGCTCTTGAACCTAGGCTTTCTAAATCTAAGATCTATGCTTTTTCTAACTAATCTTGCCATATACTTTTCAGGAGGTAGTATATTATAGCTGACAGACCTCTATACTTAGAATCAGAGGACCTCTGTTCAAATTCCCCCTCTGTTTCATGTGTGAACTTAACTAACATCTTTTGAGTCCTCAGTTTTGTTATCTGTAAAATGAGAAGGCAAAATTAAATGGCCTCTAAAGTTCAAGCCTTCTCTATATCTCTGATATAACTAGTTCTAGGCTTGTGGGATACCTGTTCAAAAAAAACCTAGTAAACTCTATTTTTGAGCTAAGCAATGACAAAGTTAAAATCATGGATCATTTTACGTTTTTAAATGGATCTTTTGTTGAAGAAACTCCTTTTACCAGTTCAAATGGGTAGCTATTTTATATTTTTTACTCTTAGAAAGTTGTCTGAGGGCACCAAGAATTGGAGTGGCTTGCCCAGGGTCACCCAATCGGTATGGACCAGGGGAGGAACTCAAAGCCAGATCTTCCTGATATTAAGGTTGACTAAGTAAAAAGGACCATTTCTGGACACTCAACTCAGAATTATTCCTTCCCATATCTTTAAGTACATAACAAAGTGGGCTTCCTTTTGACTTCCTTTGCCCATAAATGGGCAGATTTCACAAATTATATGGGAGACAAGCCCCATTTCTACTCTCTCCTTGAACTCTTTCTTTTATTTGTGATTATAGTGAGCAAAGGGGACACACTGCTGCCTTTCCCCATGAAGACACCCTCAGGCTGTTGCTAACCCATTCTCAGTCTTTATTGTCTGCTGGACTTAGTACAACTGTAAATATATACATACATACACATGTACATACGTGTGTGTGTTTATAGCAATAACTCATTTCTATTTTTTACTTTCCTCACTGAATACCATCAGGACCCCAACCAGGTCAATGATGATGATGTAAAGAAAATTCAGTATCATATAGGAAAGAGAACAAGATGGTATATTTCTCACCAAAAAGTGCTTGGGGCTTCCTGACTCTTAGGAAGCAAACACAGGTGGTAGGTACATTTTAAACATCATAGGATTTAAAAACATATGATTCATGCTCTCTTAGTAGCAAATCCCATAATAGATTGCTTGTATGTTGGGGGAAGGAGAGGGTGCCATTGGGCTTGATGAACCAGAAAAATAACCTTATTTTAGAAATCCCTTCTTTCATATAATAGTTACTGAAAATCACTTGCACTTTAGGGAGACCAGCCTTAATCCTGATCTTTTCTTTTCTTATCTGTACTAGCAGTATTAGTCACTTTAAATAAGTTCAAAATTCTGAGTATAACCTTCTGGTAAATGGGCCAGACTTTAGCATTATAAGGCCAGGTGACAGAAAAATCCACACAATATCAATAAAGTAAGGGATATGTTGATTATATATATGTATATATGTATGTATATATATATAATGTATGTATATCTCAAGAGCTTAATAAACTGTAAATGTGAGTGGACTCCTCTCCCTGGAACTTTGGACAATTCCTCAAAGAATAGCCTTGTGTATTATATATGCAGAGGGGAGATGTGACTCCTGATTGGCTGAAATAGCTCTGAGCCATTATACTTTACACTGTACATATGAAGGTGACATGACTTTGAGAATGGAAGGAGAGACAAGCTGGAGTTCAGCAGAGACAACTGAAAGAGAAAGCATAAATCTTTAAATAGTTAGTGGAAACCCACAGAGCCACAGACATGTTGGGAGAATTGTTCCCCTCTCAATAAACTTTCTCAGCAAATGCGCCCCCAGAGCCTGGTAATAGCAGACGAGTTTAATCCCTTTCTCATTGGTCACTATCTTTTTTTTTTTTTTGAGTCAAAGAACCTGAAGCAAAGCCTCTTTGCTCTTCTATATTGTATAGTATACAGTGATATCTATGTGGCCTCTCATGTATATTGTGCTGACTGTATTGATAAAGATCCTAAAGTAGCATCATTTTGTCATCAATTTGTCATTTTGTCATGTCTATTACCTTCTCAACTCATGGCAAGAGACATCTTCTCTTTGTTATGTCACTGTCTGGTGTCTTCTCACAGGTTCCAAGTCTATTCCTTCGCTCTGATGACCCCCTACCACATTATTGTGGTGGTCCTAGAGCTCTTTTAGAACTCAAATGATCCATAACAACTAATTTTAGATTGTCACTCGTGGTTAAATAACCCTATTTAGGAGAAATAATCCTATTCCCTTTTTCTTTATCTCCCTCCCTCCCTCCCTTCCTCCCTCTCTCCCTTTCTTTCTTCCTTCCTTCTTTTTTCCTTCTTCCTTCTTTCTTTTTTCCTTCTCTCTCTCTCTCTCTCTCTCTCTCTCTCTCTCTCTCTCTCTCTCTCTCTCTCTCTCTCTCTCTTTCTTTCCTTCCTCCTTTGCTTTCCTCAGGCCTAAAGCCAATATGAATCCCTACTATTCACCCTATCAATATGATTCAACTGCCTTATGACTTAAGCCAAAATCAACATGAAAACAAACCATAATTAGTTCCATTCTGGAATTAGCTGTAGTAGATGATAAGGCTAAATAATATATGGTTGTTTTTTCTTGAGTTTGTATTAATGCTTAAAAATAGGTACCAAGGTTCAAATATCCTCAAGCCAAATTTCCACTCCTTACTACAGCTGTCAAGTAGACTTGCTATTAAAATGGCAATTTTGAGAGAGAGCAGCAACAAATAATTCATATGCCCTCATTCAAATAATTTCCCCATTTATCCTTTTACATATGCTCATACTAAATTAGAATTGGCACATTACCCAATGCCTGAGTCAAAACTGGCCCCTGCAATAAGTGCTCACTAAGTGGTTGTTGGCAGGTGGGTTAGAAATGACTTGTTTGCTCTCTACAAAATGGGATTTTAAAAATAAGCATCAAGCAACTTATCCTATAATCTAAGAAGGCTGTTCACCAGTGTGTGATAGAGTCCTACTGCTATAAACTGAACCGCTAGGTTCTGCCCATGATTGTAGCATAGTATAGAGGAAAACTTATTAAACCTGGAGAATGGGAATCCAAGTTTGAACTCCAGCTCTAACATTAGTACTTGTTTGATCATAGGTAAGCCAAGACATAGATGATGCTGAATTTAAAGTGACCTTAGTAATTGGGTCCAAGCTTATCATTTATAAAGAAAGATACCGAAGACTGGATGGTTTAAATGATTTACACAGGAACACTAATAGTTTAATATTAAAGCAGGGATTAAATCTCAAGATTCTGGACTCCCAGCTCAGTGATCCCTCCATAGCATCATCATAGCTTCAGTTTCCCACTTCCTGCACTTACTAGCCATGTCACTGTGGGCAAGACACTTATCCATTTTTAACCTGTTTCCTCATGTATCACATAAGGGTGTTGGATTAGATGAGCTCTGGGGCTGCTTGGAGCTCTCTCAGCTTTCTTTCTGCTTCTTTTCTAAGATCTTAGCTATGGCAGACAGTGTTCTACCAGATTCTTTGGGAAACCGTGGATTTTATTTTGGTGCATCTGAATGTTATGTCTTCAATTCACTCACTCTTCACTTCTTTATTTTGTCCATGTTGACATGAATAGTTTCAAGATTTTAATAGTTCTATTGGTCTAAAATCCAAGTTTGCTGGTAAGTGTGAGTCCCCAGATATCAAGGTCCCATGATAACATTACTGAAATCTATGTCATTTTGTTGATATTCTGTGCTACTGAAATGCTGTGCAGTGTTGTCTATGATCCAAGTTCTAATTTTTAAAATATTATTCTGGTATCTTAGAAAGTAAATCATGTGGGATCCCCTTTTGTTGTCCAGTCATTTCAGTTGTGTCCAACTCTTACTGATCTCATTTGGGGTTTTCTTGCTAAAGACACTGGAGTTGTTTGCCATTTCCTTCTCCAGATCATTTTACAGATGAGGAAACTGAGACAAACAGGATTAAATGACTTATTCAGTGACACACAGCTAGTAAGTGTCTGAGGCCAGATTTGAACACAGGAAGATGAGCCTTCCTGACTCCAGACCTAGTACTTTATCCGCTATGCTGCCTACCTGCCCTTATGGGCTCCATTAGAGACCCTCATTAGAGAAGAAATCAAAAAGAAGTCAGTAGTCTCAGTCTGTTACCACTACAAGAACATCAAATTCCTAAGATGGGTTACAGGTCTTTGACAAGATACGTTAACATGTGTCATAGATGAAGGAAAGCTGGTGGGGGTGGGCAGTTTCATTAAGATTTCCAACTGTTTTACTAGATGGAGTGAAGTGTTGGATTTGGAGTCAGAGGGTTGGATTCATATCCTTCCTCTACCACTTATTAAGCTATGTGACCTTAAGAAAATCAGTTAACCTTTCTGAGACTTTTCTCATCCATAAAATGAACAGGTTGTATAAAGTTTTCCCTGAGGTCCCTCCCAACTCTAACTCAAAGATGATAATACCTGAATGCAAATGACAGCTTTTCCAAGTACTCCCTATGCCATTTAGGAAAGGTAACTTGACTTTAATGTGTCTGAATATCAGGTCCCTGATCTGTGAAGTGAAGTTATTGGCCTAAATGACCTCTCTGGTCCACCTTTCATGTCAGAATACTAATAAATTACAAGTTGTGCATTTTCTTCCTCAGTAAGAGTAAGATATTCTCTTGGAGTGGAGAATATAGTTCATAAGTTAAAGAAACTCATCTAACATATTTGTTTAGTCCTGAGATATTTATTATACTGCTAAGTTGTATAATGCTAACAGCTTGGATTCCATACTGTTTAACTTAGGGAAATAATCTTGCTACTGACTTTCTCTTTCTGTGACCCTTCTACAAATCTGTAACTATAATCTCAAACAATTATCTTACTAAATAGATGTTTATTCCACATTGCAAGAGATCTGTGAAGCCAACAAAGTGAGTACTCCTTCTAAATGTACAGACCCATCCATGCCTTTCTCAAGTCATGTGACTCTTGTTTATCCCACAAATCCTCTACCAGGGATTCACTCAACATTCTGGGTGGCTTCTGGATCCCATGACATTGCATAGATTGTATCCTTTCCTTGTTCTTCCTAGATGAATAAGTCACCCTTTCCTTGTCTCACAACTTTCTGATGGTATTTTAATGCCACTTTGCCTATGGAATTATTTGTCAGTGAGAGATTGCTAAATGCTCATATCCATCATGGGTTTCATGTCTGCTTTACATCATGTAACACCTCCTTTTGGAACTCCTTGGCATGCTGGGTCCAATCCCCACTCTCACTGGCAGGAGGATTCCTCAAAGAGCTGAGGACTAATACTCCTTTCAGGATTCTAGGGATAACTCTAAGGTGTTATGGTTCATAGAAATATGACTTTTATGTGGGAGATAGTGTAGCGTGAATATCTCCTATCCAGTGGTTCACCACAATCTTCCTCACCTGAAAGTCTCTTGGGAATTAATAGATCATCTGTTCCAACCTGTTATATGAACATTGAGTTTTGATTCCTTGTGTAAACAAGAGACTATCCATCATTATTCTACCTTTTCACTCACTCATAGCATCACCTAGTATAGAGCACTGATCAAAGTGCTTGATACTTAGTGACTGATTTATTATATTCCTTTAAATAGTTTATATTCCAGAAAAAAATCAGAGTATCTCCTTTTTTTTTACTTCCCTTCTCATTTCTCATGTCTGTGCCTTTATTTGCACCATTTTGTCATCCCTACAATGGCCTTCTTACTCCTATCCTTTTTGTGTTAAAGTTGAAAGTAATGTAGAGTCATTAAGAGTGCTGGACCTGTAATCCAGAAGAGATTGGGTTCAATTTTCATTTCTGTCACTTACGTTATCTGCTGGCTCCTGGCTGAGACTAAAAGATAAATTTGATGAGTTAATCAAGGCTGAAAATAAGAAATGTTCGTTTGTCATATCTTATTTCATAGAAGGAAAAGCTCTTTATTTGTGACACTGGATTAGGAAGCTCTCTATGGCAACAGGACCTTCAGACTTCTGGCTATGGTCAGGAGAGGAAGTTCATGATGACCTTATGAAAGGCAGTCCCTAGAATTTTTTGTATAGTTAATGAATAAATAAATTAATAAAACATCATTTCTTATGCATGTAATGTGTATTAAGCACCATATTAAATGCTTGAACTACAAATATAAAGATGAAGATAGATCTTTCCTTCAAGAAACTAACATTACTGAGACAAGGGAGAGATACAAGATGGGAAAAGGACCCATGGCCGAGAAAGAGACAGTCTATTAGAGGAAACCTCCAACATGTTGTTTTAATTTTTTGGCTTTAGTTTTCTCATCTACTAAATGGAAAGCTTAGACTATGGTCCCTTCTATATGTAAGTCTATGAATTCAAGTTCCTCTCTTCTTTTAAAGTCTACCTCCCTCTTCCTTGAATGCTCTCCTGATCTTCCTATCCCATTGAGTAGGTGACAGTGAAAATTTTTAAATTATTTTACCTAGGACTATTCTTTGCATTTATCTTACTTTATTTTGTAATATAATTATTTGCACACACATATATGTGTATATGTATACATATATATGTACTTTTATTCTCTATTAGACTATAAGACTATATTAGACTGGAATGTAATGGGAAAATACTTATTAATCACTAAAGGCCAAGACACAAATACAAAAAATGTATTCACATTTTAACTGGGCTAGATATATAACAGAGGCAAGTCTTGTTTCAGGGAGTGTGGAAAGGTCCAGTGATTTTTTTATGGTGTTATAACAAGTAAAATGGCAAGGCCAGGAGTCTTAAGGCTATAGTAACTGAATTCTGGAGGGTTCAGAGACAGTGTAGATAATAAGACCCAATGGTCCTTAGGATCCCATGCCAGGTTAATGTTAAGGTCTGAAGGTATTACTTTAACTTGAAAGAACTGTAGTCTGTGAATCCCTCACTGAAAAAGTTAGAGCAGTCGTATTTGTAAAGCAACTAGGATTCTGGAACAATCAAAACCCAAGTCCATTTAGTAGGGCAAATCTTGTTGGGATCTGGGGGACAGACCTTGACTGCAGCTATTAGAGGAAAGGATTAAATATTAATCCATTGAACTCCATTCAAGAAAAGGTTATCATGAACATATATGCACATATGTATATATATACATATACACATACAAACATGCATTGTGTAGGCATACACACATATATGCATGCATACATATATATGTATGTAAGTATATCTTTGCCTCCATAGTGCCTGATACATAGCATATAGCAGGTGCTTAAATCTTCAGTAAATGAATGACAGCCCTAGGTCACATAAGCAGGAAGCAGTTGAATCAAGGTTTAATTAAAGGCTTCTGATTGAAGGACTAATTTTCTTCCTATTATATCATTCCTAATGTGTAACCCACTAGTTCTCTATGTCACAGTTAGTATGAGGTTAAATAGAATTTTAGTAAGTAGTCCAAATTTATTTTTTCTTTCATTTTAAATGTCACATTTATCTAAATATTGGCCACGTGTCCTCCCCTACCCTCCAAATCTGGCTTGAATCAAATCTGAGTGTGACCTATAATTGGTGTTAAATCTGTGATTTTCAGTGAACACACACACACACACACACACACCATAAAACACTAAATTGTATCATAGACACATACACACATATAGGTATATATGTATGTATGTATGTATTTCCAAAGTCATAGTTAATATTTAGACACATACACTCTAACCAGTATCAAATGATGATGATGATGATAATTAGTGTTTATCTGTGCTTTAAAGTCTGTAAAGTGCCTTACTTATTTTGTAGCTTTTAATCCTCACAATATAACACTGATATTATTATTATCTATTTTCAGTGAGACAACTAAGGCTGAGAGGTTAAATGACTTATCCTGGGTTACACAGCTGATAAGTGTCTGAAGCCAAATTAGAAATTGGAGTTCTAATTTGCACAAAGTGCAAACACTGCCCTTTTCCCACTATTCGGTGCTGAGTTGAGAGGATTCTGGGAACACCTGAGAATCCTTCAATATCATAGACACAACAGAACTTGATATCTAGTTAAGAAAATAGCTAGTTAACGTAAGAAACAAGCTGAGATCTAGCTGTGGTAACCATTCAACCTATTCTATCCTTGCTCATGCTCAACAGTTTCTTTTCCCCTAAACAATATTAGTAGTACTTGCCCTGGACATAAAAAAATTTCTAATTATGTCTATGAACACTGGCTTGATGTTTGAGTCTCACGATATAGATAGACAGACAGACAGACAGCAGATAGATAGATAGAGAGAGAGATAGACAGAACGATAGACAGGCAGAGAGATACTTTTATCTCTTGATTGCCTAGAAAAATATATGGTAATTGACTTAATGGTGTGCCCACACTCACTAGTGAAATTTCCTGGCTAATAGATTCTTAGAATTTGAGAACTGCTTAAGAAATAGAGTATTAACAGGAATGAATTTCCCACTTCAGTAAAATTTCCTGAATACTCAGGGATCTTGTCTCTGGCTACATCTTTCAAAGACCACATCTCTGTAGTGATTAGGTTTCCTGTTTCCCAGTCCCTTGATCTTCACTCTTTTTCCTGACAGTGACATCTGATTTATGACTTTGGACAAACTTTTTAATGCCATCTGCCTCACTTTATTGCTCATTGACTAGGCATTTGGATTTATTTATGTTTTTAAAGCAAATTGGAATCCCCTGATGAAAGGTGTTTGATAATGAAAAATCATTTAATTTGATCCAATCCTACCTTGGAATAACAATTTTATGGAGCCTGGGGTTAGGACCAAGGAGAGCACCAGGCAACCTGTGAAAGAGATTAGTTTCACACTGATTGCTCATGTTACTTGTGGTATGTGGAGGGACCCCTAATTTGATCAATGAGGAATGGATTGGGATTTACTCCTCCCCTCGACTTCCTCTTTTTCCATACAAAACAATCAGAAACCCCATCTTCTCTATTTGCTTTGGCTAACAGATACAGAGTAGAGTTAAATTGCAAGTACATTTGGGTTGCAGTGACTCAGAGCTGTCAGACAGGAAAAGGCCCCAATTGCTTTCCAATGACCCTTGAAAACTCTGCTTCTGCTAAGTGATGCTAAATTAGCCAAGGAATAAAGCATCTCCCTTAGGAAATCACTAGTCCTCAGCTTGTTGTAATTCTTAATAGTCCTATGGAATCCTGTTTCCTTCTTGGTTACTAGTAAATTCATGCTGCATAGATCACTCATGTTTAGTTAGAACCTTGTATGCATTGCACCATATCATATCAGGGCATATCATATTTTTACTTATGGGACAGGAAAAGGCAATTGCCAAAAGGCACTCTGATTATGCATATACCATGGAGAAAGTACAATATTTGGCTAAAGCTTGATATTAATAGCAGAACTAACAGTCATTGAAGGCAAAAAGGAAAGTTATGAAAGGTGGGTGACTATCTGGTATATGGTTATTTTAAATCTCATCACTTAAGATATATTATTGCTTCCGTATGTTCTATAAATACATTCTAAGGCAGCATGGTACAACAGAAAGAATACTAACCTGGGAGTTAAAGCACCTGAGTTCAAACCCCAGATCTGCCTGATTCTACCTATGGGACATTGGAAGAGTCATGGAACTTCTCTGGCCTTCAGTTTCCCCAACTATAAAATGAAGACTTTTCACAAGATGATTTCTAAGGTTTCTCCCAGAACAACATGTTTGGAGAGCTCTGATAGCCATATAAAGAAATAAAACTAAAATTTTTAGCAATTTATAATTTTCTTAAAAAAGTGGGCACAAAATCATCATTCACCCTTATATAATCATACACACAGATATACTTACATATGTATATATGCATTATATATGTATATAATTACACACATATTTTTATATACATATACTCATTTAAGGAATGACCCTAATTACATATTTCCTAAAAATCCTTAATTCAAATAAAATAACTATCAGGGGAACTTCCACGGTTTAAGAAAGAAGCAAGCTAGCCTCTGATTGGTAGCCATCATTCTTTTAAAGTTATGTATTGTTTTTCTTTTTACTAGTACTATTTGATTATCATCACATATCGAGCAAAACAATTGTGTAGAGGAAGCAAGCATGATTTTTTGCTTTTGTGAAAAGCCAACTCGATTATGAAAATGTTTCTTATGACCAAGACTCACTGAAATAGAGCATGTCTAGGAAGCAAGTGAGGTAGCTAGAGAGTGGTGTCTCATAAGTTAATTTTGACTGACAAATCCACAAATTCATACAACTCTTGACAGTAATTCATTGTTGTTTGAAAGAAAAATATGGAAAAAAAGTTCAGACTCTGAAAGCCAAAGAGAAATTTTCATTTCACTCTGCACTATAGACAGTAAGGCATGCACAAACTAGTGAAAGGGTGAGTATGGAACTACCCAGGATACAGATTCTTTTGCTGGACAGGATGTGGTGAATGACTCTCAAAATCTCCTGGTATTTAAAAATAATGTCAGATTAAACAGGTCATAGGCTATCTTTTTTAATTGGATTTTTAAAAATCTATTGAAGAAAAGACAGCATCCATAAATCTAATATTAAAATATTACTGTAACCTTTCTAAGATCATGTATC
Organism: Notamacropus eugenii; assembly: GCF_028372415.1. NCBI lineage: Eukaryota > Metazoa > Chordata > Mammalia > Diprotodontia > Macropodidae > Notamacropus > Notamacropus eugenii. The sequence goes on from NC_092878.1 coordinate 93,219,455, forward strand.
ATATTTCCTTTTTTTCCAACTTAATAATATCATGGTTTTGGTTTTCAATTTTTTCTCCCTCTCCCTTTCCACCTCCTTCCCCAAGAAAGCAAGCAATCTGATGTAGGTTACAATCATACAATGTACAATGATATTAAATACATTTTCACATTAGTCATATTGTGAAAGAAGAATCAGAAGAAAAGATAAAAATTGTGAGAAAAAAGCAAAAAGAAAAAAGTGAAAATAGAATGCTGGATATCCATCATGACACTTTTGTGGGATAAGGACCCACATGTACAAAAAATATTTGTAGCATCCAGGGAATGCTCATCAATTAGGGAATGACTGAACAAGTGGTAGTATATGAATGTAATGGAATGCTATTGTTCTGTAAGAAATGATGATTTCCAAAAAACCTAAAAATTCTTGCATGAATCAATGCTGAGTGAAGTGAAAAGAACCAGAAGAATACAATATATAGTAACAGCAACACTGTGCAATGATCAGCTATGATAGACTTAGCTCTTCTCAGCAATAAAACAATCCAAGATGATTTCCAGAAGAGTTATGATGGAAAATGCTATCCATATACAGAGAAAAAAAAGCTCTGGAGTCTGACTATAGATTAAAGCATACTTGAGCTACATTGTAGAACACAAACCACAATTTTACTTTTCCCTCATAAGGTTAAATTGGTTTGAAATTTAGTATTTGGAGAAAGGAGTTGACATCTATAACTAACTTATATTCTAAATAATATAGGATCATAAGTTTAGAATTGAAAAAGTAAAGTGAGACCACTAATTCAACTCCCTCCACTCACAGATGAAGAACCTAAAGTCATGAGAAGTTAGCTGACTTGTCCATGGTCACCCAGCTAATAAATGGCACACATGGCTTTCAAAACCAGATTATCTGAATTCAAATTCATCACTCTTTTCATAGAATACATAGCTCTAGTTATTAGAAAAAATTCTGAAGATGATGAGATTTAACATGACTATTCCCAGCCTCACCATTCTGTACCCCTCATGTATCTTTAGTTCTGTTTCACTTAAGACACAGCCCTCATTCTCTCTTTTTTTCTCTGTCAAAACCATTTTTCGGGAAAGGGTACTATATTATATATATATGTAATATATATATGTATACATATATATATATATATCAGTGTGAATTAGTTTAAATAGAGAGATGTTCTCTCACCTCTACTATTTGCATTTAAGATTTATGCTTCATTACAGAATAAAACCTTTCAAGAGTATTTTCAAGCATCATAAAGCAGGTAAGAGAGGTACTTCTAAGGATAGAGAGATTTTGTTGATACCTCTGGATTCCCATTAAGTGCCCCTGCAGGGCTACTTCTGAATAAACAGTTGCATACATTTCTTTTTAAAATACATTTAATTTTTAAAAATACATTTAATAAATATTTTAAAAATATTACTGATAATCCCAAAGTTATTCCTTCCCTCCATTCCCTACCAGTAAGTCCCAAAAATAAAGAAAAAAAGAGAGAGGGAAAAACTGGCAAAACTTAACATTGAAAATGTTTAATCTTATATTTAGTATTCCACATTAATAGACTCCCATATTTGTAAAGAAGTGAGGGAGAGGTATTGCTTTCCATATCTCTTCTTTGGGGTCAGCATTTTGAGAGATTTCATTTTGATTGTTAACTTTCTGTTCTTTGTGTATAATTCTTTTTATTTCACTTTCTCTGAATTCCTCACATTCATCATTTCTTTCAGCACAATAATATTCCATTACCATCATGTATCACAATTTCCTTATATATTTCTCAACTATCCTACTTTATTGGTAGCTCTTTACTATTACAGAAAAATACTTCCATCAACATTTTGGTGGATATGATGGGGGTGGGGCAGGAAGAGGAAGGAAGATGATTTTTGTTTGTCATTGATTTCTGTGTGATATGTACATATAAATGGAATTTCTGGGTCAAAGGATATAGTATTTGTGTTTCTCCCTCCAAATTAATTTTTGGAATGCTTTTCCAGCTTTTCACAACCTCCCACTAATGACTATTCTTTTATTTTCTAATCTTTGCCAATTAATTTCTTCATATTTTTATCTCTTTCAATATGGTATATACTAACTAGAGGGTCATTTTCTTAAAAACAAAACAAAATGACTGACATTATTAGGGAAACATAATGTAAATTTGATACTTTTACCCTTTTGAAATATACTCAATCATATTGAAACTTTAGAACTGGAAGGGACCTTATAAATCCCAGTTTATAAAGAGGTGGAGATTTAAACTCTCTCCCTTTGGACAAAGAATAAAACTTCTCCCCTCAATTTGAGGAAGAAAACAGTTTTCTCTGTCTCTCTATCATGTTCATAGTTATGCTATTGGAAATGATTGATATAAATATAAATTATAATAAACTTGAATAGCCTTGTCATTGTCCCCAAGTAAGTTTTAATTTCCGGTGTTTCAAGACTGTAGCTTCAACTTCTTTTTTAATCTACAGAATCCTATATCTAGAGCCAAAAAGGCATTTGGAGACCATCTGACACAACTCCCTTATTTTACAAATGAGGAAATTGGAGATGAGAGAGGTTAAGTGATTTTCTCAAGATTTTTTTTCACTTACTCAAATGAGAATTGAACCAAGGGAATTTTAGTGACAGTGGAAAGAGAGTTAGAGAACAGAGAATTCCAATCCCACTTCCGGTATTTACTATCTATGTGGCTATGGGTAGTCAGTAAGCCCTCTTAGCCTCATTTTCCTCATTTGTAGTAAAACTAAATGATTGGAACAAATGACTCTGAGGTGCCTTTCATTTCTCTATTTTTGACCCAGTAAGTAGGCATTCAGTTTAACATTTCTTGAACTCTATTTAGGTACAAGGCATGTGCAAGATAACAGGGAACCTGAGGCATAAAGATGAAAAAATAACAGTTAATACTCTGTGTGATGTAATCAGAACAATGTGGTAGTCAAAATGACACCAGACTGGGAGTCACTAGAATTAGGTGGCCATTTTGGTATTACTAATTATCAGCAATCATCAAAGACAGTCCAGTGGCACCACAAGTCGAGTGCTGGGTCTTAAGTCAGCAAGAACTGAATTTAAATCTGATCTCAGTTACTTTCTAGTTTTGTGATCTTAAGCAACCTATTTAACTGCTCTCTGTTTTAGTTTGCCCAAATGTAAAATGGGAATAAAAATAACAACTCTCTTCTAGGGTTGTTGTGAGGATCACATGAGATAGTATTTGTAAGTGGTTAGTACAGTGTCTGGCACACTATAAACGCTTGATAAATGCTTGCTTCCTCCCTTGTCTTACTTCTTTTCATGTGATCCTTAGAAAAGTCATTTCCCCTGTTCATGTTTCCATTTCCTCAACTGTGAAGTGGAAATAGTACTAATAAAATCTATACTATCTCCATCACTGGGCTGCTGTTTTGAGGATAAAATAATTAAGATGAGTAGTAGTAGGTAATAGCTAACTCAGAGGTGCTGAAATCTCAGCTAAGATCTGTTGTCTGTCGTTAGGCACATAACTACAAAATAGCATTGAGCTTTCCAAGACTTCAAAACAAGTAACAACTGTCTGCTTTTGAAGATTCAAATGAGAATAAACGATACTGCCAGAAGGAATGTCATAAGTATTGTCAATGATGGCCAAAATCTTGAGCAAGAAACTAAAGACCATATAGGTGTAGATTGTTTTTTCTTCACTGTTGCCCATTGGAGGGAAGAGATATAAAAAGAAAAATTGATATGGAAAGTGAACAGTTGGTTTAAAAGGTTGTATCTGAGAGTGAGATTTGGTTTTTGGACCATGGCTTGCAATGAAGGAATGACGCATTGCTAGCAAGAGATGGCAAGAATGTGTTTTCTAGATCGTCTATCCAATATAATCAAATTGGCTTTAAACTAAAAATGAATGGAGGGAGAAGAGGGAAGGGGAGAAAAAAACTACTTATTTAGATCCTCTTAAGTACAATAAAGAGAAGGGCAAAGAATGGACTCAGATGCCCATAAATTCACAAAAGAAAAAATTCAAGGAAAAGGTCAATTTCATGGCCTCAAATGTGATTTATATACAAATACCTTATTAGAAAATGAACAAGAGGAATTAATGCGAAGAAATAGATTAGACTTCAAAGACAACACTTTAAACTAAACGGAATGAAGTTTATGACTAGATCACGTATAATTATCGGTTTTAAACAGTAGCAACCTATCCCTAACAGTAATTGAGGGGAACTTTATAATCCTTAAAATGTTTATCCCTTTCTTAGACTATTACATGTTCTTAAAAACTCTAGAAGGTATACCTTATTGAGGCATATTATTATTATTACCTATTATAATGTTATATATATATGTATATATATATATACATACATATACATACATACATATATGTGTGTATATATATATATATATATATATATATATATATATATATATATATATATATATATATATATATATATATATATATATATATATATATATATATATATAATATTGCCCTGCTGTAATTATTAAGCAGGGCAAGTAAAAGAGGACAGGAATAGTGTATATAACATGGCTGATCCTGTTTCATTATAGGTAGTGGTGTACTGATAATTGTTTAACAGCTAGCTTTTCCTCAAAAAGTATGCTAACCCAATTTTCACATTAATCTGCATTATTAACATTTTCTCTATCATTTATTATAGCCAGTGAACAGAAGGATAAATGAAGCCCTACTCTGTAGCATTTTCCAGTTTCCAAAGTGTAAACGCATACTCTCAAAATTTCACAGTTGTCTCTATTAAGGACATTTGAGTTGCGCACCTCTGATTATGGGTTTGAATGAGGCTTAATATGCTTGATTTGCCCACATCAGCAGCCACTGTAATACCCCAAACAGTTCCTGAAAGGTGTTTTTAAGAACTTTTGTCTATTAACTGCCAGTTAAATGTTATATTTCATGTTATATGTGTATTTAATTGCTCTCTTTTGTTGAGATTTTAATTCTGTACTTTTAGTGAATAGATATTTTTCTAAGATCTCAACAAAAGAGAGCAATTAAGTACATATATAACATGAAATACAACATTTAACTGACAGTGAACTAAATGTAGGGAAATTAGCTCAATCTAGTTTCATCTAATTAATATCAAAAATCCTGAGTCAATATAGTGAGAGTGGAGCCTGTCCATTGACAACAAAAAAGAAGAAAATAATTTAATTTTTTCTTGCTCCAAATAAGTCACTTATTCTGGTATACATAGCCTAAGATTTCTGAGAAGTTATCTCTGTACACTCAAGGTTGAGAGCTCATTTTTAGTGTTTTATATAATTTTAAAATATGCTAGATGTTTTAATATGTAGAACTGTTTCAAATGGATGTTTATGATCTATGGTGGCTTAGGAAAATGAAATCTTTTTTTCAGATTTGGTTTTCACTGTCATTGTTACTGTTTAAAATTGATGGTGAAAGATAGTAATATAGCACAATGGCTGAGAGAACAGAGATACAAGATAAGCCTTAAGAATGTTCCCTATTTTATTTTTTAAGAAAACCCACAAAACTTAGGGCTCCAAGTTTTCTTCATCATGAGGTTTTCCTAGAATCTTTGCTATGCAATTATCATCAAATATTTCCCCAATCTGGAATCGTAACATTTATATCATACCAAATTGAAGCATCTTTCAATAATAGTAAGTGCCAATTCAAAAATATGGAAGGGGTGTGTGTGTGTATGTGTATGTATGTGTGTGTGTGTGTGTGTGTGTGTGTGTGTGTATCTCCAATTCTGCTGGACCTTGTTTACACAGGAAATCATCTTCACTCTAAAACATACTCTCACGTCACCTCATTTCAGGTTCAGTCTCTATACTGAGCATTATTTTCTACCCAATTTGCTTTTTCAACTTTCCTCTAAACATCTTTACTCCCCTTTTCCCTCCTGTCTCCTACTAACACATTTTAAACAGCCTCTAGACAGTTAAGCAGTTTCCTAGGATAAGTAGGAAATCAAAACTACAGACAATTATTGTCTGATTTTTATGGTCTATACATTTTCATTGAATTAAATTGCTTCAGTACTTCAATGTGCTCATTCACATGGACATTTTACCCACCAACAAAAGAACAACCTTTATATGACTTAGAGGATGGTCTTTGAGATTTGTTGTAGATAAGTTGGTCATAAGCCTCTCCAAATTCAGCTAAGCTCCTCCTCAAGAGAAAGAAACATCTCCTCTCACAGTTCATACATGTAACCATTCTAGCTTGGTGGAATGTACCTAAGCAAGACCCTGTCATCACCTTTTATTATAATGAGGCATCAGAGTAGGCCTTGACACAGATGTGTGTTATCTCATGAATGTGAATCCTAGCTCCCATAAAGTAGAATACAATTCATCCATGTCTTACCATTCTTATGCATTTCTTCTTAATGTATTGCTATAAGTTTACTGAAGTTTTGGTCCATCCAAAGTGCTCACTCAATCTTGACATTGTAGGACTACCAATGGAGTATACAAGTTGAAAGACCTTATTCTTACCATGTGACCATTTTCCCCCTCTCATCCATTTATTTTATGATAATCTAGACATCACTTCTCAATTTCTTGCTTGTACAATATATTGCTATCTGCTCACAATCGCCATATTCCTCTCTATTGAGTAATCCTCGGTCTTAATTTTTCAAAATAGAGGAAAATTGTTTCCATATTTGTTTCAAATGTAGTTCCTGCCACATTGAAATAGTTTTCTAAACCTCTAATTCCTGATTTACTGTAATGAATTATTTTCCCACTGCTAAATGTTTCACACCTTCTGCTGTACTTTATCAGCCGGCAACTAACTTAGCAGGGTGCAAATAAGGTGATAACAGTTGCTTCAAGTAGATCAAGTTGCTTCAACAGTTGCTTTATGTGTCCTTTTCCTTCTATCCACACAAATAATAGGACCCTGAAAATAAGTTTTATTAAAGGAAAAAAACTAATAAACTTCTTGAAAATTAAGCTTCTTTAGGCACAAAGTTTCTGAGAAGAATGTTTTTTGAATCTAGTTTCATCCTGCTTCTGTACCTCAGCTACCACAAACACTTCTACTCAAAATCAATTTCTGTGTTATTTAAAAGGCAGGTTCAGAACATATATGAATGTGTTTAACTTAAAGTTAATTCTAGTACAGTGAGAAATCATTAACATATGGGGCAAAAAATACATTTGTGAGCATGCCTTGCTTTAAAAATGTAGACTTTTTTCCAAAGCCACAGTGATACTAATATTTAACCCACTTGACTTTCTTTGACTTTAATGATCAAAATGAACATCACCTATTTGTTCTAAGTGCATTAAACCTTTTGAACCCCACAGTGCCACTCAATGGTTGAGTGCAGTTTATGGTCTCACCCACCAAAATTGTGCATGCCATTCAGGAAGATATGAGGATGTAGATGGTCTCATAAATGTCACAGTCTGATGACTCCAGGATAATGTTAATGTGGGGCAAAGAAATATTTGTTTAAATAGTTCATTTCAGTACATAAATTGTCGCCAATAATGGTAGATTAAAACAGCAGCTAGATTTGTTCATCTGATAAAAATATTTTTGTGAAATACGAGCTTAGTTTAGCCCTATAATGAAATCTATAGCTTCCATGGTTTGCTTGGATTAATGATGTTACCAAGAAAAAGTGATACTTCCTGCTTCCCCCACCTGCTTTGTTATTTAAAGAATCATAGTGATGAAATTAACAGAGTTCTTGATTTGGAATCAGAGGACCCGAATTGAGATCCCAGGTCCACCACTGATTACCTTTGTGATCTTTGGGAAGTCACATAACCTCTCTAAGTTGCAATGTTTTCATTTTAATAATGAGATGTTTGAACTGGAAGACCTCAGTTCTTAATATATGATCCCAAAGAAACATTAGAAGAAGGCAGAAGACTCTAGTGTAATGATTTCTAGAGTGAGCATTGTCTAGACTGATTATATGGGGTCTTGTTCTTGAAGAAGAGATCAATGAAATATCAAGGGTGAGATCTTGTCTTATACCTGAATTGCATTTAAGTGAGGCAGAGTTGCACAAAATTTTCAGGCTCACTCCTCCAAAATTTTCAAAGCCTAGGGCCAAGACAAAAACCAAGACAACTGGTGATAGCCCAGGATTCAGTGCATGACCTTGGTCCTCTTTAATGGATACTGGTCTCTTCAAGGTTACCAATGATCTCTCTCTCTCTCTCTTTCTCTCTTTCTCCCTCTCTCCCTCTG